>NC_091545.1:6997500-7320000 GCF_030788295.1 Drosophila virilis
ATCTTCAGAATATCTACGAGAGCAGCAATGTGCTGGAGATGCAACAGCTCAGCCTGGAGCCGGCTTACACGGCCGTTTGCTCGCAGGATGTGCCGCTGCCCAATTGGCTGGCCGCCAAATTGTCAACCCAGCCGCTGCCCAATGGCCAAATGCTGTTGGCCACATTAAACAGCTATGGAGCGCTGCATTTGCTGTGCAAAAGTTCAGAGCAGCCGCTTTGGCGGCAGCACGAGAAGGGTCTCAACGTGACCGCAACTCTGCGGGATACACTGCAGCCGCCATACGAAGTGCCCGCCGTCAAGATCAGCACGTTCCGGCAATATCAGGCATTTGTGGATCGCAGCTGGATAACCATGTTTGCGTGGCGTCCAGTGGACAGCGGCAGCTATATGCTCGTCCTGGGCACAGCTGCCGGCAGCATATGGACGCTGACCCTGTGCGCCAATGCAGCCACTGTCCTGGACCATTGCGAGCTGCAGACGCTCCTGGGTCGCATTTGTTTTATGCAAATCTACGAGGATCTGCTGCTTGTGGGCGACAACAACGGCCTGGTGCATCTGTACAGATTTGGCACAGCGACAGAGGAGACGGAGGAGGGTCTTAGTCTGGTGAAAACGCTATGGCTGCGCCCGGATCACATGGGCCTGCAGGAGGCACTTATTACATACTGTCCGAATCGCGACTGCTACTATATAGCCTGCTGCAAGGCGGCGCATCTTCTGATCTGGTGCATGCCCAAGCATGAGGAGGGCGACTGGCTGGAGACGCGTCTGCATGCAGGTGGCATGAAGATCACGGGTAAGCTATAGACATCCATTTGCTTTACATTTAGATAATACTTCTTTCCACGCACAGGTCTGTGCGCTCTGGAGAACTGCAACTATGCGCTGGTCACGGCACGTGGGCAACTATATCACATCGAGCTCAGCCACAAGCACGGTCAGCTGTGCGCCAGTATGCGGTGGATTCGTGTGGACGATGCCGAGAACTACCAGCCAGTTGGCCTGTGCTGCAGTCCCAGCCAGAATCTGCTGACCATTCTGTACACGCGCAGCAAGGAGTTTCTGCTCAACAAGACGGTGACCCGCCATATGCTGCACGTGCGCGTGGGCAGAATCCATAATAGCCAGGCGCTGGTGCAGCTCGAACGTCGCATCAATCCCGGTCAACCCATCAACAGCTGTCGAGATCTGTTGGTGGACATACGTCTGGAAATCTTTCAAGGTGTCCAGCTGGAGGAGTTTGTTAACTATGCGCCATTCGATATGATTGCCTTCGACGATCTGGCCACCGAGGCCCAGCAGCATCAGCTGCAGCTCAAGTACCACATCTTGGATGCGCTCATTCAGATGCAGCGACATCAACGCAACCAAACACTGCTCGAGCAATTCGAGCAGGAACTGCAGCTGCTGTTGGCTATGCTGGCCCTTACGCATATGCGACTGCGTCTCCAGTTCCTGACCAGCCTGCAGACGGAGCTGACGGCATTCCAGCGCCAGTCGGCACAATGTCAGCTGGCGGAGAGTGCGCGCATCAGGCAGCAGTTGGAACAGCGGCAGCTGCAACGGGAGCAGGCGCCCCAAGCAGCAATAAAACGTTTTCTGGCCCAGATGGAGGTGCACTTCGAGCAGCTTCAGCTGAAACTGAATGTGCCGGAAACAGCACAAATGTATGATGCGTCCGATCAACAGCTTTGCACCGTCTCCTATGTACAGGTGGGCGTGGCTTACTTATGTGCCTCTATCCAAACATTTTATTATATGTATGTATTGTCCTTAGGTGCTGCCCACGCTGGAGCGGCACTATTGCACACTGTGCGGACGGCTGGCTCTGCTGGAACGGCAGCTGCTCCTGGAGCTCTATGCGCCGGGCGGTGTACTGCTGTGTCCCTGCTGTCATGGATCCTACACCTTGGAGCTGTTGGATGCATAAACATGAAGCGAGCCATTCCAAATTCCGATGCCGAATCAATTCCGCAGTTTTTTGGGCAGCTTTATTTTTTTTTTGAGTACGAAACTTTGCGGAGTTGATAAGGTTTCGGAATTTAGAAGATGCCCGTTAAATTTTTATTTGAACGTACCTTTTAAGTGTGCATGTGTGTGTGTGTACGTGTGTGCGTGCGTGCTCCCCTTAGTATGTGTGTGTGTGTGTGTGCGTGCCAGTACATAGGTTAATACAGTGAAACATAAATAATAGGACTGGTCTCTAGCAGCAATATATCCTGCTCGAGCTGGCGCAGATCACTCTCCAGTTTGCCCTTGCGCTGACGCTTATTCTCGCTGTCGATCAGCAGGGACATGGACTGATAGCTCTTGGTCATCTCATTCAAATGGGCGCGCAGGCCCACAAGTATATCGTTGCGTTCCGCTTGATCCATTACGCGCATGCCGGGCATTTCGGGTGGTGCGCCGTCGGCACGCGTCGGCTTGGTGAGAGCTTCCATTGATTCGGACAGCTTCATGCCGCCGCAGAGTTCCATGAGACGCGCCTGCTCCTTGCAGCAAACGCCATGCATTTCCTTGAGCATCTTCTTGGTCTTCTCTATGTAGACGGGCACCTTGCCAAAGTCCTTGCGGCACACAAACTGCGGCACCATGCCCGAGTTGAGTAAATTCTGGCGTGTGCCCACGGGCGTGTCCACGTAGCGCGGCGGCGGTGGACAGCGCACAGTGCTCCGTGCACACCTGATATTGCGCAGCACAAAATTGGGCACCATATCGGCCTTCTTTTCCTTTTTGCCCATCTCAGGCAGCGGCGGCATATGCGCACTCTTGGGACACACGTGCAGATTCTCGCGACGCCACTTGACGCCCTGATTCTTGCGCAGATAAGCGCAGGGCGGATCGAGCGGCACATTGGCACAGCCCATGGTGCGATGATACGACTTCTTGGCATCCGTGAGCAGACGCATGCCATCCTTAAGCGTAATCATCGAATGCTTCTTGTACTCCATGCTCAGACGATCGCGCAGACCCTTGGAAAACTTGGCTGCCTTCTTGGATGTAGCTGCCCAAAGGAAGACAGAGAGAGAGAGAGAGAGATTAGAGACGGTCGCCACATAGTCTTGCGCTTTCTACCCACCATGAACCTCCAAGCTCGCTTCCTGTGGCTTCTCGGGCTCGCGCTCCAAATTAAAGATGTTCTCATTGTGATGTGTTATGTAGACCAGCGACATGATATTTAGCTTTAAAAAGAGAGAACTTCCTCCTTTCGCTTAGCAAATATACATATATCTATCTCGAAATCTCTATTGTACTGAAAATATTTTTGTAACGCTAGCTTGTATTTAAATTTATATATACGTAAGTAACATCGTTTTGTATCGTTGCCAAGTTTCAAAAGCAGCTCCAAACCCTGTTGCCACAATATACATGTGCTTGTTGTTGCTCTAGCAACCTATTAAATATAACTCCTGCACATATTTTTCAAACTTCAAACCGATCGATATTATTTCGCAGAGCTAAATTCTTGCTTTAAATAAATGTTTAAAAATTCGTATGAACATAATTCAGATTGGTTTAAGAGCTGATATAATTAATAATAATAAAAATTATGATATTCTTTGAGAAACTATAGACTGGAGGACAAAGTTTTAGTCAAAATTGGATCCACCTAGTTAACGACTTAATTTCCCTTTATCTGCTGCTGATCTCTATCAATCATATAGATTAAGTTATACGTTGACAATATGTATTATTAATGCACAAAAAAAGGAATTTAAAAAAGTTTAGGAGAGCTTTTGAAAGTGGGCTTAATACCCCTAAAACTGTAGGGAGATTTAAATTTATGCGATATTTATAAACTTAATTTGTAACTCTAAAGCTGGAACACATTTCAAATAATAAAATAAACAGATAAATTATAATTGAATTAATAAAAACTTTTGATTAATATACACAGGCAGTTATTTTCGAGACTGGAATTCGAATTTTGAGTGGAATTCTATTAAATTTCCAGCTCCTAATGAATGTTATTCTATAAATGTTGATTTATTAAAGCACAATATCAAGCTACAGCTTGTGTCGCACACGAGTTACACTTACACTTAGTATAAAATTTGTTACCATAAAAAATTCGTGGTGTATATAAATTAGTTTATGTGTGAGTGTGTGTGTGTACATACATATTTATATATAAAATAGTTAAATACGCTTTGATTTCGAAATTGGAAGCACAATCGAAAGATAAAAACCATCTTCATAGAGACATTTAAAAAGCACACAACGCGATGCTGAGGGCACAAATATGCTTTAAATACCTAACTTATCGGCTATATATAATCAATATGTATATGAATATGAATATGGATATGGATGTGTGTGAGTGTTCAATATGAATGAATGAATGTCAAAGCCACTTAGAGTTTGCACTGTTTGGACAGCTTTTGCAGGCACTACAACTGATTCGCATGACGCTATTGCACATTGAAAATGTGAGTCATGGATTTTTGGAAGCGTGTGCAGCTCATTTGTTGCCGCCGCCGGCGCCGCCGCTCTCGCTGCTCTCCTTGTTGCGCTCCTCGCGTATGCGCTTGAACGCCTCCGTCTTGACAAAGTCCACGAAATTGTAGACAACGCTGCTTTGTACGGGCGCACGCACTGCCGCCGCATCCGTGGCACCCAGACGCACACCACCCAGACCGGCGCCGCCCTGGGCGTACAGATTGCCCACGCTCATGCTCTGCCGGTTGAGCAGCGGCGGCTTATTGGTCACATCCAGATCAAAGTACTGTAGCTTGTGCTCTGACTGCTGCTGCTGCTGCTGTTGCACTGCCTGCTGGCTTTGCTTGTGTGCCGCTGCCGCCGCCGCTGCAGCTGCAGCTGTTGAGGTCATGGCTGCTGCTGCTGAGGCGGTGCGTTGATGCTGCACCGATTGACTGCCGGGGCTGTTCGGGTGCTGGCGATGTTGCTGGCGTGGCAGTGTGCGCGTCTCATGGAAATAGGCAATTGCTGCCGGCGAGTGCACATCCGTTTCATGCGGCAGCACCATCGAGAGCGGTGCGCCAGTGGACCGACGCGTGGCAGGCGACATGGTGGCCGAGGAGCCCAACTACAGCGGAACGCCAAATATAATTAGCTTACATAAAAGTTGGCTTTTAGCATTGCTTACTTTATACGCATTTGGCTTGCACTTGCGATCCACGCTGGGCGGCGCGCTTGACTGCAGCTTGGTGGCGGACAATTTGTTGTTCAGCTGCTCCATGGCGGCGACGGGCGGCTTGGCCGGGAACTCTTCAGGCGGCTTGTCCTCGACGCTGCTCTTGTGCGTTGGCTCCAGCGTCAAATTGGCCACCTTGGGCTTGAGTTTGCGATTAACTGGCGGGCAATCGGCTTGCTCAATGAAATCATAGCGAAACACATTGCCCTCCATTCGAGTGGGCGCCGCATTCGTATAGCAATGCTGGCGGGGCAGCGTGCGCGCACTGGTTGGGGAATTGACGGGCGCCGTTGTTGCCGCTGTGCTGGATGCCATCTGGCTGGGATTAGCTGGCGCTGCAGCAGCGCACGCATCAGCCATTAGATTGGGCGTGGATGCCGCTATGGGATTGCTATTGTGCGGACTGGTAACCGGTCGCTCGCCCAGCAATTGGCCCACGTTGCAATAGGGCAACTGATGCGAACGTGGAATGTCATAGCTCTCTTCGATCAACGAGGAATTGGCATGCCGTGACGCCACAATAGCTGGCGACGTGTTCTCCGTGTCCGACAGTTGCGGCAGATCACGTTGCAATCTTTAAGCAAAGGCGGAAGTTTAGTATTTTGTGGCCAACTTTAGAGATTGGGTGTGCATTTAAATTACTTTTCATTGTCCTTGAAGTCCAGTATAAGATTATTTTTGTTCTTCAGCACCTTGGCCAGCTTCTCCAGCGTGTGATGCTCGCCCGCGCCATCTGCGGCTGCTGCTGCTATTGTTCCCAGTTGTTTGGCGTGCTTCTCAGTGCCCGTGGCCGGCAACGCAGCGCCGTCTTCAGGCATCTTGGAGAAACGCTGCGAATAGGTCAGCACAAAAGACTCGTTCTCAATGGAACTATCCGAAGGCCGTGTGCTGCGATCTGCAAGCAGTAGCAGTTCATTAAATAGGAATCTATTTTTGTAAGACTGGATCCATTCCCACATACCAACATTCTCGCGTAGGGGCAGCGGATGCGCCCACTCGTCGTCGTCGGTGAAGACACTTTCCGAGTCCGAATCGGAGCGCTGACTGCGCTGCTTCCCGCTGGCATTGGCCAGTTGCTGCTGCCAAAAGCAATAAACACTTAGCAAAGATTAAACAGAAGAGTATCTAAGAGTTAAGGCTCACCAAGCTGCAGTTGGTTATTTTGGGTGAATAGGATTGATCGTTAGTCAGATTGAGGCCTATGTTGTTGTGACTGCGCGGTGTATCATAGAATTTGGGATCCAAATTGTTGAGGGCAGCCGCCGCATTGGCATGGCTATCCAATAAGAACTTGGGACTGCCCGTAAAGCATTCACTAATCGGTATATACGGCCCGGAGGCGGTGCTCAGCGCCGGCGATGCCTGGACGCTGCCATGCTGCTGCTGCTGTGTCATGGCCTCGGCCAGGGTCTGTTGATTCAACACCAGATGCTCGGGCAGCTTACGCACCACGCCATTCGCATTGATGGCGAGACGTGCGGCTGCGGCCTGAGCCTGTGCCTGCTGCTGTTGCTCGGCCTGGGCCTGCGCCTGTGCCTGGGCCTGAATCAAAGCGCTCTGATTCAAGTAGAGCGCCGTGGCCGGCGACGGAGGAGGCTGTTGCTGTGCAGCCGAGAGCAGCTGTTGCTGATCAAAGTGTGCATCGCAGAGCAACGTCTCCCGATTGTTGTAGTCCGTATTCACATAGACCGAGTCCGAATTGTTGTTGGCGCTCTGCGGCTGCTGATCAATGACCGACGGACGACGCAGCAGCGAGTTGGTGGCCGTTGTCCCGGCCGACGAGTGCAGCGATGTGGTTGTTGTGTTTTGCGTGGAATTGCTCAAGGCGCCGCTGGAGCTGGTATGCTGCTGTGCGCTACGATTCTCATCTGTGTGAAAGGATGTTTGGCAACAGGTGAAAGTGGCTGCAGACCAGTTTTAAGTTTGATTTAAACACTCACCTGCTGCTGCTGCTGCTGCTGCTGCAGCGGCGGCTGCTGTCGATGTGGCTGTGGCGCCCAGCGGCAGCTCATTGGACTGCTTGGTGTCATGCAGATGGCACACCTGGCAGATGCAGTTCACCCAGTCGCGCATGCTAGCTTCGGTCTCGGCAGCCAAGTAATATGTGCGCTTCGGCGTCTTAATGTCAAACATATACTGAAATTTCTGTTTGCGATTCTCCAAGCGCAGCCCGCAGTCGACCTGCTCGCACTGATCCAAATCGATGACACCCTTCAGCTTGCGGCAGTATTGATCCGTATAGTATTCGAGGCAAAACTGCTCCGGTATCTCGCCCTGCTTCAGCGTAAACCAGCGACGACGCCAGCGCTGCAAAAGCAAACAACAATTTCGCTTGAGTTCTCGCACGATAAGCTCGCAAACAGGGGCGCAGTCCGAACAGCTGTACAGCAGTCAGTCCCTCAATCAGACAGTTCGTCAATCAGTCAGCCAACATATGCTGGATATGAGAGGCGCTGCACGACTGCGATAAGCTGCTGCAGCTTGCTTGGGCGACGGGCAGCTATCAGCCGCAGCAGCGGTGAGTAAGCGACGCTGCACGCTGCGCTGCTGACGTCGCTGCCAGCTGCGCTGCTGGTTTTCCGCGAATCGTGTTTACATTGACATTTTCTTGAGTAATCAGCGGCTCACACCCACATTGCCAAACAGCTGTCCGGAACGGCGAGTCTATTGACACCGTCGAGCCAAGTGGCCGCCTTCTTGGCCAGGGCTAAGCGCAAGCGGCGTATGCGAACAGCCAAATACTCTACGATTTTTCTTATCAATGCAGTTTTTCTCCAAAGCTTACAAAAAAAAAAAAAAAACAATAAATTGTAATTTTCAGCTAGACGAAACGTGGATCGAGCGGTTCCATTCGAAAGTCGGAAGTCCAATGCATCACGCGCTTTTCACTTGCGATTAACGTGCTACGTTTTCTTATAAAAAATAGACTGAGCAAACACTAGTCAGTTGTGTTCGACTAGCTAATACCCTGTAATTTAGTTTAGGTTGGTTTTTGAGCCGAAAATTGTTGTACACGGCATTGCAATTCATTTGCTTTTATATGAAACGAGTTTTGGTTGCAATTCGTTGGCCAAAAAACTGTTGAGTCGATAAAATAGGAGAAATGCTCAAATGCAATATTAACTAACTAACTATCTTAAATTCTTAAATAAATACGACTTTTACATATAAGTACATACAATTCGATGTTCAAATTGAAAGGTTTCGTACCTGTATTAACCAGCTTTATGGCTGCAGGTATTCGGTTCGAACCATCCCAAAACTGAATCAGCGAAAATGTTTTTATGGTCGTTTTTTTTTTTTCAACTTTTGTTCTATCAAAAGCAAAACAATTTCCCTTTTGCTACAATTAGTTGCTCCAGCTGCATTTAAGATTTGGGCTAATCTAATACTTAATTAATAATACTAAAAATAGCATCTATAATTATTGCACTTGCTCGTTTGATTATAAATTCTATTCACGTCAAAGACGTCAGAGTTCTTATTATTTACATTTGATTTGGAAAAAAGGGAAAATTCTTGGCATAATCTTGAAATCGACGAAACTGGAACAATGCCAATAATTGGCACAAATAACAAGAACAAGAACAAGGCACATATGCAAATACCCTTTCTCCACAGCACAGTCATGATGCGCTATAGTGACTCAAGAATTAAGAATCAGGAATTATTATGCTTGGCAGATGAAGCATTGGTATAAATTATGATTCATGACATGATCACAGTTCGTTTTGTCTGCAGCAGCACAAAGGGGTATGATACGCTGATACAGTGGTCCCTCGCTAAAAGGAAAATGCATGCAAATTTAGATCAACTTTAAGAGAATTATGCATTCAAACGATGGCTTCTACGTAAACGGAGTTTTCAATTTAATTGCAAAAATATATATGAACAATTTTTGCATACAAATTCTTTTTAATGTGCGTTCACTGTACCAAGTGTTTTTTTTTATTCAAAAATGTAACAAAGGGTATTCGCCCTTCTGCTAGCTCTTGGTTTTTCTGCCAGACAAATTTGCATTGTTGTCTGCACAGTTTCACGCTTAATTCAATTATAAACAATAAACATAATGCCACACGCAAACACACACACACACACGCACACAAACACAGTTATAGAGAAATTGGCACCCTGAGGCGCAACAAGAACCTATAAGAAGAAGAAGAACATAAATAATAAACAGCTAATTTTGTTTAAGCGCCTGGCATACAAATTGGGCAAGGGATGGGCATGGCTAGGACAGTTAGCCCCTATATAAGGCCTGCCTTAATGCAACAAAAGCAACAACAACAACAACTACAATAACAACAACAGCAAAAGGGAACGACAAGTGCGTCATTTTGTTTGTGCGTGCTGTGTGGCTTATCGTATGGGCATACAATTTTGTAGAACCATACGGATAAACAGCTATACACACGAAGACATAGTCGGGTATACACGACTAGAGCATACCACGTGATTTAAAAAATGACAGACTTAAAGCAAAATCAGGGCTAAGACTTTGATAGTATATGAAAATGTTGTTGCCCTAGCTAAATCGAAAATCGATAATTATCGATTATGCTTCAGTTCTGTCCATATCTGTCTAGTGCAATACACAGATGGACAGAAACTATGTCTCTCTCAAGCATGCACAGTGCAGTTCGCAGGAGCTGCTCTGCCTGCCTGTCGCAAACACATACCCAAAAATCGTGTATACCCGTTTAAAAACACTTTTAATGGGCATCAAAGACCAAACATGCATACATACATATGTCTGTGTGCGCCTTGTTGATTGCTTTGTGTTTTCATGTTTTTTTTTTTTTTTTTGTGCTTGGGGCAACACTTTCTACTTTGCGAGTTAAATGTTGATTAAACGTGCAACAGTTGCTCAACAGTTGTAATTTAATACGCAATGCCGCTAGCGGCGCTTAACGGTTAGCGCACGGTAAACATTTAATTAAGCGTAAACTTTGAGGGCAGCCTCACAAAATGTTCCCACGCCACACACACACACACACATGCAGACACACACATGCACGCAAGCGCAGCTATTGAAAATAGCTCATTCACAATTTACAAATTGACTACAAGAACAAAACAGAAACTGGCTTGCGGTTTTTTTTTTGTTGTTGCTTGTTTTGCTTTTCAATCACTTCGCCTGGAATTTGCAGCAGCAACAACAACAACAACAACTCGATATCATCAGCCATGCAGGCCCATGCTCAGTCCGTCTGCCGCTTATTAATGAATTAAAAATGATTATCGGACACACAACAACAACAAACAAATGATCACACACTAATACGCTCACACACACACACACGCACGCACACCATCGCACACGAACACACTGAAAATGTATACAGAGCGTAATTGTACAAAAATGCCACTGGTTGGTGCGTTTCTTTGCATGACTCAGTGTAGAACAAGCGGAAAAAACAGTCAAATGTTATTTCCATGCTGCTGCTGCTGTTGTTGTTGTTGCTGCTGCCTTTTTACCGTATGCTTTGCTTGCAGCTTGCATTTTGCACATTTCACTGACCATTTGCTATTTGCATTGGGGCTAAGACTTAAAAAAAAAACTATATGCTTTGTTGCTGCTTGTGTGGTTCAATAAACTTACAGCACGCCAAATGCGCTTTGAGGGCGGCGATTTTATAAGCCATCCTTCGTGGAATGTGCTATCCATTATTTATTTATACGCACGATTATTTATAATTATAATATCTGTTTGATTTTTCACTGTCCGCACACAACAACGCACCAACACACTCGCGCATTTATTTTCATTATTTTAAGAGCAGCCTAACAGCGGCACCGACTTTAACATGTGCTGCCTCTGTTCAATAACAGTGGCTGCTAACATTTACTGCAGCAACAATTTGGGTTGCCATGCTGTGTGCAATATTGTCAATAATAGTAAAAGCAATTTTCAGATAATAAAAAATTGCGCGACTATTAAAAAATATAGGCTACTAAGAGCATGAAAATCATTTGCTTAACATTACATTGGCATACAATAAACATAACAGCTAATCGATGTTTTTATACTCACCTTGGTTATCGATGCTGTTAATCCGATAAAATGTGCAGCGTCATATCGATAATCCAACATGGTATACAGTGGAACTAGCCTATGACGAACTGTTATTCCTTATTTAATATCCTCTCCAAATAACTTTTGTTGATTATATTACATTAGCATTAGTACATTGATTGATGTTTTAGAAATCTTGCAAGTGTGTTGTTTAGAAATAAATTTTATTCCGTCGCGTAAATTGCATGTTGACCACATACAGCTCTCCCATATATATATGCACAATTATAGCAAACAGCGCTACGCTGATCTCAGACGGAACGGGCTGCTCCAGTTGTTGTTGTTTATTTGTCCTTGCTGTCGCCCTTGCCACCACGAATCCTACCAGTACGACGGGCAGCGATGAGACCGACCTTGCGACCGGCGGATGTGCCACGCTTGACTGTCGACGCCTTACCAATATGTTGATGGTTACCACCACCGTGGGGATGCTCCACAGGGTTCATGGCAACACCACGCACCTTGGGCCAGCTGTTGCGCTTCACCTTGTACTTGTGATAGGCACGACCGGCCTTCAGGATGGGCTTGTCAATACGACCACCGCCGGCAACGATGCCGACCATGGCGCGGTTGGCCGAGGGCACAACCTTCTTGGCGCCCGAGGGCAGCTTGACACGGGTCTTCTTGGTGTCCGGATTGTGGGCAATCACGGTGGCATAGTTGCCAGAGGTGCGCGCCAAACGGCCACGATCACCGGTCTTCTCCTCCAGATTGCAGATGATGGTACCCTCAGGCATCTGGCTCAGCGGCATCACGTTGCCGATCTGCAGTGTAGCCTTGCGGCCGCAGTAAACAAACTGGCCAGTGTGCATGCCCTCGGGGGCGATGAACAGTTCCTTGCGGAGCTTGTAGCGGTAGGGATCACGGAAGTGAACGACGGCCAAGGGTGCGCCACGACCGGGATCGTGCACAATATCCTAAGCAAATTGATAAAAACAACACAAGCAGTTAGCTAAGCACATCCATGTGTCGGTGTTGCCATATCGTGCAACAAAAAATAGCACTTACCTTGACAACGCCGCGAATGTAGCCAGAGCGCTCGGCGAAGTCCAGAGAACGCAGCTTGGCGGCTCCCTTGCGCTTCTTGACGTGCGCCTTGAAGACGGAACCGGCGCCCTTACGCTGTGCACGAATTACACGACCCATTTCTACAATTGGGAAAAGAAATATCCAATTAATGTTTATCCAGACAGCAGACAGCAGGTCGTTGAGTCATTTTATTTCACACAGACTGCCAATTATTCACAAATATTCAATGCACACACTAGCTTGAGACACATTTTAAACATATTGTTTATTATTTATTACGGATGTTGCAGTTTTCGTTATTAATTTTTCGATTATCATTTCAGCAGTCGACACCTACCGATGCTCGGGTAAAAAAGAAAAGAGAGAAGAGGAAGACAGCAGCATATTGTCAAACTTTGACAGGCAGCGCTGCCAACTTCACGCTCTTTTCCGTCAGCTGTTCGCTACATTACAGTGTTGCTCAATACATGCTGTTATCGTTAATCGATGAAAATAGTACAATTTGAGCGTTATCGAAAATACTAAATTTAAATTGCAGTTTTGTTTATTTTGTTTTTTTTTTTTTTTTAATTTTGAGATTATATATATAATAATTTTTTTTTACGATTTAGATTTACATTCATTTGTTCATCAATTTACTTGTTTTATTTTTGAAATAAAGTAAGCATTTTATTACTAATTCGGTTTTTTTTTTTTGTTTTTTGCTTTGTTTTTAATTGCAGTTTAGTGCATTTTGTTTAAAGAACATTATTAAATATGGGGGACACGGGGTATACATTTATTTCATTTTCCATTGTCTTATAACACAAAAATAAACAAACAATATTTTAAATATTTCTCTTTCAATTTCATTTTCATTCGCTTTGCTTGGAAGGGACGCACATGTGAAAACAACACAAAACAAGCAAGAATAATTCATAAGTTTTTTTTTTGTTTAGCATTAACTGCCAGCTTAATTTGACATATGTACGTGTTTCTCTCTCTCTGTGTGTGTGTGTGTGTTTGTATATTGCAACGTAGCCATTAAATAATTAAGCTTTAAAAAATTCTCCACACACAAATAAAGGAAAAAAAAAAGAAAAACAAACACATAGAAATTGATGCACAGCACACGAAGCAGATTTCCTTGCTAATTGAGTTTTTGTTTTGTTTTTGCTTTTTATCAATTTTATATGCTAGCTTTTTATAGAATTTCGTATCATGTTTGATTCATCTTTTGTTTTTTTTTTTAAGGTTCTGTATAAAAGTTCAGTAAAAAATGCAGCTTAACTAGGTTCATCGAATTTCCTCCAATCTTGTTATCAAGCTAAGTTCAGTTGTCTTTCAAATATGATCAATCAATCAATCGATCAATCGATCAATCAAAATTGTGTGTTGTTTGTGTTGCTTTCGGTTTGTTTTCGTTTTCGTTTTTCTTTTCGTTTTTCCTTTTATTGTACACATATTCTCCTCAATTATAATTGTTGCGACTTTTGCTTATAACATTTTGTTTTTGTTTTTTTTTTTTTTTTTTTGTTCAGCTCTCTATAATATTATTTACTTGCTTTTGTTTATCACTTAGTTTTTACAATGGCGCTTTTTAATATTTGTTTTTGTTTTTTTACTTTTCATAAAAACTGAGCAAACAGAGACATTTGTTTATGATTTATATAAATTGATAAAAGTTATTGCAAATAGTTCGCAAACAGATTTTGTCAACAGAAAATTCTAATTGCAATTGATTTTAATTATTTTCTTGATTTCGCTTAAAAAGGAAGTTGTAGGCAAATAATATATATTAAGTAGAAAAACAATATGCACACAATTCTAAATTCACATTTGAAATGAAATTGTTCTCTTTTTTTTTTATATATGTGCATTGTGTACAAATTAACTGCGTATTCTCATTTTGTTCTCTTAGATTTTATTTATGTAATCCTTATAATACATATGCATGTGTTGTATTTTGTTTTGTTTTTTTTTAATCAAAACATGAATTGGGCGGGCGCAAAAATGAAAAACCTCGACGAGTGAGCTTGGAAAATTGTTTGGTTTTTCTTTTATTCTGTTTTCCTTGCCGCTTTCTTCTCTATCTTTGTTGTTGTTTTTTTTGTTTTTTTATTAAATACATTGCTTAACGCTCGCCTAAAATTGTGCACTCAATTGAAGATTAACTTTTTATAGCACATTTACTAATTGAAACGTTTCCTTTGCTTTCATAAGCACATCTTTACGAGTGTGTGTGTGTGTGTGAGAGTGTGTGTGTTATAGGAAAATCTAATTCTCATTAGAACTTATGCACTTTTTACTTAAACGATTTAATGTTCTTCTCTGTGTGTGTGTGTGTGTGTGTGTGTGTGTGTGTGATATCTTTAGATATTTTGTTGTTGTTTTGCAAGCTTGTTGGTAAAATAATTAGAAAATGTTTGTTGTTATTTTGAATATTGAATGTTGCCAAAAGAAACGGTTTGCGGAAGGATGTGCGGCTCTACCAATTGGCCATGCCCGGCTTGTTGAGCGTCATGAAATAGATTTGACACGATGAAGCACCTTTGGCACTGCTGAAGAATACTTTGTCATTGCGCTCGCAAAGGAATTTCAAGCGTTGCGCCTTCTTGTGCATAAACACACCATCCAAATGGCCGCTCTCCACGGAACGTATCTATGTGACAGAAGACAAAAGTATCTGAGTTATCTTGCATTTATCTGCATAAGAGATATTCGAACGCACCTCTATTGCCTTATTGCCCCAGCCCATGATTTGTCCCGTGCCTATGTAGGCCACCGAGGTGGGCATTTCGCCCCACTGCAAAGAGATGGCACGGATTATAATATCAAATCGTTTCGAGATATTTTTAGAAATGTAATCTTGACTTGCCTGCAGCACAATATTCTTGGATACACGACCGGCAGTGTTCACATAGACGCCTTCGTTGTCATAGCAGAGAAGGAGCTGCATGCCATTTGAATTTGGAAGCGCCACAATACAATGGGGAATGATTGCACCCTGAGTCTGTGTTTGAAGATGTTTCGCATTTACTGTGTATATCCATGTATCATGATGTTGGCATGCGCCGCCACTTACATGCTTAGGAAGATATATATCGTATACTTCAGCTGAATCTAAATCAACCGCATGGAAACCCTCAGCGGAACCATAAATCACTTTCAGTCTCGACTGATCCTCAATTGTGAGATCGACCAAAAGGGGGCGATGTTCCAGTTCACCAAAATTCTAAACGAGAAACCAACATTATTTATAGATCTACTGATTCGTATATAGTTTATCGTACGCACCTTAAATGCCATAAATTTGTGATATGGTTTGGGCGCCCATGCATAAATTTCAATTGAGTCTTTTAATGCAATCACTAGGAACTTAATCCTCTCGTATTTGACAATCTTAAAATGTACAGCACCTTGTAGATCACCCACATTTATCCAGCCGTTGCGACGCTCCACTTGCTGTCGGCGGAAAGGAGAGGAAAGATTAACATTAAGACAATAAACAAAGTGCGCTAGTCGAATACGCCCGACTAGGAGATACCCTAAGCCCGTTAAGGACATTCTAGATTCCTTCTATACATTGCATACACACACGCACACTTCGATTTGCCTCATACTATCCGCATTCTTAAATAACTTCGGTGTTTGGAGTCCGATTTTCAGAGTTTAAATAGGACACTCCAGACTGTTTACATACTAAAGCCGAAGAATGTACCTTCAAAAGTTTTCGAGCAATGGATGGATCTTTATATGATATACGAGAACTATGCCAAGTGCATAGCGAGTATCTCTTTAAGTCTTGGAGTTATGATTAGAAAATTATCGTTAGGATTTATATCCGGGAAAGCAATCGTATAGATATGATATCGAGGCAAAAATTCTATTTTTAGAGAATAATATCTCTGCTTTGCGTCCAGAGCAGAGGAACAGACGGACTTAATTAAATCGATTCAGAGCAACAATATATATAGACATGTTTCCCTCAGCCAGTTGCATGCTTAAGCACAAAATCAATAAGCCGCATTTGAACGGTTGCAGGGTATAAATGAGAAGTGTTTCGATTTCTAGGCAAATCATTTGTGTCCACTCACATCGGAGAGTCCGTCGGTGCGCAAGATCTTGGACTTCAGCCAGGATAAATAATAGACACGCACGCGATTCTTTTTGCCCGATATGGTAACCAATATGTTCTGACCCTCTAGCACCTCCATTTGCTGGAAACGACGACGCGAGATCAGCTGATAGACCTGTCCACAAAAAAAAAGATTGGCTTTAGTTTAGGCTTTCAATTGGTTTAGTTGTGCCGGTTGTTACCTTGCCCTGGCCGGAACGATCGAGCAGCATGAGTCCATTCTCGGTGCCGATCAGCAAATTGACGCCCCAGAGTGCGGCGCACAGTATTTCCGAGTTGAAACGCTTCTTATACTTACGGATTTCGGGCGTATCATTGGCCGCCTCGTGCGAGGTGGGCGTCACATTTACATTGACCGTGGATTCGCGACGTGTCGGACCGGAACCGCCGGCGCCAAAGCCAAAGGTGAGAAAGCTGCGTTGTTTCTGTTGCAGCGCGTACGCATGCGGTGGCAAGTGGGCGTTCGATGTGGCGATATTGTTGTTGGCGTTGTTGGCGTTGTTGGCGTTGCCAGTGCCGGAACAGGTTGGTGACAGGTGTAGAATGTTCGCAGAAGAGGAAGAAGCAGATTTATGCAATAAATTAGTAATACTGCTGGAAGAACGCGTTTTACTAATCGAATTCTTTGGCGAATTTTGTCGCGAATTCGATGTGGACGAGGCCAGCGATATGGTTGACTGTGGTGAATTATTAGCACTAATAATTATGCCACCGACAACACTGCCGCCGCCATGACCATGGCCGCCAATGCCGACGGCGACGCCTGCAGCGCTGCTGCTGCCGCTGCCGCTGCCGCTGCTGCTGCTAGCGATAAACGATTTCGATGGCGTGGAATGCACGGATGAACTAATGGCCGCTTGATACTTTATTTGATTGATCGTTTGATTGATTGATTGATTGATTCATTTGTTTTTGTTGTTGTTGTTTTGTTCGTTTTGGTTTTTTTTTTTTTTTGTAATTAAAGAGAAAAGAAAATAGAAAAAGTGCAAGAAAAAAATTTCAATTAGTCTTCGAGTTGTCAACAAAATAAATTCATTAATAAAAATTAAACATGCTGAGGTTCAGTTGGGTAGGTGTGTGTGTGTGTGTGTGTGAGGGATTGGTTAAATATTGTGTGCTGCGTGTGCTAGCGACAATTAAAATAAAAACAATAGCCAAAAATATATACAAATATATATTGATTTGCATTATTATAAACAGAGCCGAGAAATGTTTGGAGAAAATGTTAACGATAATAAAACAAAATAAAATGTGTTTAGTCTTTCCCCAGAGGCCAATGGTAAATAAAACTTTTAAAAAAGTTTACATATTGATTTGTGTTTTTGTTTGTGTAGACATGTGTTTAAGTATGTGTGCGTGTGCGTGTGTGTGTTTGTGTGTGTGTTGAAAAACAATAAGAATGAACAGAATACAGGTTTGGTTTACAGTAATTGAGGAGCATCGCCCTCGGCGTCTGCAATGTGTACAGTGCGTTAACAGCGCGGCGGCAAACGAAATGTTAGTTACAGTGACAGTGACATGAGGCTGCCTGCTATGCAACGCAAGGTATATAAGAGAGCAAAAGAGCAAGAGAGCAAGAAACAAAGAGAGAGAGGTAGAGTGAATGCGGCCACAGTGGGCGCAGCAGTGCATTTGGCTAGCAAAAATATAACAGAAACATGTATTCACATATTATATATACACAGAGGAGACAATAACATAAAATGACATTTCTGGTGCGAAATTATACAAGTGAATATTGAGTAAATTAGAAAAAGCCCTGCACACATTTAATAATGTGTACATTAACACATGACACATTTTAAAATTTAATTAGAATTTGTTGGAAATGATAAAACTATACACAAAAGTTTGGTAGTTGTTGGGAGTTGGTATACTTTTTATATATTTTTTAATTTTTAGAAGAGTATTTTGCATTGTTGTTCGAAAACAATTGCTATTGATGATTTGGTTGTTGTTGTTGTTGTTGTTTTTCATACTTACTATTGTAAATTTTGGTTTGTTTGGTAATTGATTTGTATTTTGTAATTTGTTAGAATATATCGTAGTGGCCATCAGCTCAAACGTTGCGGAAAGACAAAGCACAATTAAGAAGAAGAAAGTTTTTGTAACGTTTTTAATCTGGTTAAATTTAAAATTCATTTGGTTTTGATTCATTTAAAAGGACATGCACTTGTAAAAAGCTGCGATTTGCATGCACATTTTATTTTATATTTTTTAATATTTCATTTTACGGAAATTGTTGACCAATTTATTGAAATGGACATTTTCGTTACGCGCTCTTCATAATGAACTTTGCTCCACGTCAAAGAAACATATTTATGCTAAGATATTCTTTTGGATTAGTCACATTTGATGGGTTAGATAATTTCGAATAGGTCAGTATAATTTTGTTTAAAGCACAAAACGAATAAAACATATAAAAAATAACTAAACTTTCTGCTACAGTAGGTTTTTTTTTAAAGAAGAGTGAATTCAAAAATTATATCTGTCATTTAATGTTATTAAAGAGAAAGAAATTCCGCAGAAAGCGAAACAATGACCCACTGTAAGAATATTTCTGTTAAGTTAACAGAATGTTAAGTGCTTGTCAAGCGAAATGGCAGTTGATTTCATGATTTCAATCAATTTGGATTGAACGACTTTTGTTATTTATTTAGAAAATACACAAAAACAAATTTGTAAACGATTAAGACAATGCATGAGTCGATTTTTAGCTTGATTTTTCTGTTGCAGAGGACAGTTAACAATCGAAGAAAAAAAAACTGAGTAGACAAATAACAATAATAATAAAACAAAAACTGGCAACTCTGAAAAACCGAGTTGTACGCACAAAACACACAATGAAATATCGAATCGACTGATAAATACGATTAAATAATGAATCATTTATCGATACTCACCTCCTCACTGGATGATTTATCGTGACGCGGAGGCGTCGCCGGCGAGGCCTGGCTGAGCAGATCGGGCAGAACGCTGCTGGTCCGGGTGCCGGGGGTGCCCAGTCCGCCGTTGTCCCCGCCGGAGCCAGTTACGGCTACGCCGCGATTCTGTCAGAGAGAAAGGAAGAGGTTGAGAGAGCGAGAGCGTGAGCGTGAGCGGGAGAGAGTAAGAGAGAGCGGTATATGCGTAAGTTTTAAATGTACGTCAAAAATTCGAAAACGAAATGAAATTAAAAACAGAAATTGTGTGGGTTATAAATGCATTTGAAAAGGTAACACAACAAAAACAAAATGTAATGAATAAACAACAAATCGAAAGAGTCAAAGAGCAAGAGAGCGACAGACAGAGGAGAGAGAGAGAGAGAGAGAGGGAGAGGGAGACACGAGAGTAAGCAAAATGAATGCCAATGAGATACTGAGACGCCTACAAAATGTTCTCTTCAACAACTTTTCAACTTTTCGACCTTTCAACTTTTCAACTTTTAACACTAAAAAGCTTACGAGCTAAAACATTTGATTACGTCTTCAAAATTGTTTTAAAGCTAGCACTTTTACACATAAAAGGCACTTAAAATTAGTTTAGTTTAGCGCAACTTTCTCTGTAGGTGGGTGAGGGTGAAGGGGGGGGGGGTAAGCTGCACAGGCCTCGGGCAGCAGGCAAAACGTTGCTCAATTTGCACCAAAAAATTTGCGTCTGCTGCTTCTAAAATTTCATTAACAATTTCAATTAAGTGCAAACCAAACCAAGAAAACTTTTTTTTTTGTTTGGAAAACTTTATCCAAATAATACGTAAAGCTTTAAAACAATTTTGAGCAAATGCATGAATTTTGGCAAAAGCTAAGCAGCAAATAGTTTAGCTCTGATAAAAGCAAAAGTTAGCTCCGATAAAGTCCTGATTATGATGGCATATAGATAAAATCTGCAAATATTCCAGCTTTTAGTTCCATAGATTTAAGATTTACTTTAAGTTCTGTTTAGATTTAGGATTTACTTTAAGTTTTGTTTAGAATAATTAACAAAATAGATGTTGAAAAGAAGTATTTATAAAAATATATTGGAAAATACTTTTTAGTCTTATCGAACTTTTCTTTTTTACTTTCAGCTCAGTTTCTACACAATCCCCAAAATTCTAGCACTAACATTTCTCAAACATTTCTCATGCTAAAACTTGAGCATATGATAAATCCATGAGATAATGACATTATTTACACGATAAGGTACTTAAAAGCTTAAGAGTTAGGCCTGCCAAAATTTAAAGCTAAATAGTTTTTTTTTTTTGTATTTTAGCATCTCATTAGCATTCGATACTTTTGTTCGTTTTTTATGGCATGGTAATATTATATACATATACGATAGTAGTTTACCGTTATTTGACCGTCTACTTAATGCATATTATTATTATGTTATAAATCAAGCAATTAAATATCCATACAGCCCTATAAATGGTATATAAAATGACTCTTACATACAAAATTGTTTAATGTTAGGTGAAGTTTACGTTTCCAATTAGAATTAGGTGTTCGTTCTGATTAGAAAACAAATGCAAATGCAATAAAAATTAAAAAAACACATGCTGGGGAAGTTCAAAGCAAGGCAGAAAACAAACAAAAAATCAATGTTTATAAATAATAACTAAAACGGTAAAAAATGTTTAATTTTAAAGACTGTTTTTTCTGTCTAGTTTTTATGCATAGTCTCTGTTATTTACGAGCTGTTAGTGCAATGTTATTAACAGTATGCGGCTGCTACATGGGCAATGGCAGGTAAGAGAGCGAGCAACAGAGAGATGTGGGGTATGAGTTGTGAGACAGAGGTGGAGAGAGAGAGAGCAAGAATGATGCGTATGTGTGTGCGTGTGTGTTTGTGTTGCGGTGAGTATCGGAATTCTAGCCAAATGGTAAATTTTATTTGCATTACGCTTGGTATTTTGTTGTTGTTGTTGTTTTCTTGATTTGTTTTCAAGTAGTTTGGTTTGGTTTACGTTTCTGGCGCCAAGACAAAACACAATAATGAACGATATATTTGAATTGTTTTTCATCTGCTGTTGTTTTTTTTTTTTAATGCGTGCGTGCTGAGAACGTTTACCTGCTGCTGCTGCTGCTGATGTTGTTGTTGCTGTTGTTGTTGTTGTTGTTGCTGCTGCTGCTGCGCACGCGCCGCTGCATTGTGCAGCACAATGACAGACTCAGTCTTTTCGCGACGCGGACGCAGAAAATCTAAATTGGCCCAACTGGACTTGGTCGGCGCTGCGACGCCAGCTGCTGCGCCGCCTGCTGCTGCTGTTTTTGTAGTTGTCTTGCTGGCAGTGGACGTCGCTTTGGTCTTATTAGCAGCAGCAGTAGTAGTAGCAGAAGCAGCAGCAGCTGCGACTGCGGCTGCGCTGCTCTCCTTGCTGCCGCTGCTACTGTTGTAAATGCTGTTCCTTTGGTACATGGCACTGGCGCGCTGCGCTTGCACTAGCTGCGGCGACTGCAGCTGAGCATTGTTGCCGCTGCTGCTGCTGGCAGAAGTGCCGCCGCCGCCGCCGCCGCCGCCGCCGCTGAGCACCGCCGAGTGTCGCTTCGTTAACGGGAAAAAGTCTGAATTCTCGCGTCGAAAGCCGCGCACAAAGCTCGGCAACTTGGAGTCGGATTCCTGGCGCTTGTGCTGCTGCGGCTGCGTTGAGTTGTTGCTGCTGCTGCTGCGCTCTTTGGCAATGCTGACGCCAGTCGACGAACTGGCGCCTTTAAGCGGCTGAAAGCCTTTGGGCACGGGCCGTGCTATCGGCTCGGCGACGCTGGCGCGCTGCAGCTTCGCCTCCACCTTCAGCGTGCTCAAAAACGAGCTGCGACTGAGGCTGGCTGTGCTGCTACTGCCGCTGCCGCTGCTGCTGCTAGCGCCGCCGCCGCCGCCGCCGCCGCCGTTTACTTTCTTGGAAACGAATTTATCTAAGTCCCAATCGCGTAAAAGCTTCGCGTCTTCAGCTCGCTTTGGCGCATGCGATGTGGATGCCGATTTTTGTAAGCGGTTTATGTTTTGTTCTAATTTCTGTTTACAGTTGTTGTCGTTGTTGTTGTTGTGAGTAGTAGCGCAAGAGAAGAATTGTTGTTAGGTTTTTTGTTTGCTTGCATTTTACAGTTCTACAGGCTAAATTGTTGTTTTTTTTTTTAATACTTTATTTTGGCTATCTGCACCCAGGTATGGAAAAAAAACCGCATGGAAAGTTTTTCATGAATTCTCTCATTGCATTGCATTCCATATACACACATACATACGTGTATGTACATATGTATGCGTGTGCGTCATATTGATATCATTTGGGCTATTTGTATTGGTGTTTGCTTGGTGCAGAGGAAAGAGTGGGGGAAGGGGCGGGGTTTGGGGCTGTGGATAATGCACATTGTGGTGCAAAAGGTGTTTAATTATGTATATAAACAAAAGATCATAACATATCATATCAAGTGCCATATGACATGAAACCAATCGGATGCACTTTCTTGCCTTGAATATATCTCTATATATATATTACAATACATATACATATGTATGTATGTATGCATGAAAGTAAGTATTTAGAGCTGGAAAACTATCTTAATGCAGAAAAAACAACTATAAGGAATTAATGTCGATCGATATCGTAATGTAAATATTATCGATATATCTAACAATTGTTATCGATAAATCGATAATCGATCGTATATGTCAATATATGTATCGATAAATCAGCACTACGATATGTTATCGAAAATGCACAACTATAGCGCGATAAGTTATCGATAAATGACCATTAATGCGATATATTATCGAAAAAGCACATATAGAGCGATAACTGATCGATTATCCATAAATTATCGATCATTTTCGTAACTTTTTTCATATAATATATATTTATTATAATTCTCTCTAATTTTTAAAGCGCCTTTGTTGAATTTCTCATTGCGATTAGTTGTCCAGCTCTTAACAATATGAATTGTGCCCGTGTAAACATTCTATGCACCAGTGCAGTTCACTTTTATACACAATACTCAGGAGAAACATTCGAAATTCATATGAAAAAATTTAAAGAAAAAATGAAAAAGAAATATATAAAATGCCACAGACTGGGGCTAAAAAATGATATATATAGTTGTGGAATACTCATAAAAACTTTGTACAAAAGAAATTCACGAAAAAAATTTGCATACCATGTGTGTTTTTTTTTTTAAGTAATATACTAATCAAAATAAATAAATGTGTATTTAGTATTATGTAATAAGTTTGTAATTTTAAACTAAACTCAAAGGAACTCGTTCTTCAAATCGTTTGGTTAAAGGAGTTAAATTAAAATAGTTGCTGCAAAAAGTTGTCTAAATAGAACCACAACCATCCAAACTTTAGTTGTTGTCGTTTTTTAATTGAATATTATTAATATATATGTATAGGGTTTTATATAGTATTTGTTTTCGTTCACAGACCTTGAACCCTATGAAAAAGCTAATTACAATTTGTACAGCTGCCTAAGAACCTGCAACTCTAAATTCTTCGCAACGTATCTCAGTAGAAACGGAAAATTGAACTAAAAGCTAAACTAAAAGAAAACATACTAAAAGAAACTAGACAAGTTCTAGATAATTAGATTAAAGACTCGGATGATATATATTTATATATATATATATATATGTATATAATATATTGGATGGCAGCTACTTACGCGCTTCATGATCAGCGTACGATCTCCGGCCTGATCGTCGTCGTCCGGTGTCGGTGGCAAGGGTCGATTCGGGGGTCCGCCGCTGCCGTGGGTCAGCGGTGTGGTCGTTGTTGTTGTTGTGTCCTCGGAGACGGGTCCCAGGCCGGGCCTATATGAAAATTCGGGTCTGAACATAACCAAAACAAAAGAAGGAAACCCAAAACAAAAAAAAACAACAAAAAACACAAAACGCAAAAAAACGGGGGCGGCAAATAATTGAACAGAATATGAGGATGTGGAGAGTGAGGAGATGCGTGTTTCGGTTTGAATTTTTAAATAACAAATAATTGGTGAGGGAGACAAAGTTAAGAATGCTGTGAATTGATTGAAGTTGCAAACAAGTTCTACAAAAGTATTGCTTAGCTTTCCAAACGGTTCCATTTACATTTCGCGTACATTTTATAATATCCGAAATAAATCAATTCGTTTTGGTATTCGCTCGCTGGAAAATCTCGAAAACAAGTCGGTAGAACATTTACTGGCATCTCTCAAATGATTTTAAGTGTTGGGTTCTTTCAATTTAAAATACTTGGAAACAGTGTTGGAAAACCTTAAGTTTGATTTCGCAAACTATTTGGCAACAGTGTTGGAAAACTCTAAATTGTATTAAGCCACATTTAAGGTGTTCTCCTATGACACTCCTTCCATTTTTGTTTACCCATTTTAAAGCTGAAAGTAAGCTTAGTTGTAAAACTATTCTAAATTCTTGAGAACAGTGTTGGAAACCACAAAAGTTTTTCTTGTGTTGGAGCATTAAACAAAATGTTCAGAGTTGCCATAAAATCTTTAAATGGAATCTGCATTTATAAATGTAGTCGGGCTTTAGAGTATTTGTTGATGACTCGAAAATTATAAGATCTTTGAATTAACGAGTATTTCGATAGGAATTTTCGAACCTATTAAGAAAACTATGATTAGTATGGCTGGAGGAACTAAAAAAAGCAACTATTCGATTCGTGGCCTATTCTTAGAAGTTCTATTAAGTATTTAAGGCTTAAATAGCTCAACGGTGCGCCCATAAATAACTCTAAAAAACAGAAATAGAACCAAGTTCTAACTAATCCCAAAATATATATGTATATATATGAGGTATATAACACGTGCTGTGCGCGATTTGCAATTAATATTTATGTGGAACATTTTGTTGCATTGCAAATTGTTGCCACGCCTTACGTTTTGTGCTTTGAAAAGGGGGCAGGGGCAGGGGTGTGTACTTACAACGGCTTGGGCGGATCGCTGGCCAGAAGCGTGCCATCGTTGCGTGCCCGATCGTTGGGCTCATCCGGTTCGCTGTCCGAGTCGCTGCTATCGAGCGGATCCAGGGGATTGACGGGCTGTCCCAGATGATTGTTCGCCTGCTGTGGCAATGCAGCCGCCGGCTTCGAAGCGGACGAGGATGAGGCCGAGACACAGATGGCCCCGTTGCCGGCGGATGCGCCCGATTGTCGATTGCTGCGCGGCGGCGCCTCCGGCTGTGCCTGCTGCTGCAATTGTCCACCGCCTGCTGCTGTCTGTGGCTGCGGCTGTTGGGAGGAGACCACGCCCAATTCATTTAATTGTGCTGCTAACACATCCAAATGATCCTACAGGTATTTGATTTTTTTTTTTTCATATTTTACAAAAGATTTCGGGTCAAGTTTTCGAATGCACACGGAGGATTTTTGTGTGTTGTGTTGTGTTGTGTTGTGTAGTGAAGTGTGTGTGTGTTGTGTGTGTGTGTGTTGCACGTGGTACCACAGTATGTTGTTGTTGTTGTTGTTGTAGTTGTAGTTGTTGTTTCGGGGGGCAAATGCGTTTGTTTTTGGGGTGGAACGAAAAGTAAGAGAGCATTAGACTGGTTTACACCTTTCACTTCTTATATAGATAAACAAACAAACAGGGCCAAACATTAGAGAAAGCTCGGTTAGTTTTTTTATCTATGAAACTTGCCGGGGTTAGTCTTAAATATATATATATTTATATATATAGATAAATATCTATTTATATATTTAATTTTTTTTTTTGGCATTACAAACGCATCAATCAAAATTAACTCTTCTATTTATAGAACCTCGTTTACTTTTTTGGTATTAGTTGCATTTGGAAATGGAAAGTGTTCTCTTTGCTTTGGGTATTGTTTTACTGTGGATTAGTGGGCACGTGCAGGGGCGTAGGAAAGGGGGGGGGGGGTTGGTATATGATAGTATTTTAGTGTTACGTAAGCGCTTTTACAGTATTTCTTTTTTTTTTTTAGGCTGTGGCTTTGTGTACCTCCAAAAAGTTGTAAATTTTGTTTCAGAATTTTGACAGGTCTTTCAAAAAAAAAACGGGGGGTAGTTTACATATAGACATACATATATATGGTATATGGTAAAACAAGCATAAAATGCACAAATCAAAGAGTGTGTGAGAGAGAGAGAGAGAGAGAGAGAGAGAGAAAAGGAGGAGCGAGCGAGCAGGCTACAACTGAAAAATACTGAAAATGATAAAACATACCTCAGGTCTCCTTGGTGGTAACTGTTTTATGATTGTCGTGTGTATTTAGTATTTATAGTATTTTAACGGTATTTTTTGTGTGTGTTATTTTAATCGAATTTATACGTTATATATATATATATGACGAAACGGGTTGATGTACGCATAATACAGAGAGAGGCACACACACACATGAGCGAAATCATAAGGTCGATATTATATATAGTTTATATAGATTATATATGTTATGGTAGGCGCACAAAACATGAAAATAAAAGAAGTTGAAAAATCATATCATAATTACAAATACAATACAATACGTTCCGGTTTTACAGGGGTAAATTATAAATGAGCTGAGCTGTCTGAGCGGGCGGTGAGGGGTGTTGGCATTTAGTAACTAACTAGCAGTAGCGCAAAAGGGAAGGGGGGCGGGGCGTAGCTATATAACCGACTATTGGAAAAGGGGGGCTTAAATATTCAAACTTCAACACGAAAATAATTGGAAAACAATTGCGATTTCCTGAGCCCAAATAAATTTTTATAAACGTATTTCACACTTTTCAGCAAATTCACCTGCTTGAGTGTAAATGGGGTTACGCATGCTACACCCAACGTTTCCATTAAATGCTTGGCCCTGGTCCTGCCGGTTAACTCTTGCTAAACTTTCATTTCATTTCATAATACTCCTGATCTTCCCATTGAATATGATAAAAAGAATTACTTTGCTCTGATAAAACCGGTGAGTTCTCGTTATTCTTGCTACTCCTGACCTTTTGAACTATAAAGCAAATTACTTGACCCGGGCAAGGCCGTTCTATACTCGAATTAACACATATACATGTCTTTCCACTCCTGATCTTTCCATTGAAGATTACGCCCGGGGTTAAGCTAATCTTTTATATCATTTCATTCTACTCCTGACAATTTCGACTAACCGGGCAAAGCCGGTTAATACTTGCTAATCATAACATACTTCATGCTATGCCCGAACTTTCCACTTCCGTTTGCCTAAGCAGAACTCAGCTAAAGCTTTTGATATCGCGGACGGCCCTTTACTATTTCCAATCGCTAAAAGTCGTTGCCCTGGGAAATGCATTGGATTTCCCCCACCCGTCTTATCAGGCACTGACTGGGTCGTAATCTCGGTATATTGTGAATACGCACCGATGGCTTGAAATTGTTCTGTGAGCTGCGCTGCTGCTGCTGCTGTTGTGGCGGCGTTTGAGCCACTGGCTCGCCGCACTTGGGTGTCGGTGGCAATGGCCGATTGGCGTGCGGTGGATCTGGCACCACAATCAGACGCTGCGGCAATTGTGGCCGTGCCGGCGGACCCGGCTCCTCGATTTGCTGGCGCTGCAAAACGATGTTAAACAAATTAGCCGAAAATAATTCCAATTGGAATCTGAGTGTGGATGGCACTAACCGATGGTGGTTTCTGTTGGCGATTGGCCTGCGGCTGTTGGGCCTGCGCCTGTTGCTGCTGCTGCTGCTGTTGGGCCACCTGCGCCTGTTGGGCTGCATGGGCCGCAGCGGCGGCTGCGGCCGCCGCCTGCTGTTGCTGCTGATGCAGCTGCGCCTGGGCGGCGGCATGCGCGGCAGCGGCCTGTGCCTGCGCCTGGGCGAGCAGCTGATGGTGCTGCTGTTGCTGTTCGGCGGCTAGGCGTCCCTCCTGGATTTGCTGGAAATTGCGACGCAATGTATCGCCGCCGGGCGCCTGTATGATGGAGCTGGGCTCGCCGGCCAGCTGGGGCTCATCGTCATCGTTGTCGGAGCCGGAGTAGCGATAATCTTCGCGCTCCTTCTCCTGCTTGCGTTTCTTGCAGCGATCGATGTGATCCTTGAGCTGTATGCGCACCTGCCGATCCGTCGGCTGATCCTTAATGAATGCATGCTTCAGCAGATTCTCGGTGTAAGGCCGCTGGTGATAGTCCTTCACTGTTAAATTAAATGCATATGTTTATATATATTTACTTTCCATTATTTGTAGTCATTTACCTAGCACCGTGTCAATGAAGCCGTGAAACTTCTTGGACCATTTCTTGGATTTGAGACGCGGCGGCGAATTGCGCGGTATTAAGAAAAGTGCACGCATCGGATGCAAATCGCAGAGCGGCGGCTGTGACTCAGCCATTTCCAGTGCCGTAATGCCCAGAGACCACAAATCCGAGCGATTGTCGTACGTGGCTTCGGGATTCTCATCACAGGCAATGACCTCTGGCGCCATCCAATAGGGTGTACCTATAAGACACAAGTGGAACCAGTTAAACGACCTGGCCATGAGTCACAATAACGTTTTGACTTACCAATGAACGTGTTGCGTCTGCCTATCGTGCGATCCAGCTGCGCGGAGACACCAAAATCGACAAGCTTAACCTCGGCATTGTCGGTGAGCAGCACATTCTGGCCCTTGATGTCGCGATGGATGACTTTGTTCGAATGCAAATAGCTGAGGCCGCGCAAAATTTCACGGCAAATGTATGCGATCCATTCCTCCTTGAGGCTCTGACCCTTGGTCGACTTGACCAGATCGGTAACGGAACCAGCACCACAATATTCCATAACCAGCCAGAGTTGATCGTCTTTGCCGGGTGGCGATTTTTTAATGAATGCACCATAATAGGTGGCAATGTTGCGATGATTTGAGTATTTCTTAAGCACATTGATTTCCAGCTTTATTTCCTCCTCCTCGTCCTCGGTGACGTCCATCACCTTTATGGCAGCCAACTGACCAGTTTTTGTATGACGGCCCTGTAGAGAGATAGAGTATAACACATTAGTTGCGAATTGTGAAATCATTTTTATATTCATTTTTATCAGTTTACAACCCGAACTGGGGAAAATGCGGCCTTGGCGCGTTCTCGCATAGACACTTGAACTCGACTCGCTGCTAACTTGACAACAGCGCGAATTCGCGGCGACCATGGGCGAAGGCGTTGACGACAACGTCAATAAACTGCGTCACCAAATAATAATAATAATAAAATAACGTGCTGCGTGTAAATAACATTTAAATGCACTTTAAACAACAAAACAGGAAGAGTTCTCCATATGCCTGACATTGGATACTTGTAAAGTATTTAATAATAATTCTGATGCATAACTTTCTGTTTGTTGCAAGAGTTAAAGATTGATATAATATAAAATTCCAAGAAGCAGCATCTAAAACTCAAAGTATCTTAATTAAGGCAGCACCCAAATATCCCTGAATATTTTTTAAAACAGTTTTTGAAAAACAAAAATTTTCTCATACAAGAAACTCATTTTACACCGATCGTTCCTATGCGAGCTATATGATATAGTGGTCCGATGTAGCTAAGATTTTGCATAAATGTAGGAAGCATAGTGAAACCTATAAATGCCGAGTTTGGGTCAAGATATCTGGAAAAACAAAAAAGTTTTCCATACAACACCTTTATTTTCGACCGCTCGTTTCTATGGCAGCTAAATGATATAGTGGTCCGATGTTGATAGGATTTCGCATATGTATGAGGAGCATAGTGAAATTAATAAAAGTCGAGCTTGGTCAAGATATCTCGAAAAACAAAAAAATTTTGCATACAAGAACCTACTTTTCGATCGATTGTTACTTAAACTTAAACATAATTTATAGATCCTAATATGCAAATTTCCAAATATACTGCTAATCGAGACAAGTTCTTATAACAATTGACAGACTCGTTAGGCTTTGGTTGTAATTGAAAAATAACGTGAGTTGAAAACTGTTTATGCTCCCAGTCAAGACGAGTCGCATCGCATCGCATCAGTAAGTCAATCAAGGCGTAAAAATGTATTTCAATTAGCTGTCGCTTTAATCAGAGTCATAAATTGATTTGCCGTTTAAGATTGAGATGTCCTCCGACCGGTTTAAGTCCGCTTCGCTCTTGGCCAGAAGGAGCAGGAATCTATTTTTTCTTTTTTTTGCTGTTAAGAGGTTTAAAAGTCATTTTGCATTTAATACAGTTTTAATTGAAGAGCAGAGAGCTGCAGTCGAGATGCCTCATAATAAATCAAGTGACTAACGAGAGTTGATAACAATTTAACAGGCAGGCAGGCAGGCAGGCAGGCAGAAGAAGAAGCAGGCGAGTTAGTTATGAGGCGGATGAAAGGGAGTAGAAGAAGAGGCAGCTGAAGCTGTTGATAGTTGGTTTTTATTGATTAGCCAGCGGGGCGTTGCGTTAGCTACCATCAAAATGCTATTAAGCAACAAATTTTTCATCGCAGATTTTTCCCATATATATATATATATATATATATATATGCTAACGGTCCGGCGGATCGCTGTGGAAAATCGTTGCAAATTAATGACATGCACTAATGGAGTTGGAAAACTGTCCAAGAGAAAATCGATTCGGTTATGGTGCCGTGCCGCAGCTAAGAGGCAGGTGCAACCAGTTTATGGCACATCGCGTATCCAGTTGCCGCCAATTGGCATTAACTGGCCGCCAGCGAGAGTTCAAGCGAATTTCAAGTCCAGCGTTTGTCGCAATCGAAATGCCAGAATACGAAGAAAACAAATGATTTGTGAGTCAGTCGCAAATAGAGCTAAACAATCGAAACAAATAAATAAACAAAACAAATCGAAAGCCTTTGCCTTTGCCTTCTAAGAGAGCTCGCACAGAAACTGCTGAATACGTCAAATAATTAAATATATGATGAAAACCAAAACCGAAACCAAAGCCAAAACCAAAACGAGTGTAAAATTGTTTTAAAGGTAAAGTCAACAATGGATTCAAGACGTGCATCGCAGCTGTCGCCATTTGCCTACCTATGCAGAAGTTATTTTTTTTTTGTTTTTCACTCTTCTCTGTCTTTTCTCATTTGACGTTTCAGTATTCAGTTTCAGTACAAGTATCTGCCAGATACATAATGCTCAATGCCCAGGGTGTCGAAAAAAGAAGAAGTTATATGCTAAAATCAACAAACACAATAAACTTAATGAAAAATGCAATGGAGAGCGAAAAAAAAACACGCACATTGCACATTTTCGTGTAAGCAGATACAGATACAGATACATTTGCAGGCGCAGCTACAGATACAGATACATTTGCAGGCGCAGCTACAGATACAGATACAAATACAGTTACGAGCTATATATATATATATATGTATATAGAACTGCATAATCAGACAATTACGTGTTGTCATAACGTGATTTTGTATGGCATTTGGCGGCTTCTACGAGCTCTTCTTCTTCTGCCTCTCTCCATGAACAACTTCCTCCATGTAATTAAGTCTCTGAAATACTTTGTTGCCCCTATCCCTCCCCCTGTCCTACCCAAACCGCCACACGTCTTGTTCTGCAGCCTCGGGAATATATGCAACAAGTCAACAAAGCGCAAAAATAATTGTTGCCGTACACAGAAAGAAAACAAGGCAAAACAAAACAAAACAATATAATATAAATATTTATGAATTGCTTTAAATACTCTTAAATAAATATAAATATATTCAACTGGTTGTTTTTTTTTTTAAATAAAATTCCAGCTGTTTACATATGACAAAATATTTACCTTAAATAAAGAAAATAAAACTTAAAACAAAACATTAAAAAAAAAAAGAAGATATATATGAATTGTCGGCTTAAAACTTATTTCCAAATGAGCGAATTACTTTTGGGCTGAAAATCTTATAAATTCTAAGCTTTTTGCGGGAAACGCCGGGTAATATTCGCGTAAATTTAAATATGATTTGCATTCAAATCAAAGCACATTTCATTTATTTTATATGCAACCTTTTTTTTGTCAAAAACTCTTACACTTATTCAGCACACCCCATTGCTGCTAAATTACAGGGTATTTAGCAAACGTCGCTGACATTCACAAGCATTTGTTTTGCGTGTTCTGATAACGCGACCCTTGCACAAAAATATGAGAAAGACAGCAAAAATGAAAAGCAACAAGAAACTTGATAAAGCTCAGAACGACATTCCCCTCTGTACAAGTCCACCCCCCCCCCTCTCCAATCGCCCCTGTAATTCTTGGAATTACTCAACTTGCGTCACATAGTAAAATGACTAAAAAGATTAATTCGAACATATTCGAGTTGAAGACAAGTTCAGGTTAACTATGCAAAACGCCAGAGAGAGAGAGAGAGAGAGAGAGAGAGAGAGAGAGAGAGAGAGAGAGAGAGAGAGAGAGAGAGAGAGAGATAGAGAATAATTGGGAAAAACGGAAAACAGCTGGCTAAAAGCAAGAAGAAGAAGCAGCAGGAAAAAGTGGGGAAATGTGTGTTTCCGATAAGCAAAGTGAATTAAAGTTAAGTGAATTTTGTGTAAATTGAGTAAATAGAATATGGAAATGGAAATCAATTTGAAAGGTGGAGAAAAGGCGGCGGGTCAATGGGTGAAGCATGATAAAATATCAAGAAAATAAAGTTAGAAGGATGGTTGCATGAATAGATAAGTATATAGATGATGGAGAAATGTAGTTAAGTAGATAGATGGATGGATAGAATATAGAGAGATAGATAGACAGCAGATAGATAGATGGATATACAGAGATATATAGATAGACACATAGATAGATAGATGGATGGATAGATAGATAGATGGATGGACAGATTGTTATATAGATGGATGGATAGATACATAAGAGTAATAGATAGATATATAGATCCACAGTAAAAAATATGTATAGATATTTGGATAGATAGGACTGCGATGAGCAATAGATAGATAGTTAGATAGTGTTAGAGAAAGAGACACAAGTATAAAAGAAACTATACCCAGGGGAAATGCCTTTGATAAAGACGAGAAAGTTTTATGGCTGCATGTATATATGTGCCATCAAAAGATTTGATAGAATATTATTTAAATAATTGCCTCGTTTACAATATGAATGATAAAACTGATAAAGCAATGAATAACACATTTTAAAGCTGTCAACATTTAAAGTTAATATCTAAATATGAATATAAATTGGGAAACTTTTGGTAAAATTGTAAAGACAACGACGACGGCGCATTCACATGCAGATCTTATACGATCTATCTATCTATATACATATATATAATATGTGGAGATGATTTTCATGTGTGTCTGTATGTTGGGTTAACAATGCGTGTTGGGTAACTGAGAAGGCAGCTGCCGGCATTAGATCAAAGCAGCAACCACAGCGGCATACTCCACTTCACTTCACGCCACACACACGCACACTCGCACACCTCAGACTGAAAACTGAGCGCCTGCAACTGCAGCCATTTGCCCATTGAGCTTGCATATTAAATTTGCGGCGCTGGCAACAACAATGCACACAGATATATATATAAATATATATGTGTGTGTGTATATATACTTCTTTATATAGAAAACTTGGATCTGTTTGTGGACTCAGTCGCACAGCGGCAGCAGCAAACGTTGGGAAAACCACAATACAATTTACAGCACTTGCTGAGGTATAAGTGGTAGCAGCATCCCTCCCCCTCTACCCTACCCTACCCTACCTACCACCAAAGCGACCTGAAACCACGCAACACGCCCCGTGCGATGCGTCAAGTGGTTGCCTCTGCTCGATTGGTTGCTGCTGCTGCTGCAATTGCTTGGCCAACTGGCCCAGAGACGACTTAGCTGGCAATCTGTGGCAGCTGCTGCGTTTGGCAACATTGCGCAAGCTTTTAACGAAGCACCCCTCAGCCACCCCTCTACAAACCAAATCAACAATCGTGTGCAAATTTGTTGTGGCTCCAAATTCCAAACAAATAAGAACTCAAGTCAAGTGGGGCATGCACGACTATCAAATGCCCTGCTGTTTCCCTTTGGGTCGAAAAAAAAAAGTGGTCCTTTTAATTGAATTGAATTTATTATTTACCAAAAATAATCGATAAAAAGGCTTTAAGTTTCCGTAAGACCGTTTACAAATTTCAACGTAAAATCCACTTACATGCACGGAAAATGGGTGAAAAGACAGAAAAAACACTTGATCCAGGCAAACGACAGCAAATTTCTTGCCAATAACTACCTCTATTTCAAAGGAAATGCGACTAGCATTGTTACAATATAAATAGAGTCCATATCGCTGCTGCGTAATGCTGGGTATTACGGGTTAAAAACAAAGCGCGTTAAGCTGATTACAAACATTTGAGAGAGGGGCGCAATGGAGGAGGGCAAAAGGGCAAAAGGGGGCGGGGGGAGGTGCCTTGGCTGGGCTTACGACGGCGCATCAATTACCAATTGTTGCTGCTGCTGCTTCTGCTGTTAGTTAATTAACCCAGAAATCAAAGTAGTTTTTTTTTTTGTTTTCTGTTTTATTTTCAAACTGCACTTTAATGGCCACAACAATTGAACTTTGCTGTGCCTCAACCCCCTCAACCAGTGCCCCACAGCTTGCACATAAAACAGAAAATAAAAGAAAAAATAAACTGCATTAAATAAAAGTTGAAACTATGCATAAAATAAGTTGAAAAACTATAAACGATGAATCAACGCAGTTTGCGAGGTTTTTAAATAATTCTCACGCCCCTTCCTCTTCCCCTGCCCCCACCTCTCTCTTTCTCTCACCTCTCTCTCTATCTCCTAAGTCTTTCTCTCTCTCTTCTGAGTCTCCTTATCTCTTTTTCACTCCGCAGTTTCTCTCTCTCTCACTGCTAAGTATTTCTCTCCTAAGTTTCTCTCTCTCCTGAGTCTCCCTCTCTCTCGCTCGCTCTCTCCTGAGTCTTTCTCTCTCTCTTTCTTTCTCTCCTATCTCCTTCTCTCTCTGATGCCTCTCCCTGTCACTCCTAAGTTTCTTCGTCTCTCTCTCCCACCCTCTCCCTTCTTCGCACTACCTTTTACTCCAAAATTAAATTTCAATTTACAGCCTCAAGAGTCTGGATCTGAGTGCTGCCTTCTTATGGAGACAGAGTTCAAAGGGCGCACAAACAAAAAATGTTTATTGGCCAACTCGGCTGTCTGCCTGCCGCCTGTTTACCTGGCCGTCTGCCACGACATGCACCTGGTTAACCCAGTTAGTTAGTTTTTTGTTTGGCACTCGGCAGTCAAATGGACTAAATGTGTTTACCAGACTTTAAAATTGCCTTCGCAAAAAGTATTTCACAAAAAAAGAAGCCAACTTTTTTTTTGCCCAAACGCGTTTCATATAAAAGCGAACGAATACAGTCTTGTATTAGTATAAATAAATCCCGGCGAGATTTCGGATTGCATTTCGATACATATTTATGTTAAAGCCTTTGGATTATGTAATCACAAAATGGGTGCAAAGTGTGTGAGTAAAATTAATAAATAAATAAATTCTAGATGAAATACCTATAAATAAGGAATATATATTTAGTTGAAGTGATTCACACAGATTCAAAGCTTTATTTATTTGGATTTCCCACAACTTATTGCAAAATAGCTGGCTTTTCTCTTTTAAACATTTGATTCAGCTTATTTATATACGGCCCTTTAGTCATCGAAGTTCGTTTCGGTTAAGTTCCACTTTAGCTATTGTATCCGAATCAATGAAGAGCTCTGATCCACAAATTAATATTAATTATGTCGGTCTACTATATTATAAAGCTTCTACAGGCACAATCTTTGACAACTCTCTTTGGACTTGCAAAAACACTTAATGAAAACGTGTTTCGGCGATTTTGCAAATTCCACACGTAACTGTGAAAAATTGGCGGAAAACAGCTGTATTTGAGTTTCAAATTAGAGATTTTGTGGTTCTCTTGGGCAATAAATGCGGCAGTTAGAGCGAAGTTTCGTTCGATTAGACTGAAAGTTATTATTACTGCATGAAAAACAAATTACATTTTTCACGGAAGGGCATTAAGCACAAAACTTTGCACGGGCAATGCCGGGTAATACCCGCTAATATATATGTATATTCTGATTCAGATTTTTCTGATTGATTAGAGTTTTAAATTTGGAAAGCACAGGCCAAAAAAAAAAAAAAACGTTCACGGTTTTTCTTTTGACGTTTCCAAGGGATTTTCTTATCAGTGCCCCAGTTTTTGACTCATTGATGCTATTTTCAAATGCTGATGGCAGCTTAAGATACCTGAATACACACACACACACATACATTCTATATCTTTATTTATGTGTATCTGTGTAAATTTCGCATGGATTTTTATTGTAGCATATTCCCGATTGCGATAAGCGGGCGTGAATTGTGTCAAAAGATAATTTACAGTGTACTCAGCCTTTGTTTGTGTTGGTGTTTTTGTATTTGTTATATTCGGTTATATGTATATTTAGCGCCTGGAGGTTTGCTCAAGTTCAACGATGACATCACATTGACTTCCGCTTGAAAGTCATCTCACCCTCATCCATACGCACGGATGATTGATTGATTAAGTGCAGCAGCGAGCGAGAGCGTAATTAATTAAATCGCAGTGAAAGGGGGGAAATTAAATGAATTAAACGCTGAAAGAAACCTCAAATCGAAATGCAATCAAGTAGTTAAAATGGGCAGAGCCTGCGGGGTCTTAAGTTTGTCAACTGCAGGTCAACGGGCTGCTTCATGATGAACTTCTCTCAATTTGAATGAGCGGCGATTGAAGCATGTACATCAAGCGCATTGTCGCCCAATTATGTAAAGGAGTGTGTCTCTTTATGATACACAAATACACAAATAAAGAATACATTATGCGGCATTGTAAGCCAATATGCATATAAGGGACCAGCAGTTAGATAAGTTCCACAAGTCCAAAACAACCCTAAACAAAGGCGACTCATTGTTCGATGCATGCAAAAAATGGACAACAACAAGAAACTGAGCAGATAAAAACTAAACTAAAAGCAACTTTCACTCATAAATTAATTGCTGGAAACAAAACTAAATGCCGCAAAAAGTGAGCAGCGAGAAGCGAACAGAGCTAATCGCATAATCAACGTCTGTTTTTATGCATTAATCTTTCGCCCAGCTGTTTGCATATTTAATCAGCAAATTGCTTAAGTGTTTGGCAACCCTGAGCCCAACAACAATCGATAACAAACAGTTGAGTGTTGCCTATCGGCAGAGATTGTTTGTTATCGAGCGTCGATTGCGTCGTTTGTGGGCGTTGAAAACTTTTCAAAGTGCGCCGAAAGTGGGTCAAGCAAATGGGCCGCAAATTTACCGTTTGCCGAGATGAGTCACTGTCCACAGGAGGTGCTCAGGAGCGCGGGTGGGGCCGGGGTGCATGGCGGAAGCTTGAAGCCAATGTTGAAAGTGACCAAAATAAACACACAAACACACAAACACACACACACACACACACACACACTTTTTAAGCTGTAAGGTCGTCTGTCAATGTTAAAGAAATCGCAATTTTGTACACATTGAACAGTTTGTTTTTGAGTTGGGATATTTTGCTAAATGGTTTTAGATCATTCACAATTTTCTAACGTACATTCAAAGTCTTGACACGCATGACGCATAACTGTAATTGCAGCAATGCTTTTGGGACTTCTTCAGTTCGCTGTAAAATTGTGCGTTTAATGCCCCCCCCCAAAGACTTTCGCCCACGCAGCGTACACAGAACCCAGCATATAATTAACATTCGACAAACATAGCTGCGAACTTTGACCTAATTACGCGCAATATAAGCGACATTCACACACACACGCGCACACATACAGGGCCAGACGGTAATACATTCACACATGCAAGCACAACTCGCACTTGCGAGCATTGCACTTACACACACACGCACACATAAGCGAGACAAGATAATAAAGCACGCCCAGCGAGAGCATTGCGTAGAAAAGAAAAGAAGCAACAACAACAACAAGAAGAAGAACAACAACAACGCGCACAATGAGCGTGTGCAAAGCTTTTATTTACGACTTCATTTTGGGCTGCATTTTGAGCGACGCAAGGGCAACCAGAGACCAACGCGGCGGCGGTGGGGTGGGGAGCAAATGAAGACACACGCACACGCACACACACACACACACACGCACACATAGCCGAACTGTAGGCGCAGCCAATAAAACGCCACTCAAACAAACATGCGAAACACATTAAAGGCAATAAACAAATCAAGCAGGAAACACAAGCACAAAAAGAAACCAAAAACAGAATGAGACGCAGCCTCGTAAAATGTTAAATTGAAATCAAGCAAAGTAAAGTTGCAATTAGGCAGTGCTCAAGTACTCGGCACACACACACACACACGCACACACACACAAATCATTTACTTTTTTATGTGCTGTCGGGAAACAAAGCCAAAAAAATAAGCGAGAGAGACAGAGAGAGAGAGAGTAAAAAGAACAGCTAAATGACACTAAAAACTGCTAAACAAAGCGCACAGCTAAAAACTAATTATTACGCAAATTATTTATTTGTTGTAGACAAGATTTAAAAACATTAACAAAGTGTCATTGACACATGAGCATAAAACACATCGAGTCCAACACACAACACCACAGCGAGAACGAGAAAGAGAGAGAGAGAGAGAGAGAGCGAGAGATGGGAGAGCACGCAAGCAAGATAAGAAGAGCTCAGTCGACGGCGACGCTTTAGTTGTAGTTGTCGTTGCGCCCCGCGTTCCTTTCTCTTTCACACATGGCAAATATTTACCGCAACTTTGACGCCTCACCGGCGCCGCTCTCATCGCTCGCACTCACCCCATTGGGCGTTTGCCGCTCTCCCACTTCGAGACCGTGCTCATTTCGCATTGTATTTTTAGAGGTTCACTAACTTTAGTGTTGTTAAACACAAAAATGCGCTGCCTTTTTTGTTTTTTTCTGCACTTGCATTGTGCGTGTGTGTCTGTGTGTGCGTTAAGTTTGTTATGTTGCTGTACGCTTAATTAAATCTCTAGCCCTGACACTTTTTTCATTGACAAGGCAACCTGCGCCCGAAACTCCGACCACAGCCGAAAATAGCAAAAGCCACAGCAATAAATGCGATTTAGGTTTGCGAGTGTGTGTGTGTGTGTATTTACGCTTTCGCAAAAAGTCAAAAACAATAAAAACAAAAACGAAACAGCTAAATTTTTGCTAGCGCAAGCAAAAGCGACGCTACGTTGGGAAAGTCAATGCGCCGCGTTAAGCGTAAAGCCGGGGTAAGGGGGTGGATGGGGGCGGCAGTTGGGAAGGCGACACAACGACCTTGAGAAACGGCGCGTTGATTTTTTTTTATTTCGCTTTTACAATGTTATTGTTGAAATTCGCCAAGTTATGCAGTTTTGTTATTGTTATTGTTGTTGGTCGTGTGGGCTGCCTATTTAAGTCGACTTTTTTCTTTGGCATAAATTAAGCAGCAAATTTATTACTTTCAAACGGGTCGTGTGAAATTTTAGCGGGCATGCCAAGCAAATCGAAAGCTCAGCTGCCCGAAATTGTAAATTTCACAATTAGAGAGTTTTTTTGCATTTTGCGTAACAAACCAAAAATTTGTAAAAAAAAAAAAATATAATCTTTGGCTTATCTCCTTTTCCCAATATTCAATCACATTCTTTACCTACTGCATTCGCATATGCAGCCATACACACACTCACACACACACACACCTACACACACATGCATGCACGTAATTCTGTTTTCAATTCCATCAAAGAAAATAATAAAACTAATTTGTGACTCACGCGACGCTCTTTGATAAAAAAAACCATTAAAAAGCGCAGTAGAAATGAAATAAAAAAAAACAAAACCGAGAAGTTATCAAAAAGCCGGAAGTGCAAAGCACAGAACATACGAGAAATTAGCTGATATTGCTAATAAAGAGAGACATCACTGTAAAGAGAATGGGTGTGAGAGGTGGGCGGGGCGGGGGGGAGTACAACTGGCCGCATGCATAAATCAAAGTCGCATTAAGCGAAGCGAAACACGAATGAATTCGTAGAAATGTCAACAGTGACGTCACAATTTCAGAAGAAACACACACCAAAATGAATTCAATTAAAAGCTGTTTTAAGACCGAAATTCCCCACGCTCCGCCAGCGTTTAAGCAAGTTATGAATAAGCGTCAAAATGACGCGACTAATTTCTGATAAGCTACGACTAAAATGCGAATGCGTTTGCAGCAGAGCGAGACAGAGACAGAGAGAGAGAGAGAGAGAGAACATTGAAAACCGGTTAACTGTCTGTCAATAAAACCAAAAATCCAGTAAATGCCTAAGAAATGACACACAAGCACACACACACACACACACATACATGACACAGCGCAAAATGAACGAACCGTAACCAACAAGTGGACAGGCGAGAAAGAGACAGCAACACTTTGCCCGTTAATCTCATAGTGCGTTCTACCGCTGGCGACATGCACGAAAGGAGGAATGGGAAAAAAGCATCTACGCGTATTACTCATGCTAATTTTACACACACACACACACACACACGCGCACACACACACACATGCTCGGCTGGAGTCAGTGTTGGACAGTATAATGAACTACTTAATGCCGCACAGCACAGTAGTGGCAGCACGGAAACAAGTTGTCGCACAGTGGGCAAAGTGTGTCTTATACTGTGCACTTACATATATTGTAATCGCATTGTTACCACGTGCCACTTGCAGCTTTGCGTGGTAACACCACAAATGAGGTCGTCGGCGTTATGAAGCAGGAGGCGTGTAGACGTGGGCTGACTTTTTGCGTATTGGCCGCATTTCTAAGCCGTTAAAAAGCGGCAAAGTGAGCTGAGAATGACGCATGGAAATTTAGACATTTTATTGACACTTTATTGTAGATTGTGAAATAAGCAATCGCAAAGATTAGCTGCGAGTACATTAATTCGTAAGTGAAATATGTGAGTAAATGGAGCGGGCAATAGACAGAGATAGCAATACATATGTGTATATGTGTATATGCTAGAGTGAATCAGCATCAGAAGAATTAAAATTAAGGTAGCAGGTCAGCGAACTTCAGCATACACATGAACATATAGAAAAAGATATATGTACATATACATATACATAATTATATACATATACATATATATGGCTTGCAGATTTACAATTTAGCTGTTATATAATCCTAGTTGTTTTTTTTGTTGCTTTGCAACACTGTACGCAAACAATTTCGATAAAGTTATCGCAACTATCAAATAGTTTCAGTTTTAAAGCTGTCATAGCCCCCCACCGCTCCCCCTCTCCCTACAGCCCATCAAGGTGCATTGGGGAACTGGAGAGGAGGCGTGAAGTAAAGCAAGAGAAGTGAAGAGAAAGAACTTGCCGTTGGCCTCACAAGCGCAGCGCATGCCACAACACACACACAACACACACACACACACACACAGAGTGGAGCATAAGAAATGCTAACGGTAATCCCCAGAGTATCTATTTTTGTAGCTGCCGCGCTGCATTGTGTTGTATCTTGCAGATACAATTTTGAAAACTTGTAATTTAAATACAAAGTCGTGGCATTGTTTATCTCTTCTTTTTTTTTGTTGTTCTTAAGGCAAGCATTTGGTTTAAATCTTTGATGTGATTATTATTATGTTGATGGTTGTTATTCTTCTTCTTGTTGTTGTTGTTGTTTGCTCTGCGGCAAAAATTCTAAGAGGAGGCGAGAGCAAGATGTGTTAATGTGTGAGAAGAGTTGAAGTTTTGGTTTTGGCCCAGCGTCTAGCGGTTCGCAACTAATTAAGGCACAGCAGAGCGCAAATGACGCAGCTTGTTTTGGTGCAGATACAGATACAATGGCAGAGATACAGATACACAGACACCTCTCTGTATATATGCAACCTCATCTTAGCAGCCGCAACTGCGACGCATTCAAGCATAAAGTCTAATGATTGCTAATTACAAGACAACAACATGAAACAGTCGCCACAACTGAAAGATATATCTATATATCTATATATATATATATATATATAAACTGAAGTAAGCTAAACGCGATTTGTAAATTGTGAGCTCATTGCGCCGTAACCAAATTGCTCTTCAATAGAAAGCTGCAACATTTTGACCACAAAACAAAAAATGTAAACTCAACATTCAAATGGCCAGACAAATTGTTTTCAATATCTCAGATCTTGCGAGCAGCTCAGCGAGACAAAAAAAAAAACGAAAAACTAACCACAAAGGCAACAAATATCTTTTATAGCTCGCAAATGCTGCAAGTAATGAAAAATAAGATCTGTTGCCTTTGTTTGTTTAGTGTATGGCAAAGTGCTAAAACCTGATCGTGTTGTGTTCATTATTTCACGCCCATCAACATATTGTTTGTAAGTTATTTTAATTGATTTGTAACTTGAATTCCACGCGCAAGCGTGGAAAATGGGCGAAATACAGTGAATTTCTTATTTCGCTCCTTGTCTAATGCATAGAAGGAGATACAATTCAGCCCAAAAGGAAGATATATATATATATCTTTCTGAGCCTGGTTTTGATCTGCCGGATCAGAGCACTATCCTATATAGTTCTCATAGAGCGAAACGAGAGAAACAGCTCGCAAAGACACAACTGAGCTCTAGTTTTGTAATATACTTTGATTCTTCGAGAAATCTTAAACAAATTTGCCATTTGCAAGCTTTACTGTACTTCCATTATATAGGCAAAACAATAACAATATCGGAAACAAATACAAATTCTATCGGAATAGTCAATATATATATATATATATATATAGTTGTAGTTACGGTTAGTATACAAATTAGTTCGTGACAAAATTTGACATACACTTTATCTATTTTTGAAGCTCTTGTCAACTAGGCAAAACCGGATCAACATCGAAAGTCTATATCATATAGTTCGACTGATAAAACTGGTCGAAGCGTCAGATTTAATATCCAAAAGTTGTCTGCTTTTAAAGTTAGCTCGACCAAAGCAAAGTTTCAAATAATATTGAAAGTCTCAACAAAATGCATATAAAAGCCTTTGACCTTTGACCCTCAAGGCGCTCTTGGGCAAACATATGCATGAATATTGATTGAAACTTACCTTATAGACCTGGCCGTAGGTGCCATTGCCAACGACCTCGATGAGCTCAAAGATGCCAGCCGGATCCTGGAAAAGACAAAAGGGCGTTGTCAGAAATTGGTTTTAATTTTTGTTTTTTTTTTTTTCGTTAGAAACGAGAGAAAAACTCTGAAAATGTCAAAGAACGAAATGCAATAAAACGCACCGCAACAACAATTAAAACAATAACGAAAGGGGAAACGCCCAAAAAGCGAAATCCTTAGACAGATGCAAAAGGCAAAGCCTAAAAACAAACAAACAAATCGGGCAAATGAAACAAAACAAAACAAAAAAAAAAGGCGGCCAGCCAAGCGTTGAGATGAGCTAAGAACAGGGCGTGGCTGCGACGGCACTGCGAGACACTCCACAAACAACAACAACAACAGCAACAAAGGCGAGTTTTTATTTTGGCTTTGTTTTTGTTTGTTTGTGTAAACAAATTATTAAGGCATAATAATACAAATAAGGAATGCGGCGCAGCGTTAAAAATAAAGCGGCATTTAATACAAATACAGAAACCCTTGCCTCTGCTACCCCCCTCCGCTCCCCTCTCCCACACACACACACTACGCCCCTGTGCATGCCCATGTCAAGCCATACAACAACAAATCGCATGCGAGTTCATTGACACGCAACTCACGAGCCAGGCACGAGACGTCGCCAGAGTCGAGACGAGCGTGTCACGACCTGAGCAGAAGGAGTACAGAAAAAGGGGGGGCGTGCCCTGGCGGCCCCCTGAGGGCCTAGTGACAGCTAAGGTAAACGCCAATTAAAATAACAACAAGAACAACAGCAATAACAACAATTTCAACAGGTAACAGACTTCTTCTTGTTTCCTCTCTCTTTTTCTTTTTTTTTTTGTCAGTGCTCTAAATTTAGTTTATGGCAGGTCGAAAGAGGGGGTCAAGGGGCGAATCGAGAAGACATGCAAGTTTAGCATATTTGTATCCGAGTTAAGTTTCGTGAATAAATCCATTAACTCGGAATAGGGGGAAAGGAAAAAAGCTAGCATAACATTTGCAACAAATATACGTTTTGATATTTCACTTATTTTCCACTAGTCAAAGTGAATATTGCGTCAAATGCAGATAAGTTGTGTGAATACATTGCTTAGCAGTTATTAGCTTGAGGAAAAATAGCAAATATTTAATGCTACATTTATATTTATATAGTATTTAGATTTTTCACTCATTTTCCGACAGTCGAAGTGAATTTCGTGTGCTCTAGGTGGATTTCATATTCATTTTCCACTAGCATTTTTATGGCTAGAGCACGCGTTGTTTTGACCCAGTGTAACGGAATGCGCTCACCCCAGCGACTCTCTTTACAAGCATTTCACAAATTAACATCACCCCGCCCCCCCCCCCCCCTGCCCCCACCCTTCTGGCACAAAAGCTAAGCTGAGCTGCACTTTGGCCTAACGGTAGCGGCAACAACTTGCAGGCGACTTCTGATATGCAGGAATAGTAAAAGGCAAAAGACAAAGCGTCAGTCGAAGTCAAAATAAAAAGTAAAAAGCCTAAAGAGAAAGAGCGACAGAGAGAGAAGGAGAGAGGGAGAGAAGGAACTATGGCAATGCCTTAAGTAGATTTATGGCTGCCTTCAAATGAGCAAACGTCAACAGCGCCCGAAAGCTATCATTGTTCTTATTCCTGCTCTGCGCGCTCGCTTCTTCCTCTTCTTCTTCGTCATGTTGTTGGTTTTTTTTTTTTTGGTGTTGCTGCAAAGTGTGTCAAACAAGAGACGAGCGGGCGGGCGGTCGGTCGGGCGGTCGGCAATTACTGCTATTTATGGCTGATTACTTCACGTTGTAAAATCAATTAAAAATGCACGAAAAACTGAGCCAAGTGTTGCGCCCTCGCCCTCCTTCCTCTACCCCACCTCTTCGTTCGCAAACAGCATCATGACTCATTAGCGTTGACATGCTAAGGCAAAACACAAACGAAATGCAGCGCGGGTGGGGTGAAACTTGGAGTGTTGAATTTTGTGGCGTAGCTTTAGTGCATAGTTCTGGCAACAGAGCGCGCTGCAGTTACAGTTATCAGTTGCGGCTGCCTGCTGTCCATTTCTCTCTCTCTCTGTCTCTCTCTACTCTCCCACTCGAGTGCGATCTCTGCTGCGCTCTCACTATTCTATTCTATACTCTAGCAGCGGCTGGGCATTTGATTTTTGTTGCAGTTGCGAGCTTTGTGAAAGATAAACTTTTTTTTTTATTCACCGAACTATGTTGAAAAACCTATTCACCTCGCAAGCAATATATCAAATATCTACCATAGACACAGTTATCTGTGAGAACTAACCGCAAGGGTATTCAATCTTCGACATTCCATAGATAAACTGTTCTTTCTCGTTTGGCTTTGTAGTCGTTCGTTGTATTTGTTAAAAAACGGGCACGAGTGCAACTAAAACTGAAACTAAAACTAAACAACTTGCTGGCGACTTGTCTAAAACTCGCCGAGGCTGTTGCTGGGCAGGCAAAACTGGATTTCTTTTTGGCCGTATACGCGAGGCTTGGCCCAGTTAGCAATGATATGATACACAGACGTGTGTGTGTGTGTGTGTGTGTGCGACCAGGAGACTCGCCAACAGGACTGGCTGCATATTGAACGCCCATGTTAAAAAAAAAAATAAATAAAAGCAGCTATTTGCATATGCATGAGATAAGGGGCAGAGGGGGGGCAAGGCAGCTGTAGAAGATAAACTACATATGTAAATGGGCATGCATGTGAACGTGTGATTGTAAGTGTGTGTGTGTGGGCTGTGACCAATTCGATTTGGAATGCAAAACATATTAGCAAGAGCTTGCAGCTAAAAATGTGTCTAAGAGCAGCGCGAATTCAGCTGACGGAAAAGCAAGAAAAAAACCAGTTAGCATTAATAGACAGGAGTTGATTGTAGACCCAACTTTAAGCACTGTTAAAGCACTGTGTGGTCGCCGGTTCAACTCCAGTAGGTATTTCCAGATCGAACACAGTTAAGATAGAAGAGACAACATCTGCCTAAGATATCTCGCATCTTGCAATATGTAAAAGATTTTATTTAAATATGCCTATCATTTGTTTTTTCTTCTTCTTTTTCTTCTTCTCTCTACAGTTCACATTTGCCAAACTTTGAACTTTGTTTAGTATTTGCATAACAATATTTATTTATAAAAAATAATGCAGACATATGCACGCACATTTCTAACTATGCACACATGTGCGCCGAAATATTTAGTAATACCATTTTCGCCCAGTGTATTTACCCAGCCGATGTTGATTTAACCCACAAACGGACCAAACCCAAACATGTGTGATTTCTTGTTGCTTTACAAGAGCTGCAACAACAACAACAGCAACAACAACAACAACAATCAAAAGCAACTGCACAAATTGCAGCACTCCAAAAACAACACACACACACACGCACACACACACACGCCAAATGTGGGCGAACACGTTTTTATCGCACAAAGCCAAATGCAATAAACGTTGATTAAAATAAATACACAAGCAAACACTCACACACACACGCACAAAAGAAAAACAAAGCAAAGACAAAGACAGTGCGTGTGTGTGTGCGTGTGTGTGTGTGCGTGCAAGAAGCGCCGACACATGGCCATGCACAAACGAAGGCAATCAGCGAAAGAGCGTGACGTCAGCAGCGGCAGCGGCAGCGACTGCAGCGCTTATCAAACTGCACAACAACAACAACAACAGCAAGCAAAGCGAGAGAGAGAGAGATAGAAAGGGAAAGAACACACATGCATACATGCATGCATATGCACTAATATGCATGTGTGAGTATATGTATGAGTATATGTACAGTGGTCGCTCGCAAATTTAAAACTGTTCTCTCCAAAAACCAATAAATACAGTGAGAATAACATGAGAACATAATATTTTGTACTTCCCATGCTCAGTTCTCATTATCGAGTGACCACTGTGCATGTATACAATCTTATATCCACAGCTGGGAATCATAAAATAATTAATGAAACGACGCTGATGAATGCATTTTGTGTGCTCCAAATTGTTGTTGTTAAATGTATCTTCTTATCAGTTTTACAGTTGCACAGGGAATGAGGGCATTAGAAGAAGAAGAAGAAGCACGAGCAGCAGCAGCCAAATGCCAATCGCCTCGCTGCTGCTTTAAGGACTGTGACCTTTTGTCAAGGAGCGCATCGGGCTGCTGCTGCGAAAACAGCAACAGCAACAACAACAACAACGACAATAGAGACAACGAGCTGTATACTATTTCGGGGCACGTATTTCATTGTTTAATGACCTTTAAAAAGCCAACGCAGACGCGGCGCCCACGCGCCTGCTGCGAGAAGGCCAACAGCAACAACAACAACTCATGGGGCCATCACACGCCTGCCATTTTTTCTTTTCAGTGCTTCATCATCAACTTGATGTCGTCTGCACACACACATACACACACGAACACACGCATAAGCATGCTGCTGCTGCTGCTGCTTCTTTTAATAAAGTAAACTAAACAATTTTCATTCTTGTCTCGTTTTTGTCTCGTCTTCTTCGACTATGAAGAGCACATGCACACATGCACGCATACCAATACATATGCAGGCAAGAGAGACAGCCGCCGTCTCAATCCACCTTACACCACATGCAACCCCACCGCACCGCCCACCCAGCAACTGCAAGTCAGAGTCAACAAACGGACACTCACAGACACAATCACACACACACACACACACAAGCACACTCATACAGACACAAAGAGACAGGCGGCGCTGCTCCTCAACACTGGCAAAACTTTACTTTCTGTGGGTGCTTGCTTGCAGCATTGCCTGCTGCGACGTCGCCGTCGCCGTCGCTGTCGACGTCGACGCACTGTGTGCCGCCCAACGTGGGGCGGCAGTGGTGGTGAGTTTAAAAGCTGTGGTGAATGTTTGCTGAAAGAGAAAGGCAAAGGCAAAGGCAAATGGCATAAGCAACGCGTGCGGTTTGTGCGTGTGGGGGCATCATTTTCATTGAGAAATGAAAAATATAAAAGACAAGCAGCAACAGCAGCGATAAAGACAAGACTTGGCAAAGCCGCTGACACCGGCCGGTCACTGCTGCCGGTGGTGAGTTGAGGCCATGCTGAGGTGGGCTGGGGTGGTTGGCAAACACAAAGAGAGCGCACACCAAATACCCCACACAATTGGCCACAGCAAATACAACAAATGACAATGTGCCGTTATTATGATATGCATTATGCAGCTTGGAGTGGGCGTTGCCATAGCCAACAATATTGCAACAACAAGCTGTGCATTGTTTTTTGCAATATTAGGTTTGCCATTTCGATTGTATCAATTAACAAACATGTGCAGCTATTGTGAACAAGCATGAAATTCTTATTGGATTACACAATCAATAAATGGTCAACTCCAGTTAGCAGCAGCGACAGCGACGTCTGCTGCATAATTTGACTGGCTGCGCTTGATTGAAAGTGAATTTGAAGCGAGTGTGGGAGAGAGAGAGAGAGAGAGACAGGGGAGCGGGAGTTGATAGAGTCACAATGCGGAAATTGCTTTAAAACAAAAAAAAGAAAAGAAAAACAACAAAAGTTATGCACACATGGCCACACCTTGCAGCAAATGCGAGACTCCGAAATGTTGTGCATGGAGCTCTGCTGCGGCGGCTGATGCTGCTGCTGCTGCTGCTGCTGTGGCTAACAACTTACCTTTAGTGCCGTCAAATCGATATCATCCAATGAACAATTCACCGATTGTGCCAGTTGTTGTTGCTGTTGCTGCTGGTGCGCCATTTTGATTTGCTATTTTTTGTTATTCTGCCCGCTGCGACGACGGCGGCGGCGGCGACTGCTGATGCTACTTGACACAAACACACACACACACTGCTATGCAGGCTATGCACACCAACACACGCACGCACACATATACGCACACTGAGCCGACACTTTTCTGTTGTTTTTCTTTTTTTATTTTTATTTCAATAATTTGTATGCTGCTTTTTTATTGTTGTTTTTTTGTATTATTACGTTGACTAAGCATAGAATTTAAATTATTTGCGCGTTGCTCTAAAATGAATGGACAAAACGAAGCAGAGTTTAAGTTCTACAATTACCAAAAAAAAAAAAAAGCTATGTGGCTAACAAATCGTATTTGTTGCTGGCCACACAACTTTTCTCTTTTGTGAGTGAGCGCGTATGTGTATGTGTGTGAGCGGTTGGCGTATGTGTGTAACGTTTGGTAAACGGGCGCGGCACGCACTTGCACTGATTTTTTTTATTTATTTCATTTATTATATTGAATGCAAACACTAGTGAAATTAATATTTGGACGGAGCGAGAAATTTAATATTCTTATTCTTCAGCGATTATTCACACGGAGCACACACACACACACACACACAGCCACACAAACAGGCACTGCGCTCTGCGATATACACATACACGCATTCATATACTGAAGTATATGTATACGTATGTTTGTGTAGGTAGACAGGAAAAAAATCTGCCACTCGCTTTTTCTCTTTGCTTTTCGGTGGGCTAAGCTGGACATAAAACTGCGATATTTTTACATACTTTACGCGCACAGCAGTTAATGCTTATTGTTTTTGCATAACGAGCACAATTAACAACTGACTTGCCTAATTTTCAGCAAGTTCCGGTTTGTGCAAGTTGATGGAAAGTATTAAATAAATCTTTTCGCGAGCGACACGGACAGGCACGTCCGAACTCCGACGCAACAACAACAGAAATGTTAAGATCCCAGCTGTTATGGGTCTGTTATGCTCGATATCACGATGTGCGTTTATATCGATATGCGAATGTTACCGATACTGTTAACTTGCTAGACGATTGTATTAACCATTATCATAGTTGACACTATCGATGTTAGTAGCGTTAAATAGTGCTAACAGTGCTTATTAATATTTTTATATTTAAATAAATATACTGATAGCAGAAATGTTAATGAAATATCTCTGTTAAACTCAAAATGGATATTTTAAACGGCTGTTATACTCAAATGCGACTGTTGGTCTTAAAAGTGTGAAAGTGTAAGATATCTGCGAAATTACCATAATGTTAACACACTGTAGCAGAAAAATACTGAATAGTACAATAGAATACCAGTAAGCTGCTACAGCCAACCTTATGTGTCTCAGCTTGCGTTGCGTGAAGTTGGCTGCAAGCAATCCCGTGCTAGTTCGTTACGTTACAAAATGTAACTAATTTATAGCCCGCATTATATATTTTTAATTTAACATATAAAGCAGACACAAGAGATTTACATGTTTCGCAGATTGTTTAGTATTCTATTACTTTCATTGAATTGAAGAAACCGTTTAGTATTCATTTTCCCATTACTTAAATTTCGTTTTCGGAAATATTTACTTTTGTCAATAACTTGCTGCGTAATAACAATTTGAGTAGTTCTTAAATTGCCCGCCAGTGGCGATCGATTAGGAGAACACAAATTAGTCGAGTAGAGATAGACAAGAATCGATACAACGAAAAACAAATCGATACCTCGATGCTTCGATGCCTTGTTTGAACATCGAGCACAACATTGTAATGCGAGATCGAGAGTTGACAAGACGTGCGTGAAACGAGCGCGGAACGCAAAACGAAAATTTAACCGTAAAAGCAACGTACCAAAAGTGCCAACAACAAGAATGTACATAAAATAATAACAAATAAAACGTAAAAAGCCTGTGCAAAATGCCATTGAAAATACCAAAAGCAATTGTTAAAGCCGTCTAACTGTTAAGACCGCTGTCCCCGTTGTTCTTGTTGCTGTTGTTTTGTGCTAATTAGAAAGAGCTGCGGCGTCGACTGCTGCGCCGGCGTTTCAGAACGCGGCAATCTAATTGTTGGCCCAAAAACAAAAAAAAAAAAAAAACCGAAAAAAAAGCGGCAAAGCTGGTTTTTTTGCGCATCGTTGTATGTGTGAGTGTGTTGTGTGATCAGTGTAAGTGTGCGTGTGTGTGTGTGTGTGTGTGTGTGTGCATTGGAATTTGTTAAAACACGAGCGCATTAAGGTCAAAAGCAACAAGTGACAAGCCACAGAAATTCTAAGCATAAATTAACGCCAAAAGAAAAACCACAACACAAATAAATAGAAAAAGTTGTTGAAGAAAAAAAAAATTGCTTACACGTAAATAAATCTCTTCAATCTGAGATTCTTTTTTTTTTTTTGGGCTTACAACAAAAACGAAAAAAAAAAAACGCAGCAGCCAAAGAACGCCGCGCAAAGCAAAGCAACAACAACAACGACAACAACAACTTTCCGGTTTTCTCAGCTTCAACTCGCAGCGTCTCGTTCTGCTTCTTATTTTGTTACGTGTGTTTATCGATCTTCGTGGCTTACGCGAGCGGAAAAAGGCGAGAGAGCGAGCGAGAGAGAGTTGGGAGTGAAAACTAAAATAGAAATAAATCAAATTTTAATTCAAAACGCAGCGCCACACAAAAAAGCAACAACAACAACAAGAAGAAGAAGTCAACAACAAGCTGCGACGCTGCAGGACGCGAAAGAAAGGAAGCAGCGCAAAGAGAGAGAGAGAGAGAGAAAGATCACGCCGTCTTTTGTGTGTGCGAGAGCAAAAGAGAGAGTGGGCGCTAAAGAGAGAGAGAGAGCGGAAGCCGTAAACAAAACAAAAAGCAAAGTAACATATTTTGTATACAGGATATTAACATAAATCATTCACGCTGGATTTAGGATACTACGAGGCTGTTAAAGGTAAATGATAAACATTAACATCGATTTTATGTAACTGTTAAGGCAGCACAAAAGCCGCGCTCAAATAAACAACAATAATAGCGCCAATAACATTTTTATGCAGTCAACGCACCTGAGCGCCGCACTTTATGGCCACAAATAAAAAAAAAAAAAAGAGCAAAAAAAAAACTACAACAAACCATTGAAAACTTGTTGCATAACCGCACGCCAATTCGAATCCAGTTGGGCCTGTCAAACTGTACAGTTTTGATTGGAAGGGCGCACATTGCGTGCGACGCAGTCATAAAATTGCGAACGGCTGTCACACTTTTCTTATTAGCATAAGTAGATGGAGCGAGGGAGCGAGCGAGCGATCGATCGAGAGAGAGAGAGAGAGAGGGAGAGCCCGTTTACAGGTGCGCAGCAGCAGCAGCTAGCGAGCTGGTGATTTAGCCTGGGCTCGACGTCGACGTCAGACAACGGCGAGCTGTAAACTGTAAACTAGGCTAAATAGGGTCTCTGGCCAAAGCACGTTTTGGTCTATGGCTGGCTGGCTGCCTGGCTGGTTGGCTTTGGGGCTTGGTTTATTTTTAAACCGCATTCCGCGTGCCATTTGGCCATTTGCAAGCCAGTGCTGCCAGTTGCGCTGGTCTGGCACACAAAACTAGCTCTTTTTGGCTTTGAAAAATAGCCAATAGCAGCTAAAACTCTGGCTTTAACAATAACAATAAGCTGTCACTCTTACATACATGCATATATGTTAGCATATCTGTACATGTGCATGTGCACACATGTTAATACAGCACCGTTAACATTAACAGCACTGCGGTGCCGCTAGCTGCGATTACATAGACAATTGCAGTGCTAGACAATTGCGCTAAATTAAATTACGCTTAACAGGGGCAGCTAAAGGCCAGACACACACACACACACACGCACACAGCCAATCAAAAGAAGTGAGAGCGAGAGCGAGAGCGGGCGTGCGGACGCGTTGAAGTTTGCAGTTGCACTCATTCAGTGCCTGTCAAACTGCATATGAAATGCATTAAAATTCCAATTGGCAAAGCCAAGTTGGTCCATTTGATGCTTTTGCTGCGCTTTTGTTTTCATTCTTTTTACTGCTGCAGCTGGCCGCGTGCTGTCTTTGTTCTTGCCGCACTCCTTGCACTTGCTGCAGTTGCTGTTGTTGCTCTTGTTGCTGTTGTTGCCCTTGTTGTTGCTGTTGTTGTTGGCGTGGCATTCTTTAGCGTTTTGCGCAATTTGTGCGCTGTACTTTGTTTTGTTTTGTTTTTTGCTCTTCATTTGCCATACACAAGTTTTACATTCACAATTGAAAGTTGGCCACACGTAATCCCGCACAGAATTTCAATTCCAATTCAACATCCAATTGGATTTCCAGTTCCACTCAATCAATCACAACCTCATTTATTTAGCCTTTCCAATCAATCAAACTACAAATTCGCTTGTGTTGAATAAATTTCAGTTGCACTCTAAAGCGGCTGCTTTTGTAAAAACAAAACGAAAGAGTGATAACAATTTTAAATTGATAATTGCTCAAGTGGAGTACAGTTCCAATTGGATACACCTAATTAATTGAAAGATTGACTGCAAGGGCGCAAGACCCTTGCAACTAGACCAATTGACTGCTGAACTGGACTGGAAAATGGGCTGAAAATCTTTAGCAAACGAATATTGTGCACAGCTAATTAGAAAAGTGATTCACTTGATTCAATATTCCAGTGAAACAATACAGTGAACGCTCGCAAAGGGCAACATTCTTTCGAATTTAGCGAAATTACATTTTAATAAAATATTTAAGAAAAAATGTTATTAACATGAAAAAAGTTAGATTTATGTTATGTTTCAAATGTTAAGCCATACAGTGGACACTCGCAAAAGCGAACTCTATAGTTACAGAACACATTTTTTTTAACTGAAAATATGAAAATAATGGAGAAAAAAAACTTGCTAAAGAATCACTCAAAATTCCCTGGAAGATAGCTCTAAAATATGTTACTGTAAATTCTAACTAGCGAGCTTTCACTGTACTTGGTCAACTGCAAAGCTGTTGACAAGCTGCTTTTGTAAAGATTTTCATGCGATCAGCTCATCTTACACGTCAATTACGTTATCTGGCATTGAGAATATATATATATATATATATTGGTTTTTTTATTCCATAAGTAAATTAATGGGTCACTATGACAAATTCCGTTGAATGATTGAACAACTTAATAAAAGTCGATTATCGATGCTCAAGTGCCCAAGTTTCGGTTATCAGCTGCGTTTCATATAAAACGAAGTCCAAAAAATTCGCAAATGAATATCAATACAGCGAATATATACTACACATACATATAGACATATATATATATATATATATATATATATGTGTTTATATATAGATTTTGATTTAATATGGCGACATTGAAAGGCTAAACAATTTGTTTGGCAAATTGATAACGTTTCACATTTGCGATTGCTTTCTGACATTTTCAAGTTTTTGTTTTTTTTTTTTGATTGATATTCAAAAGTAAAATCGACTTTTTGTCGCAGTGTAAAAGCTAGTTGGTAGAGCGAAAAGGGGGGGTGGAGTTGTTCTCTCTTCTAAACCAACAAGAATTGTAATTAACTGTTTTGCAATTGTTGCGCTTGATACAAGTCAATTTTGCATTTACATTCTCGAGTTCCACTAACATACATACACACACACACACACACACACACACACACACAGACATTTACATATGCATTTGTGTGTCTAGGTGTATGCACAGATAGTTCCAATTGGCTGAAGCTGGTTGCCAAGTGTGTCAGGCAATTAGAAACAACCGTAAGTTAAAGTGCAAAACGGCAACAGTGTGTGACAGAGAGCGTCAACGAGAGAGAGAGAGACAGAGAGAGAGAGAGAGAGAGAACGAGTGTGTGTAATTTCACTTGTCTGCGAGGCAAAAAGACGGCCAAGCGGTTTTTTGGAACGCCCAAAGTTCATTTTCTAAAACTCTCCTTGAAAAGAAAGTACTTCTACCAAAAATTAAACAAAATTTCACATCTACAAAGAACCTCTAAATTAGCCTAGAATTTTATATGCAAAAATGTTTTCATACGAATAAATGTTGCTTACAGAGATTAGGACTTGCTAATTGGAATGAACTCTGGAAAGTTAACATTCCAATTCACTGTGCTTAGCAGATACTATAAACAAACTCCTTCAACAAGATTTCCCGTTAACAGTTAAAATTGAAAGAGTTTTAAGTTTCCATTTGCTATGTTAAATGTTTAATAACATAATGTTTAAAAACATTTCATTGTTGAACAGAAAACAGTTAAAAGCGTTTAACAGTAAGCTCACTCACAGAAATGTTAACAACAGCTTTCGAAATGCTTTAACGGTGTGCGCATGTTAATAACATTGTCATTAAGATTGAACGCGAACAGCTTAGAGGATAACTTCGAGTCGTGCCGTTTTCACTTGAACTTCCTTACTTGTTGTTGGCTTGTCTTTTTTTGTATTTTCATTTTGCGTTTTCTCGCGCGCGCCAAAAACAGCAAGTCAGTCAAAGAGCAACAACAACAACAATAAATGCACATTCAAGGCTGCAACAGCAACTGCAGCGGCAACAATCGCAACAGCAACAGCAACAACAACAGCAACTCGCTTTGCTCAAACTGGTTTTTCCAATCTTGTGGTTTGCTTTCTTTTTTTCTCTTTTGCTGCCGCTGTTAACTGCACGTAGCCAAAAAATATGCTAAAGTCATATCGCAACAACAACAATAACAGCAACAACAACAATAACAGCAACAACAACAATAACAGCAGCAGCAGCAGCAGCGGCAGCAATAACAGCGACAGCAACATTTTTATTGAAGAGAGCACAGGAAATGCACTTAACAGATGCATATATATGCAGCTGTATACACACACACACACACACACACACACACTTTCATATACATTGACTTAATAAACAATTTGCACAATTTCTGCAGCAGAATTACAGTTGCATATTTGAGTTTTTGTTGTTTTTGCTGGCTGCATGTGTATGCATGTGTGTATGTGTGTGTGTGTGTAGGGTCGGTCAGTTTTTGTGAGTTGTTTATTTGGCACTCAAAATGTGGCGATGCGTGGGATTTTTGGCAGTCGGAGAACTCATAAATTCAACAGATGCGATAATTAACAGCTGAATATAAACCCGAGAGAATTGTCGACAAATCAATCAAACATAAATCGAAGAGTGTGTACAGTGAAAGCGCGACTAACGAACGGCTTGCTGGAGCGAACATTTTCCCATATATTTGCCAAATTTCCCATATCATATTTTATATCATATTTTGTATCCTAACTACATGGAAATATGTAAAAATTATTAAAGATTATTTGAATGTGTTTTGTCTCTCTAAAAGTTCGCTAAAGCCAGGTTTCACTGTACAGCCCCTGAGCACATTTTGATGCTTATTTGGCGTCCTTTCTCAATTTTTATAAATTCTTCAATATTATTTCATTTATTAATTGCATTTTTTTTCAATTGTTTGTTTTTTTATATTGTTAAAAAAAAGGTATTTTAACTTTTCCTGTTTCAATTCATTTGCCTTAATAACCCATCATCGGCTTTATATAATAATCAACAATTTTCATTTTCTATTTAATTTTCTTTTAATTGCGCTAACTTTGAGCACTTCTAATTTCGTATACCCTACTGATGCCTACTAGACCATATCTCAATGCTTTGTCTTTTTGTGGCTTTTTTGCTATTTCGTCGCTTGTGTTTTGTCATCTGCTTGTGCATTCCCCTTTCAATTACAATCGACATAACGAAAACAGTAATAATAATACATACAGTCTCTTGCAACTCACCTGGGCGCACCTGTCCCCCCATTATCATAGAAAAATCGCTGGCAACCTTGAAACTCGCTGCGCCTTCCGCCAGCCGAGTGAAATTTCTCACCAAAAACTCTGGCTCTGCCTCTTCAGACTTTGCTTTTGTTTTGGTTTTTTTTGGTTTTACTTCTTTTTCTCTTTTTTTTTTTCTTCATTTTTTTTAAGTTTTTGTCTTTGTTTTCAAGTTTGGAGTCGCACCATAAACAATTTCCAGTTGTTGTTATTTCTCTCTCTCTCTTTTTTTTTTTTTTTAACTTTTTATTATGTCTAGCTTTTTGCCGTCTTATGGAATTTGGCTAATCAAGTCAAGTGTTTTTGTGTGTGTGTGAGTGTGTGTGGAATTTCCCGTGTTGGGTAGCTAAATTTATACACTCTATAGACTTAAAGCGATTTACGTATATGTATTAAAAATTGTATAAAAAATATATATTTACTTTTAAATAGAAAATAATCAGAGCTTTAATCTGAAGGCGCTTAAGAAATAATATGTTAATATGCACTTACCTAATGTTCAAATGTCACCAAGTTTTATTTTGGTGCCATCTCAGAGTTATTGGGAAAATAGACTCTTATATGTGCACATCACTAAAGCAGCAAAGAAGTACGAAACGGATAAGATAAAGAGCAGAAGAAAGAAGTGGTAACAGAATGATAGAGCGAAAGTAGAATGAAAAGAGAGAAAAGATTGATTGAATAAGGAAGTGTACGAGAGAGATAGAGGGAGTAATTTAGACTGCGACACTGACCAGAGATTAAGTCAAAACAATTTGTCAAAAGAACACTTTGAAACAAAGCATTAAAATCTAGAATACTTACTTGAATGTATGAGAATTGCGTAGAAGGGCGACATTTAAAAGTTTACTTCGCATGCGCTGGATCTAAGACAAAATGCAAACACTAATGCATGCATATAAGTACAAGCACACATATATATATTTGTGCATAATGTTTAGTATTTATAGTATTTTAAAAATACCCATTTGCGCTCCAATAACATAACATAAAATACCAGTCATTATAAATACCAAAATATGCAACCTATGAAAATTGCTAAAGCTTCTTTGTAGATTATTTTTTTGATTTAATATTCTCAAATATCATATTATTTCCTGTTCTAAAAATTCCTCAAACGTTTCTTGGCAAAATCATTTGACTTAAAGAAAGCTGTCAGCTTATGATTCATAGAATTCCAATTCCAATTTTAATTGAATGATTTATACATCATTTCTTCTTTTGGGCAGGAAGTTATTAATCACAAACTTAAGCTACAAGTTTCTTGAACTGAGTTAAAGACAAACAGCAAAAAGAAACAAAACTGGTTTGCTATAAAAATGGGCGAAAAAAGCAATGCAAAAAAAAAAGTAAATAAATTCTATTAAAAAACAATGCTTATTATTTAATAGGGCAGAGCTTAGAAATAAACGCCGAATTGTTAGTTAAACTAATGTGAATTTGTGCTGAAAGCGGAAGTGTTTTAATATTTTTTTTTTTTGGGGGCCGCTGCGCTTATCAGCTGCTAGCTTAGCCGGAGTGGGCGTGGCAGCGTAAATAAAACCAAAAGACAAAATTGAAACAAAATTGAAATTCAGCCTTGACGCGAACTTTAATTTTAAGCAAATTGCCGACAATCTGAAGCTTGGCACCAAAAACAACAAACGTCTGCGAATCAATTGCCTTGTCTCCGACTTCTCCTCCTTCTGTTGTTGTTGTTGTTGAGTTGTTGCAGCCTCGAGCGCGCTTCCAATCAAAATATTTAGCTTATTAGTTGCAAAGAGTCAACAAACAAACAAACTGAAATCAAGAGCCGAGCACGTTGTGCTGGCAACATTGTGCGCCGACGCGGATGACGATTTTGCCATTAAGTATACGCCGCATTGGCCGCCGCCTCGGGCAATTAATTACATTTTGCGCACTTTATTTCCGCTTTACACCGGCCTCTGCTAGAATTTCGTAGTCTCTGCAATGCTGCCCGAACCGTAATTATTTTCCAAGTATATATGCCTCAGTTTTCTTAACGTTTCTCCCCTTGTGCTGTCTGCCGTCTAAATTTCTAAAAAACCAAACAAAAAAAGATGAAGCCATAAAAATGCCGCTGCTTTTGCTTGAACTGTTGGCGGCTTTTGTGTTTGTGCAGCTGGCTCGGAAGGTGTTGATGATGTGACGTTACCCCCAAACCCCCAATAGCCCTGCTCCACCAAACAATGCCTCTGGCCGGAGGGCATTGATTTTAATGCTGCCGCTTGCATTACCAACACCGAGCGCAACAAACGGTTCTCTAACCGAAACCCATATACCCTAAGCAGAGCGTGGAATGAGACATTCATAACATATATAATATGAATGGGGCGCCAAGTTTCCTAGCTTAGTTGATTATTTTTTGACAATTTTATCTGTAGTTAAAAGTTAATTATTGACGTTAATTATATTTTTTTAAATTATATATGCCTTAAAGTTTGTCATTAACAGACAAATATTGTTAACAAATGAACAGAATATTGATTTGCAGTTATTTCTCACTTGGCGCGTTGTAATTCGCAAGGAGTTTAAGCTTTGAAGTGGCTTTGTTTACAACAGATAATTTATTCTAATTTTTTAAAGAGGTTTTATTTATAACAAATGAACAGTTGCAGTCTGCAATATTTATATTAATGACTAGTTTGACTAAGCAGAGACTAACTTTAGGCTCTGCCTGTAAAATCTCGGCTGCACGAGTTTTCTCTAAGACTTGTATACTCTAATGGGTAACTGACAAGTGAAATGCCTTAGTTAATCAAGCCTATTGCGAGTGTATAAAACAGAGCAGCGAATAAGAACAATGCGCATTTGTGCGCTACACGTAAATTGTTGGCCCCCTTTTTTTTTGCATACGCTTTCCATGTACCCAAAGCCCCGTACTCGGTGTACTTGGTGCTGGGGGGTACTCGTCTTCGTCTCCGTCCTCGTCTCCGTTCACGTCTTCGTCTCCGTTCTCGTCTCCGTATTTGCATTCGTGCATATATAAATTACGCCCTAAGCGTAGTCCGACCATCGATCGAAATCAAAAAGCGTAACAACAAAACAGAAATGCCAAAAATTCTCAGCTACGCTCAGCTCAGCTCAGCTGTGAAATGTGAGCCAAAAGACGAGTTCAAGAGCAACAGAAAGGCAAACAACAAAAACAACAACAACAAGAAGAAGACGACGACAAACCAAACAAGCCAAGCCCCAAGTTTGGCCCTCGAGATGGGCTTACCTTGCCGCTAAATATGCTTTTGCTCCCCTTTCAATATGACATTCTTGGGCGTACGCATAGCCCCAAGCTCGTTCCACTTCTTACACACACATATGCATATAAATATACATAAACATATATATCTCTATAAATACAACTGTTTGTCCTGACAGACTGGCTGACTGGAACTTTAAGTATCCTATATAGACATAGGTAAAAATTTCTCACCCCCATAACTCCGTCAAAACTCATCCGATTTTCACGAGGTTTGGGTTTTTGTTCATGGTTTGGCCCTTAGATAAATATGGCATCAAAAGCTAGACACACAATTTTTGGTCAAAATTCATGTACAATTAGTACCCTGAATTATCCTATATGGACATAGGTCAAAATTTCCCACCCTCATAACTCCGTCAAAACTCATCCGATTTTCACGAGGTTTGGCTCTTTTGTTCATGGTTTGGCATCTTGATTAATCTGGCATCAAAAGCTGACCACACTATTTTTGGCCAAAATTCATGTAAAAATAGTACCCTGAGTTATCCTATATAGACATAGGTAAAAATTTCTCACCCCCATAACTCCGTCAAAACTCATCCGATTTTCACGAGGTTTGGGTTTTTGTTCATGGTTTGGCCCTTAGATAAATATGGCATCAAAAGCTAGACACACAATTTTTGGTCAAAATTCATGTACAATTAGTACCCTGAATTATCCTATATGGACATAGGTCAAAATTTCCCACCCTCATAACTCCGTCAAAACTCATCCGATTTTCACGAGGTTTGGCTCTTTTGTTCATGGTTTGGCATCTTGATTAATCTGGCATCAAAAGCTGACCACACTATTTTTGGCCAAAATTCATGTAAAAATAGTACCCTGAGTTATCCTATATAGACATAGGTAAAAATTTCTCACCCCCATAACTCCGTCAAAACTCATCCGATTTTCACGAGGTTTGGGTTTTTGTTCATGGTTTGGCCCTTAGATAAATATGGCATCAAAAGCTGGACACACAATTTTTGGTCAAAATTCATGTACAATTAGTACGCTGAATTATCCTATATGGACATAGGTCAAAATTTCCCACCCTCATAACTCCGTCAAAACTCATCCGATTTTCACGAGGTTTGGCTCTTTTGTTCATGGTTTGGCATCTTGATTAATCTGGCATCAAAAGCTGACCACACTATTTTTGGCCAAAATTCATGTAAAAATAGTACCCTGAGTTATCCTATATAGACATAGGTAAAAATTTCTCACCCCCATAACTCCGTCAAAACTCATCCGATTTTCACGAGGTTTGGGTTTTTGTTCATGGTTTGGCCCTTAGATAAATATGGCATCAAAAGCTGGACACACAATTTTTGGTCAAAATTCATATAAAATTAGTACCCTGAATTATCCTATATAGGCATAGGTCAAAATTTCCCACCCCCATAACTCCGTCAAAACTCATCCGATTTTCACGAGGTTTGGCTCTTTTTTTATGGTTTGGCATCTTGATTAATCTGGCATCAAAAGCTGACCACACTATTTTTGGCCAAAATTCATGTAAAAATAGTACCCTGAGTTATCCTATATAGACATAGGTAAAAATTTCTCACCCCCATAACTCCGTCAAAACTCATCCGATTTTCACGAGGTTTGGGTTTTTGTTCATGGTTTGGCCCTTAGATAAATATGGCATCAAAAGCTGGACACACAATTTTTGGTCAAAATTCATGTACAATTAGTACGCTGAATTATCCTATATGGACATAGGTCAAAATTTCCCACCCTCATAACTCCGTCAAAACTCATCCGATTTTCACGAGGTTTGGCTCTTTTGTTCATGGTTTGGCATCTTGATTAATCTGGCATCAAAAGCTGACCACACTATTTTTGGCCAAAATTCATGTAAAAATAGTACCCTGAGTTATCCTATATAGACATAGGTAAAAATTTCTCACCCCCATAACTCCGTCAAAACTCATCTGATTTTCACGAGGTTTGGGTTTTTGTTCATGGTTTGGACCTTAGATAAATATGGCATCAAAAGCTGGACACACAATTTTTGGTCAAAATTCATGTAAAAATAGTACCCTGAGTTATCCTATATAGACATAGGTAAAAATTTCTCACCCCCATAACTCCGTCAAAACTCATCCGATTTTCACGAGGTTTGGGTTTTTGTTCATGGTTTGGCCCTTAGATAAATATGGCATCAAAAGCTGGACACACAATTTTTGGTCAAAATTCATGTACAATTAGTACCCTGAATTATCCTATATGGACATAGGTCAAAATTTCCCACTCTCATAACTCCGTCAAAACTCATCCGATTTTCACGAGGTTTGGGTTTTTGTTCATGGTTTGGCCCTTAGATAAATATGGCATCAAAAGCTGGACACACAATTTTTGGACAAAATTCATGTAAAATTAGTACAATCAAATATCCTATATAGACATAGGTCAAAATTTCCCACCCCAATAACTCCGTCAAAACTCGTCCGATTTTCTCGAGGTTTAGGTTTTTGTTCATGGTTTGACATCTTGATTAATCTGGCATTTAAATCTGGAAAAAAAATTTTGGGTCGAAATTCATGTAAAATTTGTACCTCAATTATCCAACATAGATTTATGTCAAACTCCACTCCCATAACTTGGTTTAATCTAATCGTGTGTTCGCTCACAATTCTTGTATAGAAGGTGACAAAGTGCAGCCTAATTATAGCCTATCCAGGTAATTTCTTTGAACCTTATCTGTGTCCAAGCGGAAAAGGTGACTTTGTTCAAGAGGTTTTCCATTGCAATTTATGACTATATTTCACTTTGTCAATATTTTCAGTGCCAAGCAGTGCAATAAAATAACCACAACAACAAATAAGTTTTTACTACAGCCCATCTTTAATACCCTTGGGGTATTATACAAAGATATGATTTTTCAAATACCTTAAAACCATTATATATTCCATATACTATAAAAGCCTTCTGATTCAGATCTTTGCTGCGTTTGGTTAAAATATCTTTCTCTAAGGGAAAATCTCAGTTCATCTGACTCATTAACAAATACTACTTCAGGAGCTGTCTTCGATTGTTTTCCAAATTTGTAATACCCACCGAAAGGGTATCAGAACGGACCCCATTATCTATTGCAGATAGTGACTGAGTTATCAATTGCTGCGATAGATATTGCAAAACTGAAACAGAATAATTGCACAACTGTAGCTGTATCTGCAGAGTTGACAATTTGCCAGCAATGGGTGTTACATGATGTCAGAGCCAAGTTCTGAGTGCCTGAGTCACGATAGATAGCTGTAGAAACTAGTCATGAGTGCGAGCTAACTGTATGAATTCTTGATTAATTAGCTGGGAACACGAGTTTGCTCTGTTCTCTCTAGGAGCGTATGATAATTCTCTTTATTATGATGATGATGATGATGATGCGAAACAAAGTCTAAAATGTCATGACTAGACACTCGAGTCAAGTCGAGTCAACAATTAAAGAGACACATAAAACTCGACATTAAAACAAATGTTTTGCATTTGCATTCAATGTGCGCGCGCAACGCTCCTAACCTTGGGTTCAGTTGCCAGCATTTGTTTCCAGACTCTCGCCACAACAAAAACACTCACTCACACACACACATACACACACACACACACACATTGCTGTTGCATTAAATTATAAATATAACTTTAGTATTTGTTGACTTGTTGCTGGAACAGTTAAAATTGCGTTCGCAAATAAGGCCAAAGCGTCGCATCGTTTTGTACACTAACCGCTTTCAGGTGTAAGCCAAATATTTACTCAGTTATTTTTAGTAATGTTTAGTAAGTTAATGTTAGTTCTGCGAAAAGTTAACTTTAGGTTTGTTTCTTTTGAAGCTAGCCTCAAAGTTTCCTCTCAAAGGGCTTAACGCAAATACAAGACCTTGTCTTGTTTTCTTTAACTGCAATTCATGTGATTTAATTTAAATAGATTGAAAGATAATTAAATGTAGAAACGTTTAAAAGCAAATCTGGCTAGTTATTAATGTTACAATTTTCTTTAACATACATAAACTATTCTAGTTTCTTTCAAGTTATTCTAAGTTCCATTATCATAGTTCATATATTAAAAAACTTTACTTATCCAGCGCAAATATAAAATATATAGCCAAATGTATTTGGAAAAATCTTAACGAAAAATACCTTAAACTACTAATCAATAAATAAATATCACAAAATGGGGACTAGTTGACATCTTTCTCTTCTGAAAGATGTCGCAAACAGTTTGAGGGACGCGCAGGGTCTGCTTAAAGGGTATAATTACACGGTTAAATAACAAAATATTTGCTTTAACGCTGACATCAGAAAGTAATTGTCAGCTGTGGACTGGAGAGAGAGGGGAGAGAGAGAGAGAGAGCGAGAGAAAGGGGAGTAGCAAGCCAGAGCGAGAGAGAGAAACAAGCCCGATAATACAAAACTCGTGCCCGTTGATTATGTTTAAAGCGATGCCAAAAAATTTTGAGCTGCCTTCAAATATTCTTTACCGGTTTTCGTAAAACTCTTGCGCCCGTTTAACATTGTAGCGTGAAGTTATATGTATACCATATATATATATATATATATATATATCTGTATATAGAAAGAGTTTATTTTTTCGTGTTGTTATTTATTTTCGCATTTTATTAAGACGCGCGTCTTTATCAACGATATTGAGTTTTTTTTTTATTTAGCTCGAGACGGAGCCCTGTCAATTTGCATATGCCGAAATGTGAAACACGTTTTGCAACGGCCACCCGGCGTTGCCAGTCACAGGCCAGAGGCGACAGCCAACTGTACGAAGGGGGGCGTGAAATTCACAATAAAAATAAATACATAAGTATAAATACTTTAGACAATGCAAAACTGAAGGCGAACTGGCTAAGCAGCTTAAGATAATGTGAAATGAGGTAAAGAAAAAAAGAAAGATTCTATAAGATTTTCTACTGATAAGTTGCGGAGTAAATAAACCAAAAACTACTTTGCATACCAGAGATAGCCTTTATTACAGGCATTAGAATATAAAGCCCGAAAAGCTACTGGCGGCTCTTTCAGCTCTCTATTTTGTCTGTGTTTACCCCAAACGACTCAAACACTCTTGTAAGATTCCATTCTTTGCTACCAGCAAATAAAATAAGAAACACTCGATTATAATTTATGCGCATAAACAAGAATCCACAAACACTTTGAGGAATTCTTCAAAATCAACTCAATTCTGTGTTTTTTATACCCTTTTATTTTAGAGGGTATTATAAATTTGTCATGAAATGTGGAACGAGACGTCTAGATCAGCATCACAAGACATGTCCGTCTGTGCTTCTGTATGAACTCAGGGATCTCAGAACCTATTCGAGCTAGAGACTTGAAACTTAGAACATAGCTCCGCTTAGAACCCGCGCAGTACATGTTTGTTGCCGATAAGCGATAACTTGATACATCGATAAGTAATCGATAAAAATCGATATCGAAGTCCTGTTTTTTGAGCAAAACTCGTAAGATAGAAAAGCTAGCGTTACCAAATTTGACATGTAGCTTTTGGAATAGTATATATATTTTAAGTTTCTTTCATTTTATAGCTATTGCCTCCTCGCTATAACCATATAGCTGTAAATCAAGTAAATTTGGAACTGTCTAGAAGGGTATCACAGCTTCGGCTTGCTCAAGACTGACTGTCTTTTTTTGTTTAATTTGTTTTCTATATTATAACGTCATCAAAAATGAATTTCTGTCATGTAATATTAAACGTTTATAAATTTGTATTTTATTGAGATTTGCGCAACGTGCTTTTTCGGGTCTCAAACTGCAATTGGCAGTAGACAATATATTTTTTCTCTTTGTTATTTGGTTTTTAATTTTTTTTAAAGGGTATGTCTGTAATAACAAACCCATATCAGAGTTCGTGTCTCATCAAAAACACATTGAAATCGTTTGAAATTCATTTAAAAGACATAACTTTCGATTTTGAGGCCTTATCACATGTTGTTAACAATCCGTTGATGGGCCCGAAGGTTGTTCATTAAAAAACCGAAATTACTTGAAATACTATCGAAAAATATTTATTAATGGCCTTTTTTTTTGCTTTGCCTAAACGATTTACAAACAAAACGAGGCAATTAAAAATGTTTTGTTTATAAAGTATTCTTGTTTAAAAGACAAAAAAAAAGTAGAAACCAAATATGATTATTATGATCGTTTCGGCACTTGAGTAAACATTTGGAAGTGCTCTGTCTGAAGTGTGCGACATTTGACAGTTGACGATTGAGCATGGACATTTTTGTTTTTAGGGGGCCGACGACCACTTCAGGGCTTAGCCAATTAAAACTTCTTTACTCGATAATTGAAAGAGCTTTCTTTCGAAAAAATAATATTGCCCCATCACAGATACTAGCTCTGACTATTTCATATTTATTTTTGGGCCCTGGCACTCAACTCGTTCATTTGCAGCTTGTAGATCTGTAGATCTGCGCAACTGGATCGTTTTCGTCTTCCACAGATTGTGGTACATTTTAATTAAAACTAAAGGCCTCCGAGGGGGAATTGCTCGGCCTCCGAGTTGCCTTGCTGATAGCGCGCCTAGAGAAAGACCTACAAGACCTACTTCAAGCTCTTGAAATTTTTTCCAATTTTTTCTTGTCGATAACAAACATCAAATTTTTTTTTTTTTTGCCTTAGCAACTTCCTGCGAAACGCAACGGAAATATTCGTTGCGTTAGGGTGTTATGTAGCTGGACAAATATTTACCCAGTGACTTTTGGCTTAGCCAAAAGTGTTTGTCATTAGTACACACTTATATGGTATGTGCTGCTCTTGTGACTCATTGCTGGATTTTGTGGTTGTCAAAACCTTGAAAGTTTTATGTAAAAGGGTATGATGTTTTTCTGTGCTAGTGCATGTCACAGGCGCAGGGAAGTATCTCACATCGAGTCGATACAGGAAACTGCAAAAGCTAGAGCCTTGATATTTTACATATATATTCTCCAAGATCTCCTATATTCTAAACGATAAGTATCCATTTTGGAGTCATAACTCGAGAAATTGTTCACAAATTAATGCCGAATCGGATCTTAAGCTCCGAAGTTAATAAAGAATGCATTTCTTATACATAGTATTTGGCAGAAGAAGCACAGCTGCTGCTTTTAGGAAGATCGGACTATAAGCTCCGACGTTGATCAAGAATGCCTTTTGTCTGAGGCAGAAGAAGCACAACTGCTGCATTCGTGTGTTTATGTAAGTTTTGCTGCATGAGTGTATAAAAATAAGCAGAAAGATTTGTAACGACAGCTGGGCGCAGGGTATTTCCTAGTCAGTCACTCTCGTTATAAGCCCTCCCTTGGTCGTTGTTTACGATTCCCAATTTGGTCACACACGTGTTGGGCGCTTACTTTGAGCGGCATATGCAAATCGTTCCGTATCTTTTGGTTACATTAGAAAAAAACGCTTGATTAAGTCATGCCGGCTTTAGACTGTCGCTAAGAAGGAAATGCTGCTCTATTCGGCTGCCGTCTACTTAAGTGGGTTGCAGCTTAGACAATGCTTATTAAATACAGATCGCACCAAAGCGACAGCTTCTTGAAATGGTCACACGGCTGCGACTTAAAATGAAATATAACTCTAAAACGACGCAGCTGATATGCCCTATAAAAAATTAATTGAGGGTTGTTCCTGCCTTTACAACACAAAGCTCTTTTTGAAGTGCAGCTGACAAATCGACCACATTATTAAATAGTATACATTGTTCTTCTGAAGTTATAAAATTGTTCAAGGGTTATCGGTGCAACCACTTTTCTTACAGATTTAAAAGTTCGGGCTAACGAAAAGAAGGAAGGAAGTTGAAATTCCTCAACCTTGTGTAAATGAAGCCAGAGCTACATAAAATTCCATTTCGATAGTTTGAACTAGCGTAAAGAAGCTTGCCGGCTTAAATCTCAGAACCAAAATTGTTAACTAAGAGTTTGGACTAGTGAAAATGAAGATGCAGGCTCGAATCCCAGCACCATGAATAAATCCAGCCAGTGCTATTTAAAAATTAATTTTGATCGTCGTCGATATTTTAAAAGAGATTCAGACATTTGGGCTAGTAAAAAGGAGAATGCTGGTTCGAATCTCGTAACCTTGTATAAATGCTATTTAAAATGTTATTTGGATAGTTTATAATTATAGCCTTTTCTAATATTAGTACCCGAAAATGTTCATATATATGCTTTATGATATTTATATGTATATATGATATTTATATAAGTATTTAAATTTATACAGATATTTGTGTCGACCCAATTTCGTCTCTCCAAAATATTAGGTCAATTTCTTAATTACTTTTAATAATAATAATAATAAATAATAACCCAACAGCCAAATTATAAAACCTCTCTGATTCGACAAGATAATAAATCAAAGTAATTATGAGAACTGTTTTGAGACATCATTAAATTATATTTCAGATCTTGATCCCATGAAAGCTCAGTGAAAGTAAGCTTCCAATTTTACAGACGTGAGTTGTGAGTTCCGAATTGTATTAAGCTTCTCGTTTTTTTTTTGCCCTACCAAATGCTTGTCAGCTGATTTCAATTCTTCAGACATTGCTAATTGCCACTGGTCAGTTTCCTTTGACTTAACTAATGACAGCAGTTAAGCGGAAATCAATCAATTGTAAACCTGTTCAAAATCTCACACCTATGTCTGAGACCGAAAGGGGCCTCATCAGTAGTTACAAGCAGATGAAGAAGTGTGCAGATTAATGGGCCTATATCCGGCATAACGAATCTTAATTACACAGCAATTAAAAGCTGGCATTAGAACGCGTGCTGCCAACTATTTGGCACATTATTAATGAATATTGGCGTCTGGCTATCGCAACTCATATATAGTTGCGTCTGCTCAGGCGTTACGGCTTTTCGGATTGATTAAAATTAATAAACAAAAATAACTCCAGATACGCCTCTAGGGCAAAGCTATAAAATTTGTTTATTAATCATTGAAGAACAAAAAAAAAATATGCATGAATAGAAAATTTCACTTTTAATTGATTTTTATTGTGCCAACAAAAATGTGCTGAGTGAAATTACAGTCCCTAACCCATAACATTTTTACGTTATATTTTATTTATGTTTTATTTATTATTTGGCTACCGCCCGCTGTTAAATGGCACAAGTTGAATAAATAGCCAAGAGCGCGGCTCCATATTCTAATTCTGTGAGCCCTGTGAACGCTTCTCTAGATATATTTGCAGAGTATTATGATGTCATCAATTGGCTATTCCAATAAATCGCAGCGCATTGTGGCTTACAAATTGGCCCAAACCTAATGCACAACAACAGCAATAACAAAAGAGTTAACTGTAAACAGTAATGGATTTGTTGATTGATGAAAAACGAGAAGAAAAATGACAAAAATTGAAAACAAATTTCACTGCCAAGCTCGCCAAAGCGGCGCCCACACAAATTCCATTTGCATGCCAAATGAGCACATGTCACAAATACACAAGAAAAACCGAAAAACAACAACAATATAGACGAAATAAGTAAATACAGTAGCTGCGCATGCGCAGAACACGACCGCAAAGAATCTCAGCCGCGGCGAATGTATCTGTTAGATACTTAGATACAAGGCGCAGCTGCGCAGCGGATGATGTCATGGAGTTGGGTCTTGGTCTCACTGCTGCGCATGTCTACGACGCGGGTGTAACGCCCCAGGGGGGCGTACCAAATGCCAAACAAACACACACACACAAGTTAGAGAGCCATAAGTAATGGCAATAAGCTAGCGGCGGGGGAATGCGGGGCGCGCTGGCTATTGACTAATTTTTGCGAATAACTTTTGGAGCAGCACACAATAATAAAGCAAAAGCCGCCATAAAAATAAAGACAAGCCACACACACACACACACACACGCACACAAAGCCTTTGCGCATGTCTTTTTGTAGTCATGTTAATAATGAGCCAAAATGTTTGGTAATAACTTTTAAAGAGCCTCAACAATTTGAGTGCAGCTGACAAGAGGATAGGATTGAGCTGAGCTCTTGCCTGGCAATTTATATACATTTAGACAAATATACAAATGAGCCATGCAAAACAAAGCTTCAAAGTGCCAATAAATGTGTGTTTCTTTTTTTTTTCAGTACTTAAATTAATGGCGGCATTCATTTAAGAGACGCCAACTGTGCCTGACAGCTGTGAGGCATATGATCCTGACAACTAATGGCAAAAATTGCCATCACTTTTGCAAATAAATAAAATAAATACATATAAGAAACTAAGCTAGGGCTCAAAATAAGCTCAATTTGGTATTAGATTTTGTTTTGTGAGTTGCAAAGTTTAAGCTGAGTTTTCCTTAGGAACTTTTGGCTTGAAATTCGATAAGAAAATTTAAGAATAATACGTTTTAATCTATCAATTCTAATTTTAATGGAAATTAGTATTTGGGCTTCAAATTGTTTGAAGTTTTTAGCTCATATGGGAGACAAACGGACATGGCAATTGATGCTGATCCAGATTTGATATGCTACTATCTTTGTTAAGAAAGCCAAAATCTTCTACTCTGAGACATCAGCCTGACTTTGGCTTTTGCCAGCCAACTGCTAATAGGAAAATATTAATAGTCACAATATATATATATATGAATACCTGCTAGGAAAATTGAGAAGCCATTGTCTTGATTAACTGATTTTCTTTGCCATTGAAATAGACTTTTCCCCTTCAGTTATTTACAATAGATAAATAAAAGTCACCGTTACGAGTGCTGTCAGTTTGATAAAAGTTCCCAATAAATTCAAGGTTTACCAGCTAGCATATCCCAAAAAAAATTTATATATAACCCTCAAACAGTCAATGAGGTTTTCTCTTTTTGTTTTGGAAATTGTTTAACATGCCAGGCACAAACAAAAGAATTTATAACATTGTTATTGTTCGACCGACTGAATCCGAGCTATTTGTTGTTGTTGTTGTTGTTGTCATTGAAGCCAAAACTGAATTTAAATTTTCGGCAAGTGATGAGCTAATTTTATGCACAACAAAAAAAAATGGTTTGTGCCTAGATCGTAGGGTTCCATGGCTTCCATTAAATAAATTGTTATCTCTGTCGATCACAACAAATAATTAAATGCCAAATGCTTAGGCAAAATGTTTAAGCCAACGTTTCGCGCATGTAAATATAGAATTTTGCATTAATGCCTGGAAGCTTAAACGTTTATGATCCAAAAAAAAATATATATAGATATCGGAATGTATATTGATTTATGCAAATCTGCCAAGCGCTGCGAGGTTATTGCACGCCTAATCAGACAACTTTCCTAGAGTCTGCCTGTGTGTGTTTTTGTGTGTCTGGCACACACAACGAACTTCTTCAGACTCTATGGGGAGGCTGTTTATAAATAACGTTCTATAAATTTAAATATCGCCTCCTGCCTCAGCTGTCGACACATGTGTGCGCCGCATGTTCCCCAGTTTGCCCTCAATCCTCGTACCTTGTGCGCCTGCGCAACATGGCTGCTTGTTTATATTTGGCTACCCTGTAAACAGGATGCTCTACCAAATGTACACCCTCTTCCCCTCCCCCTCCCTCTCTCTATCTCTCTCTCTCTCTCTCTCTCTTTTTCGACCCCCTCTCTCTTTGTATATGTGCACAGTTGCGTTTTTACTTTCATGTTTTATGGCCAGAACTTCGTCGCGCTGTTATTACTGTTTGGGCACTAAAAATAGTCCAAGCATATTACGTTGCAGCTGTGAAGAATTTGAATACCCTGCATTGTGCAACGAATAGAGCATATATAGTTTTTGGTAAGCTATGCAAATGAGAAGAACACAGTTGGGTTTCTTTTGCGTTCGGATAGTTGAAATAAATAAATGAACATTTCTCAATAAGAAAATACATATTTGTAGGAAGATTTTAGTCCAAATTTAAGTCATTTAAGTAAACCTTATAGTTCCTTATATATTATCCTGTACTCAAAATAATAATATGAGCTGTACAAATATTGCAAGCAATTCCCTGAGATGAGCTCTCGCTTAGTAAGTCAGCCAATCAGGCCATTGAAAAACGCTGGTTCGAATCCCCTAGGCTAGTCTATGCATATGGTGTAATCTTACACAAAGGCCTCGCTTATCTAGTTCATATATTTTGCAAGTTAAGGACGATAATTTATTGCCCTGTCTTATAAAGCTAGTTTAATATACCTAAATAATAAATATTATCTATACAACAGATAGTTTATGGCTGGAAACTCTCGTAAAAACGGCTACGAGTTTGAACACGGCAATTCTTGGAATATAAACGAAACTTAAGTTGATTTGGATTCACTTTCGAATAGTTTGCACATTCCGCCCATAACTAAATGCAGGGTATCTGCCGGTCAAATCAGTCTACAAGTCTACAAATAACTTCCAACTCTCTAACTTTTAGTCTGGAATGTTTAAACGCAATGTGCCATGCACTTTGCTTTAATGATTTTTCCGGCTAAAGCCTAAAGTTATGCCTCAGTTTGTGCCACGTAGGCTGCCTGCTCTCATTACTTAGCCTACGCACACGAATATCTATATATATATATACCCTACAAATACGTGTGTGAGAAGTGTCTGTTTGTAAGGCATTTGCCTTGTGGAGGAGCAGTTATTGGGCGGCGCAGATAACAAAGTTTACGTCGCACCTGTTATCGGCGTATGGTAAAGTTTATTGTCGTGTGTTTTTGTTGTTGCTGTATTTGCTGATTTTATTGTTTAGTTTTCACCACTTTTTTTTAATTGATTTTTCACTCTATATATGCCCCGGAGAAACACACATACACACACACACACACATGAATATTGCAAAGTGCTTTGCTGTTTGCCTGCGAATGTCTTTTAGATGACCTCAGCAACAGTTCGAAGACTGCGGCCCAAGATTGGCTTTATAAATGGACGAACCCAAGATTTATGACCATTAAAAAATATGCGATTTTTTCCTACAAACGCCATTCATGAGATCATCAAACTGGCGCTATGTTTTCATCCCCCATCTTTTTGTTCATTCATTGACAAATGTTTGTCATTTCCTCTGGGCTCTCAGAATTTTGTTATAATATCAATTGCATACTGGCCTATAAATAAAGCGCTCATTTTTTTTTTTGCACACAACGAGCATAATCTATGACCCGACATATGCGCCAGGTATGCCAGGTATATATCGGGCGATAAGATAAGCGATCACTCAGCACAAAACACCGGCCAGGGCTGACAGTTTTGTTGTTGTTGTTGCTGTAACATTTTTGCGTTATCAGTTTTAAGCTTTAGTACAACAGCAGAAATGATAACGATAAATGGAATTCACCATACGGAGAAGCCGAAAAAACCTGCCAAGAATTCGTTTTTTTGCCACTTTCGTTTTTTTTATTTTTATTTTAATTCCATTTTAACCGCAAACACTTTGAATTGCCCAGTCGCTCAGACTCTCGCTATCTGATAAATACGTAACATTGTACAAAAGTAAAGCCGAAAAGCTTTGTTACGCCCAAAAAAATTAGCTTCTACAGTGACCAAACGGCGCGGACAGCGCGAACAACTGCCGCCCCCAGCTAAATTCCAGCGAAACTCTCGAAAATCGAACAAAGTGTGCGCCGCAGTTGAGAATTATTGTTTTTGGAAAGAGCTAAATGCTGTGACTAAAGGCTGTAACTGCCAGTCAAAATTTGCAGTGTACCCAGTGTGCGTGTAACCCAGATCAGATAAATATACAAGGAAAACCCGCCCGAACTATGGAATATAACAGTATCTTACGCTCGAATTTCTCGCGCAATGAGTACAAACGATATATATCGTTTGAGCGTCAATCCTTGGGTAGGTTTCAACTTGAACTTTATTGTCAATATGCATTTGGCTTATGACTACAGTCTAGCATCGAATTACACAACACTCTCTAAGCGAAAAAACTCGCCCCCGGCCAACTTATCTATCCTACGATAAGCTAACAAATATTTCCCCCCCAACATAATGAATTGTATACAATCGAGAAATACGTGACATATAAATCAATGGTAATGCTCCTCGTATTTCGTAAAGTTGGTTTTTCTTTTTTTTTTTGTATTGTTTCAAATATTACGTAATCCGTAGAATTGTCAAATTGATAAAAAGCGGACAAAAATTATATATATGTGAGAAACCATTTTTGGTATATATTAATTGCTGATAACACGGCCATATTACGGCATAGCCCGGAATGTTAAAGGTTTTATGACTCGTTGTTGTTGCTGTTGTTGTTGCTGTTGTGGGGAAGTTAGTTTGTTAAGTGGCTTTTGTGCCTTAATCTATGGCAGCCGAACGAATAATATCACCAAAATAAACCCATTGACTAATAGCTGCTAGAATTACGAATCTGCCTGTTTCAAAATAGACATTACGTTCCACATGCTTAAGCATAATACGTAGCTTGCTTTTTTATTTTCGTCATGGAACTTGCATTAGATCATCTAACTAGGCATGAGTTGCTAAGAAAGTGTTACTGAGCAGCTTATGAGGTGTACAGAGAAGACACCCAAAAATTTGTAATGAGCCTTAAATTAGTATACATATTAAATTTAAGCCAAGCAGCTTGAGTATATGTATAGTTTATGCTCTGTTTGTGTAGTGACAAAGGGCATATTGGTCCGCTTTGCTGTCCAACTGCATTTTATTATCACCAGATATTTTAAACTGAAAAAAGTCACTTCTGTCTGCGCCTCTCAAAATGACGCCCACAGCTTTTAAGCTGGAATCACCAAATTGGACAGGCCGTAAACCTGATTGACAAATGAAACAAAGACTATGGCCCCGCCCACAAAACCCACTTTCAGAGCCACAATAGCTCCTGGCCTAAAACATGAACTAATTTGTATAACAAACCGCTTTAGTTTTAAACCAAATCAATTTGTACCCAAAATTTAAACTTATTTTACACCATGAATCGGACCTTTAATCCCACCAAAAGGCCGAACCAAAACTAGAGAATAAAAAACGTTTGTAACGTTGTTAACCCAACTTACAACTAACAATAACTTAGAACCCTTGCCATATCTAACCATATTTGGTAGATGCCAATTTGGGTCTAAGATCAAATCTAGCCCGTATCTTGAATAAGAAAATATTTACAACTTGCAATATTTTCAGTACAAGGGGCAGTTGTAAATGAAAAACTAAATTCATAAAAGTTCAAAAAAATATGAATAAATAAAGGTTTGAGCAAAATTTCTTATTTATAAAGCATGACGTTCTTCTCAAAAAGCAATCGCATTCATTGAACTATGCACGTATGCCCACAAGTTAACTGTCTGCTGGCAATGTCATTTATCTGATTATATATGTATTTACCTATATATCCATGTACATAAATACCTGTGCACATACTAGATACATTAGCTAATGCCCATTAATTACTTTGACTTGCGATAAGTGGCAGAAAAAAAAAAAGAAAGAACGAACTGTTCTTATCGAGCCAATGCACTGAGCTGCGCGTACTTATTGCTAACCAAAGGCCAGCAAAAAAAAATCAAGAGTGCTCTAGTCGAGAGTGTCCGACTAGGAGATACCACTTAATGAAATGCCAAGGGTTGTGGTGTGTATGTATTTATGTGCACCAAATCGCAAGGGCTAAGTTTATACAAATACCTCGAAAAACGTGACAGTTGCAGCAACACCCTGTTCGCAGTGTGCCAATCGATTTAATCGATCGACTAGAGTCTTCACGAACTTAAGGCTAATGCCTTTAGACTGTAAGCAGTCACCTTCAAACTGTGATTATGATATATTGAATTTGGCATTTTGTGGGTACAACTTCTTTTAAAAATGGTTAACAGTCTGTCTGTATTTACCTGAATCTTTCAGAGAATGTCAAAATAAGGGACTACAAATATAAAAATACTTGGATTTAACGTGACCTGTTCGGCTTGATCACGCAATACCCAAATATATATTTCAGGTTTCATGTTTCTATGTGCTAAACTAAAATACCTGCTTACCATTTTCCGCACTGAGCATGAAAACAGTTTTTTTTATACCTCTATCTTTTTTTTTTTGAAGCACCCGCTCTACTGATTCGTTGCTTAAATCAAAACAAATGCTAAACGCCGTGCACTTGTAGGGCTTTTGGGTTTTTTTTAGTGCTCGACCATGTGCTAATCTATGCTTTCCGTTTGTTGTAGCATCACAATATGAGCCCGGTGGCTACGGAACGCAGCAGGCGTCGTCATCCACCCGGGGCTCCACGTCCAATATGACGCAGCGCGATGGCATTATCAAGTTCGAGAATGAGCGCATCAAGACGCTGCAGGAGGAGCGTCTGCACATCCAAAAGAAGACCTTCACAAAATGGATGAATTCGTTTCTGATCAAGGTATGACATAAAATTATGCACGCTAATAAAAGACACTTTCACAATTGATAATGCCATTTGTATATACTTCTAGGCCAAAATGGAGGTCGAAGACCTATTCACAGATCTAGCCGATGGCATCAAGCTGCTCAAGCTGCTCGAGATAATATCGTCGGAGAAACTGGGCAAGCCGAACAGCGGACGGATGCGTGTACATAAAATCGAAAATGTCAACAAGAGTCTGGCATTCTTGCACACCAAGGTACGTAAGAGGGAGAAAGGGAGGGAGAGAGAGAGAGAGAGAGAGAGAAAAAGGCCTACGCATTTGTAGAAAGTGCAAGTCTCTTGAGGCAGCTGCGCGTGGACGTTGCGTGCTTTGTTTGCCACATGAGCTGCACAGCGAGAGTTATGAGCCGCATTATATATATATATATAAAAGACACTTTAAATGCGCGACTGCATCGGCCAAATATATATATATATATACATATGTAACTATGTATATAAATGTGTACATACAATTAATTACCTTGTCTGGCAATTTTCTGAAATATTTGCATACTTTCTAATGCACGCGCTGCATATTTGTGTTTTATTAACTCTTTATTATACCCTTGTATGAGGGTATTATAGTTTTGTCATCGAAAGTGTAAAGTATTGTAGGAAATAACTCCGAACCTATAAGGCATACATATATATATATTCTAGACCAGCATCAACAGACAGGTTGACAAACTTTCTCAATTTCTTTACAAGTGTATTAAATCGTCGGCGTGCCGAATAGATCTTTACTTTCTCGTTTTATTTGATTTAGTTAGTTTTATTAAATTTGAGTTATTTTTCCTCTCTTTATTTTGCGCCTTTCGTGTCGACACATTTTCCGCACACTTTCTTTGCTTGAATTTGATTTTAATTGTGTGTGCCGGCAGGCAGGCAGGCGGGCGGGCAGGTGGAATCCATAGATGTAGCCCCCCCTAGCTGGCTAGTGCACTCTCTCTCTTTGTCTCTCTACCACTCCCTGCTCACTTCTCTAGCCGCTGCTCACTTTCAGCTTAGCGTGCGACATAGTTTCGCTTGAGGTCTAGCTTCTAGTACGTGTCTTTAAGCCTAATCTAATTAGAAACAATGGCGCTTTTAATGCACATTAAATGCATGTAATTTGTATGAATTGCAGCAACAAAAACAACAATAACAAAAATAAAGACATTGTGCACACGTCTGTGTCTTAGTCACTTTGTTTGACACAGTGAAAGTTGTTGATTTTATACCCTGTACCGATTAAAATTAGTAAGAAAGGGTATAATGTATGTTGTGTGATCAAGTATGCCCGATGTTGATCAGAATTAATCAACTTTTTGTTACACTGTTCCTCTTTTAATGTGACCTTTCTATGCGATTCTCATGATAGTAAATTCTCTCTTCCCCTCCATCTCCATTTCTTTCTCTCTCTCGCTTAAAAACACTCTCTTCGGACTCTATTTCTCCTACAATCTATTACAAATAATTGCTTGTGCTAATTCAGGCTATACAGGGTAGCTGGTAGTCGAACATGCTCGCTTAGAGCACTGTTGTTTGTTTTGGGGCTTGTCTTTTGGTTTTTGTGACATCGGCATTTATTGCATTTTAATTGGTTTTTCAGCTTGAAGAAGCTCGAAAAGAAAAAAGAAAAACGTCATTTAACGCACAGCTGAGCGAGCATTTAGTTAAGGATTTTATGCGGCACACACACCAACACACACACACATGTATACACACTGCCAATGGAGCGTACAATCGGTCAAATAAATTCTTTCAAGCACAATTCCAGCCGCTTAGCCATTAATCAACTTTTTCAAAAGCGGCTAAAAGTTAGACATTCGTTTGTGTTGTATTTAATTTTATGTATGCGATAAAGATCAGTCGCAACTTATGCTTTCTTCGCCTATTTCCATTTATCTGTGCCTACCTGTGCACGCCGTGATCTACTATAGATGCAAATGAACCTGAGCCGGTGGGGTCAAACACCCAGCCGAGCCATTCGCTCCGATAATGCGTGACTTGTGGCCCACAACAAGAAGCAGCAGCAGTAGCTGCAGCTCCAGTTTTCCACTTGGTTCACTTGTTTCCAGCTTTGTTTTGCGGCTTGTAACTCGAGACGTGCAGCTTAGCGAACCGGGCAGCCAGACCCTCCCCTGTTCTGCCCCGACCTTCTATAGACCCTAACCCGACACCTACTTAACACCCCGCTGTGATAGAAGACGAACTAATGCAATTGTATTTGATTTCTTTAACAACAACAGGTACGCTTGGAGTCCATTGGTGCTGAGGACATTGTCGATGGCAATCCCAGATTGATCTTGGGTCTCATTTGGACCATCATTTTACGTTTCCAAATTCAGGAAATCGTTATCGATGTTGTAAGTCGAATATATATATGATAACTTAGTTCAAATAGTAATAATTTTTGCATAAATATTAGATTTGATTAAAGATAAAGAATATACTAAATATTATGAGACTTACTTGAAAATTGGAGTCTCCAGCAATTCGAATTTTCCTTTAAATATTTTGTTAAGTCCTTTCAGTTTCTGAACTCTTTTGCTAGAATTTCCTAAATTCCATTGAGCTAAAAGAATAATAATAATAATATTAATTATATCGAACCAACATATTATATATATACATTTTAAATATTATTATTTAAATTTACTCACATTTAGGATGAGGAAAACGAATCCAGTGAGAAACGTTCAGCCAAAGATGCGCTTCTATTGTGGTGTCAGCGTAAGACACATGGTTATCCGGGCGTTAATATTCAGGACTTTACATCATCGTGGCGTTCTGGTTTGGGTTTCAATGCGCTCATCCATTCGCATCGGCCCGATCTGTTCGAATATAGCACGATTGTCAATTCAAAGAATTCCAATTTGGATAATTTGAATCATGCATTCGACACGGCCGCCAACGAATTGGGCATACCAAGGTAAATAGAAATAGAAATATATATGGAAATGTATCTGAACTGATTTGGGTTTTCTTCTTTTTTTTTTTTTTAGTCTGCTCGATGCGGAGGATATTGACTCGGCGCGACCAGACGAGAAATCGATCTTGACCTATGTGGCCTCCTACTATCACACGTTTGCGCGCATGAAGAACGAACAGAAGAGCGGCAAGCGCATTGCCAATGTGAGTAGACACACCCACAAAACTGGGTAGCTGGATTTGAGCTTGGGTTCGGTCTCGGGTTCGGGTGACACTCTCAGGGTCGGGGGCAGCTCTTTGCATGGGTGCTGCAGCGTAACGTGCGAGCCAATCTTGTTAACGCTCTACTTGGCATCGATCGGGCTGGGCCTAGAAAGTTGTCTAACCACTGTTACCCTACATCAATTGTTGTCCATGCCATTTATAGATTGTGGGCCAGCTAATGGATGCCGATCGCAAGAAGATGCACTATGAACGCCTAACCACAAATCTGCTTAGCTGGATAAGACAAAAAACCATCGAGCTGGAGCAGCGGAATTTGCCCAACTCGCTGGAGGGCATACAGCGTGAATTGCTGGCGTTCAAGGAATACCGCACCATTGAAAAACCACCCAAGTGAGTAGCCACGTTTAAGAATTTGTATATGGCAACACTCACCATCCGTATCACTGATATTCACAGATACAAGGAGCGCAGCGAGATTGAGGCTTTGTTCTTTACCATAAACACGCTGCTGAAGGCGTTGAATCAGCCGGCCTATAATCCCCAGGAGGGCCAGCTGGTCAATGACATCGAGAAGGCCTGGCAGATACTGGAGTATGCCGAGCACAATCGCGAGGTAGCCCTGCGTGAGGAGCTGCTGCGCCAGGAGAAGCTGGAGCAGCTCAATTATAAGTTCGAAAAGAAATCTGTGCTGCGTGAGGGTTACCTCAAGGAAATGATTCAAGTGCTGTCCGATCCGCGCTATTTGCGGCAAGTGGATGCCACGCTGAAGAAACATGAGGCCATCTCTGCTGATATTTTGGCGCGCGTGGAACGTTTCAACGATCTGACGGCCATGGCCAACGAGCTGGAGAAGGAGAACTATCATGGCAAGGAGCGTGTGAAGCGCCGCGAACAGGAGGTCATGGACAAGTGGCGCAAGCTGTTGGAGCTGTTGGAGAATCAACGTCTGAACCTCTCGCAGATGAGCAATCTAATGAATCTGCTGCGTGAGATCGCCGGCACGACGGAATCGGTGCGTGAGCTGCAGCAGCAGTTCGCCTCCGAGGATGTGGGTCCGCATTTGCTGGGCGTTGAAGAGCTGCTGCAGGCCCATTCGCTGCAGGAGCTGCAGGTTAACACATACGGCGAGACGCTCAAGCGCTTCAATCGTCAGGCCCTGCCCTACAAGAGCTCCGAGCACAAGGATGCCGCCCTGCTCGCGCAGCGTCTGGCACAGCTGGAGGAAGCCTATACAGAGCTGTTGAAACTGTCCGCGCAGCGTCGCGCACGTCTCGAGGAGGCGCGCAATTTCCATCACTTCATGGAGGACTACGACAACGAGGAGAGCTGGCTGGTGGACAAGCAGCGCATCTGCAAGACGGGCATTACGGCCAAGGATCTGCGTGCGGTTCTCTCTCTGCAGCAGAAACACAAAGCGCTGGAGGATGAGATCAAGTCGCGCAAGCCCAAATCCTCTCAAATGTCGGAGGCGGGCAAGCGTCTCATTGGCGAGCAGCATCCGCGCGCCAGCGAGATCAAGAGTCGTATCGATTCCCTGGCGGAGCATTGGCAGGCGCTGGAATCGCTTGTGGAGCTGCGCCGCCGACAGCTGGAGGATGCCGCCGAGGCCTATCAATTCTACACGGACGCCAACGAGGCCGAGTCCTGGCTGAACGAGAAAATGGCTCTGGTCAATTCCAGAGACTACGGCAACGACGAGCCCTCGGCGCAAGCGCTGCTGCAGCGTCATCGCGATCTGCAGGGCGAGCTAAATGCCTATTCGGGCGATATACTTAATTTGAATCAGCAGGCGGATAAGCTGATCAAGGCGGGCATTTGCACTCTGGAGCTGACAGCCTCTGAGCCGGAACTGCCCGAGCTCGAGCAGGAGGAGTGGGTGAATGAGACGCGCCTGGTGCCCAAGGAGGTGTGGGAGGATGAGTGGGTGGAGAAGCTGGAGCATAAGAAGGTAACCGAAACCAAAATGCTGCCACATGTGCGCTCCCTCTTCCCCTTCGAGGGTCAGGGCATGAAAATGGACAAGGGCGAGGTCATGCTGCTCAAGTCCAAGACCAACGACGACTGGTGGTGTGTGCGCAAGGACAATGGCCACGAGGGCTTTGTGCCCGCTAACTATGTGCGTGAAATCGAGGCGCGTCCCGTTGCCTGCATTGTGCCCAAGGCGGAGAAGGTCAAGAGCCTGCAGAAGGTCAAGAAGACCATACTGGTGCGCCAGGTGGTGCCAGTGAAGCGCATACGTCCTGTTAGCGTGGCACCCAAGCCTCTAGTGCAGCGTCGCACCTCCAATCAGAGCATTAACGAGAATGCGGACAGCGTCGAGAAGCGCCAGCAGCGCGTCAATGCCACGTACGATGAGCTGCAGGAGATGGCACAGAAGCGGCATGCACTGCTCGAGGATTCGATACATCTGTTTGGCTTCTATCGCGAATGCGATGACTTCGAGAAGTGGATGAAGGAGAAGGAGCGCATGATCAAGACGGACGATGGCGATGGCGTGGACAATGCCAAGCGCAAGTTTGAGAAGTTCATCACCGATCTGTCGGCTGCATCGAAACGTGTCGAGGAGATCGACGGCGCCGTCGACACCTTCCGTCGTCAGGGTCATTCGCAGCTGGACAAGATTATAGCACGTCAGCGCCAGATTCATCAAATCTGGCAGCGCCTCAACAACGCAAAAGCGCAGCGCGAGAAGAGCCTGGAGGGCGCCTCCAGTGTGGAGCTATTCAATCGCACCTGCGACGAGGCCAAGGTCTGGATGAGCGAGAAAATGCTACAGCTGGACACGGCCGTCATCACGCCCGACCTTAAAACCGTGCAGGCACTCCAGCGTCGTCATCAGAATCTGGAGCGCGAACTGGCGCCCGTCGAGGAGAAGGTCAACCGTGTCACCTATCTCGGTAATTCGGTGAAGAACGCCTATCCCGCCGAGCGTGACAATGTGAATGCCCGCCAACAGGAGGTGCAGGACATGTGGCAACAGGTGCAGCAGCGCGGCAGCGAGCTACGTGCCCGCATCGAGAGCGAGGTGGGCCAGCAGATCTTCAACAATAGCGCCAAGACGCTGCTCGCCTGGATCGACTCTGTCAAGGATCAGCTGAACGCGGACGAATCTGCACGCGATGTGGAAACAGCCAACAATCTGCTGAAGAAGCACAACGATCTGGGCGATGACATCAAGGCGCACGACAACGAGTTCGTCGAGGTCATCCAACTGGGCAAACAGCTGTCGGACGGCAAACCCAACATGGCGGAGACCGTGCAGCTGATTGAACGCCTGAAGGCCGAGCAGGATGCCATACATCGGGGCTGGAGTGAGAAGCAAAAGTGGCTGCTGCAGTGCGTCGAACTGCAAATGTTCAATCGTGAGGCGGACAAAATCGATGCCACCACCAAAAGCCACGAGGCGTTCCTCGAGTACAACAATCTGGGTGTAAGTTGCACAACTTTTACGTAGTAGAATCAATCCAAACTGGTTGCTTTATCCAACAGTCCTCGCTGGATGAGGTTGAGGCCATACTGAAGCGTCATCTGGACTTTGAGAAGAGCCTCATGGCACAGGACAAGATACTGAAGGGCTTCTCGGACAATGCGGACAAGCTGATTGCCAACGATCACTACGATGCCAAGTAGTAAGTGAACGAAAATCGAGTCCTAGACAAGCAAATCCTTTACATAATCTCTCTTTCAGCATTTCGGAACGTCGCAATCAGGTGCTGGGTAAGCGCAAGGCTGTTAAGGATCGCGCCTTTGAGCGCAAGCGCCTGCTGCAGGCCTCCAAGGACTATCACAAGTTTGCCGCCGAGGCGGATGACCTGAAGGCCTGGCTGCAGGACAAGACCAAAATTGCCGGCGACGAGAGCTATCGCGATCTAACCAATCTGCCGCGCAAACTCCAGAAACACAAGGCCTTCGAGCGCGAGCTGCGCGCCAACGAGGGACAGCTGCGCAATGTAAACAAGGATGGACAGGCCCTCATTCAGGCCGAGAATCGTGTGCCCGAGGTGGAGCATCGTGTGGCCGATTTGAACAAGAAGTGGAAGGATCTTTTAACGCTGTCCGAGGACAAGGGCCGCAAACTCGAGCAGGCCGCCTCGCAGCGTGAGCACAATCGTGCCATCGAGGATGCCAAGAAGAAGGTTGACGAACTGGATGCGGCGCTCAAGAGCAAGGATGTGGGCAACGATTTGCGCAGCTGCAAGGATCTGATCAATAAGCAGCAAATGCTCGAATCGGAGATCACCATTTGGGATCAGAAGGTAGCCGAGCTGGTCTCCACCGGCGATGACATGGCCCACGAGGGTCACTTCAATGCCAAGAACATCGAGGACGAGACCAAGGAGCTGCAGCAGCGCTTCAAGGATCTGCGTGATCCCACACAGGCGCGTCGTGACAAGCTGGAGGAGAGTCTCAATTTCCATAAGTTTGTTTTCGAACTCGATGCCGAATTCCAATGGATCAACGATCATCTGCCCGCAGCGAAGTCCAATGAGCTGGGCCAGAATCTGCACCAGGCCCAATCGCTGTACAAGAAACACAAGAAACTGGAGGCCGAGATCAAGGGCCATCAGCCCATGATCAGCAAGGCGCTACAGGCGGGACAGGCGCTCGTCGCGCAACAGCATCCCGAGCGCCAGAATGTGGAGGCGCTGTGCGAGCAGCTGGAACAGGCTTGGCAGGATCTGGAGCTGCACTGCGGCGAACGGGCACGCAAGCTGGAAATGTCACTGAAGGCACAGCAATATCTGTTCGACGCCGGCGAGATTGAGTCCTGGTTGGGTGAACGCAACAATGTCCTGCGCTCCACCGAATACGGTAGAGATCGCGATTCAGCGGCCAAGTTGCTGACCAAACACAAGACCATCGAGCTGGAGTTGGATACATATTCAAGCATTGTCACCGAAATGGGACACACCTGCGCCGCCATGGTGGCCGCCCAGCATCCCGATAGCAAGGTGCTCGCCGCCAAACAGCAGCTCATAGAAAAGATGCTCAAATCGCTGCACAAGCTGGCCTCACAGCGACAGATGCGCCTCATGGAGAGCCTGTCCAAGCACGAATATTTCCTGGAATCGGACGAGGTGGAGCAATGGATTCGAGAGCAAGAACAAACAGCTTCATCGGAGGATTACGGTCAAGACTTTGAGCACTTACAGCTGCTGCAGAATAAATTTGATGATGTCAAGCATCGCGTTGAGGTGGGCGCTGACCGTGTGGATCAGTGCGAGCTGCTGGCCAAGAAGCTCATCGACTCGGAGAGCTCCTACGCCAACGAGGTGGAGAAGAGACAGGAACAACTAAGGTAAGTGCAAATCAATTGTCACACTGAATATTCTCTTAATAATCCGTACTCTTTTGTCTTTCTGCAGAACGTCTTGGGAGAACCTCTTGAAGCTGCTCAAGCAACGCGAACAGAAGCTGCATGCCGCTGGCGAAATCCATCGTTTCCATCGCGATGTGGCCGAAGCGCTGTTCCGCATTCAGGACAAGAATGCCGCACTCTCCTCGGAGCTGGGCAAGGATTTGAACTCGGCGTTGGCTTTGCTGCGCAAACACGAGGGCTTCGAGAACGATCTGGTGGCGCTGGAGGCGCAACTGCAAATGCTCGTTGAGGATTCAGTGCGTCTGCAGGCCAAATATCCATCGAATGCCGCGGCAATTGCGCAGCAGCAGGACAAGGTGGTTGCCGCCTGGAATGATCTGAAGGAACGGTCAACGGCGCGTGGCGATCGCTTGGCCGCCAGCTCTGATTTGCAAACGTTCCTTACGGATGTGCGCGATATTGTGTCCTGGTCGGCAAATCTGCGAGCTGCCCTCCAAGCCGAGGAGCATGTCAGCGATGCTGCAGGCGCCACAGCCCTGAAGATCCAGCACGATGCCATATATGGGGAGATCGAGGCACGTGAGGATAAGTTCCGCTATCTGAACGAGCTGAGCGATTCGATGGTGCAGACGGGACACTATGCGGCCGCTGATGTGGAGGAGAAGTGTGCGGCGATGCTAGACGAGCGCCAGAAGCTGCACGCTGCCTGGAACAAAAAGAAGATCATGCTGGAGCAGAAAATCGATTTGTTCTGTTTCCTGCGCGATGCCAAACAAATCGATAATCTGTCCAGCACACAGCAGGCGGCGCTCAGCAGCTCCGATTTCGGTCAGACGGTGGAGGATGTCCAGAACCAGATCAAAAAGCACGACGAATTCGAACGCGTCATCCAGACGCAAGAGGAGAAGGTGGCACTGCTGCAGGAGCACGGACGCAAGCTGATCGAGCAGCGGCATTACGATAGCGCCAATATACAGACGATACTGCAGGGTGTTCTGGCGCGTCGCCAGAAGGTCAAGGACCTGTGTGCGGTGCGCCGTTACAAGCTGGAGGATGCGCTGCTCTATGCCAAGTTCGTGCGCGACTGCGCCGAGGCCGAGTCCTGGATCAGTGAGAAGCAAAAGAAACTGGAAGCGGATGCGGCCAGCTATGCGGAGGTCACCAATCTGGATGAGAAAATCAAGAAATTGCAAAAGCATCAGGCTTTCCAGGCCGAGGTGAGCGCCAATCAGGGTCGCATCAAGGAGATTCAGGACACGGGCGTTATACTGCTCAGCAAGCAGCACGAATCCTCGCCAGAAATCAAGCAGGCCATCGAGCGCGTGCTAGCCGCCTGGCAGGGTCTGCTCGCCGAGCTGGATCAGCGCGGACGCGGCCTCGAGGAGGCCCAGGACATCCTGGAGTTCAACAATCAGCTGGACAAGATCGAAGCCTGGATACGCGACAAGGAAATGATGGTGCAGGCCAGCGATACCGGACGCGATCTGGAGCACTGCAGCGCCCTCATGCGCAAGCTGGACGACGTCGACTCGGACATGCGTGTGGACGATCAGCGGGTCAAGCACATCAACCAGCTGGCCGACAAGCTGATCAACCAGGCGCAGCTGCCCGAGGATACGCAGAGCGTGGACAAGCGCAGACGCGACTTCAATCACAACTGGCGCCAGCTCCAGGGTGCACTGAATGCCTATCGTGCACTCCTCGGTGGCGCCCACGAGATACACGTCTTCAATCGCGATGTGGACGACACAGCCGAGCGCATTGCCGAGAAGGCGCTGGCCATGAGCTCGGCAGACACAGGCCGGGATCTGGCCGCTGTCGAGGCGCTCATCCGTCGCGAGGAGGCGCTGGAGCGTGACATGTCCGCTGTGAAGCAAAAGATCGATGAGCACGAGACCGCTGCCGAATTCCTGATACGCAAATATCCGGAGCGTGGCGCTCAGGTGATCGAGCGCAAGCTCCAGGAACTGCACAAGTCCTGGGGCAATCTGCAGAGTTTGTCCGTGAAGCGGCAGACCGTGCTGAACGAGGCGTATCTGGTGCACAAGTTCGTCTCGGATGTCAGGGAGCTGGAGCTGTGGGTCAACGACATGGTCAAGAAAATGAACGCCACCCAGTCGCCGTCCACCATTAACGATTGCGAGACACAGCTGGAGCTGCATCAGGAACGCAAGGTGGAGATCGAGGGACGGGATCAGGCGTTTGTCGCATTGAAACAGCACGGCGAACAGCTGAGCAGCCAGGCCAAGCAGCCGGAGAGCGTCAAGAAGTATCTGCACGCTTTGGAGGAGCTGCATCAGACACTGCACGAGGCGTGGAGCGAGCGTGCACGCGACCTCACCGAGGCGCATCAGCTGCAGCTGTTCAAGGCGCAGGTCGAACAGGTTGAGATCTGGCTGGCCAACAAGGAGGCGTTCCTCAACAATGATGACCTGGGCGATTCGTACACGGCCGTGGAGCGTCTGCTTAAGAAGCACGACGCCTTCGAGAAGCTGCTCGATGCCGATCACGTGGATGCGCTGCAAAAGTTCGCCAACAGCATACTGGAGGGTGATCCCAAGGATGCGGATTTGATTGCCGAGAAACTGGCCTATGTGCTTCGCCGCAAGCAGAAGCTGCTGGAGCTGACCGCCGAGCGCAAGCAGCGTCTGCTGCAATCCCTACAGCTGCAGGAGTTCTTGCGCAGTCTCTACGAGATCGATCGCTGGCTGGTGCAAAAGCTCCAGGTCGCCCTGGACGAGAACTATCGCGAGCCCAGCAACTTACAGAGCAAAATCCAGAAGCATACGGCCTTTGATTCCGAGCTCTTGAGCAATTCGCCGCGCGTCCAAGCCGTGATCAGCGAGGGTGAACGTCTCATCAGGGGCGAGCACTTTGCGAAGGACGAGATTGCGCAGCAGGTGCAGCTACTCGAGGGCGACTGGGCCAAGCTTAAGGCGGCCTCCAATGCCAAGAAGGAGAAGCTGCAGCAGGCGCACGAGGCGCTGGCCTTCAATCGCAGCGTTGACGAGTTCAACAACTGGATGGACGATGTGGAGATGCAGCTGTCCAGCGAGGACTATGGCAAGGATCTGGCCACCGTTAGCAATCTGCTGAAGAAGCATGAACGTCTCGAGGCGGATGTGGCGCATCACAATGAGCTGGCCGATCTGCTCAAGCAAAAGGACGAGCACTTCTTCCAGGTGGATCACTTCCTGAAACACGACATACACGAACGCGCCATGGCGACCATCAAGCGCTACAATACGCTGCACGAACCGATTGCCATACGACGCGAGAACCTCGAGGATTCGCTTAGTCTGCAGCAGTTCCTGCGCGACGCCGAGGACGAGCTGCAGTGGCTGGCCGAGAAACAGCTTATCGCCGGCTCCCAGGATCTGGGCAGCAGTCTGCTGGCGGTGCAGGGTTTGCAGAAGAAACACAACGCCCTCGAGGCGGAGCTGACCTCGCAGGAGCCGCTAATCCAGGCGCTGCTGCAGCGTGGCCAGCAAATGATACGCGACAATCACTTTGCCAGCGAACAGCTGCAATACAAATCGGAGCTACTCCAGAAGCAGCTCGTCCAGCTGCGTGACCTGGCGGCCATTCGGCGACTGCGTCTGCTGGACGCCGTCGAGAGTCAACTGTTCTATGTGGAGGCCAATGAGGCGGATGCCTGGATGCGCGAGAAGCGACCCATTTTGGCCAACAGCGATTATGGACGCGACGAGATCTCCGTGCAAACACATCAGAAGAAGCTGGAGGTGCTGCAGCGCGAGCTGGTCTCCTTCAAGCCCTCCATTGACAAGGTCAACAAGCTGGCCACGGGCCTCATCGAACGAAATCACTTTGATAGCGCCAACATTCAGGAGAAGAACGGCGCCGTCTCGCAGCAATACGCGGAGCTGCTGCGTCTGGCCAAGGACCGGGAGCTGCGTCTCTCGGAGTGCAAGAAGCTTTTCGAATATCTGCGCGAAACGGAGGAGCTGCACGAATGGGTAGGCGATCAAATGACTGTCACCGCCAGCGAGGATTACGGCGAGGATGTCGAGCATGTGGAGCAATTGATGCTGGCCTTTGAGTCCTTTGTGTCCAATCTGAACGCCAATGAGGCGCGTGTCGAGGCTTGCCTGGAGCGTGGCGATCGCCTGATACAGGAGAACAATCCATATCGCAATTCCATCAAGACCAAGCGCGACGAGACCAAACAGTTGTGGGATGAGCTCAAGGATTTGGTGAATGCTCGCCAGGATGCGCTTGCCGGCGCCAAGCAGGTGCATGTCTACGATCGCGTTGCCGACGAGACCATCTCGCTGATCAACGAAAAGGATGCTTCGCTCATCTCGGAGGATTATGGTCAGGATTTGGAGAGCATACAGGCGCTGGGGCGCAAACATCAGGTGTTTGAGGGCGAACTGGTGGCCATCAAGGAGCAGGTTGATTCGGTACTGGCCGAAGCCGTCAAACTGGGCGAAATCTATCCCGATGCCCGGGAACACATCGAGGTAAAGCGCGACGAGACCGTCGAAGCCTGGACGGATCTCAAGGAGAAGACAAATGCGCGCAAGAGCAAGCTGAACCAGGCGGAACAGCTGCAATCCTACTTCGATGAATATCGCGATCTGGTCGCCTGGATCAACGAGATGCTGGCCAAGATTACGGCGCCCGAGCTGGCCAACAGTGTGGCCGGCGCGGAGCTGTTGCTCGCCAGCATCAAGGATCATCATGCCGAGATACGCGCCCGCGACGAGACCTTTGCCAACTTCACGGCCAACGGCCAGAAGCTGATCAAGGAGAAGCACTTCCTGGCACACGAGGTGGAGGATAAGATCAAGGTGCTGCAATCCCGTCACGAGCTGCTCGAGCATACGCTGCAGCAGCGCAAGGAGATCTATGAGCTGAATCTGGACACACAGCTGTTCCTTAAGGATGCCGAAATACTGGAGCAATGGATCAGCAGTCGCGAGCCGCAGCTGAAGGACACCAAGCTGGGTGACTCCATACCCCAGGTGGAGGATCTGCTGCGCCGGCACGAGGACTTCGAAAAGACAGTGGCCGCCCAGGAGGAGAAATTCCAGGCCATCAAACGCATTACGCTGCTCGAGCAGCGTTTCCGCAAGCAGCTGGAGCACGAGAAGCTGGCCAAGCTGAAGGAGAAGGAGCGCCTCGAGAAGGAACGCCTCGAGCAGCTCAAGCAAAAGGAGCTGCAGCGCCTCAACGACGAGCGCCGACGCGCCGAGAAGCAGCAGGAACATCGCAATAATGCCGCCGCCCAGGAGAAGACGCCCATCTTCTCCGCGCCCATGGTGACCATCAGTGGCAGCAACACCGGCGGCAGCAGTGCACCCGGCAGCGCCACCCAATCGCCGGCCATTTCACAGGTACAGCTGCGTCCACCCTTCCAGGATCAGCTGCAGGACGAGCAGCTCAGCCTGCAAAAGAGCAGCTCGAGCGGCATGTTCGGCGATCGGTTGCGTCGCGGCTCCGCCGATGCCAATGTGAAGCGCGCCGAGAGCATGAAGGTGCAGCCAAAGCAACCGAAGCGGACGCCATCCTTTACGACGCGCCGTCGTGCTCAGTCCTTCCGCAAGAACCAGAAGGGCGAGGGCTTCGATTTGCCGCCCGTGGAGATTCAGGGCATGCTTGAGCGTAAGCACGGCCTGCAATCGGGCGGCAAAAAAGCGCCCGTGCGCTCCTGGAAGCAATTCCATACGGTGCTCTGCGGCCAATTGGTTTGCTTCTTCAAGGACGAGAACGATTTCCTGCAACAGAAGACGGCAACGGCACCCGTCAATATTCTCGGAGCCAAGTGCGAACGCGCCGACGATTACACAAAAAAGAAATATGTCTTCCGGCTAAAATTGCCCGACGGCTCCGAGTTCCTCTTCGAGGCACCATCGCTGGACATCATGAACGATTGGGTACGCAAGATATCCTTCCACGCTAGTCTGCCGCCAAATCTACAGCTGCTGAGCTACGACGAGTCCATGAAGGTAAGTGGTCTCTAATGGGTGGTATCCAACTGGCAGATACCCTGTACTCAGCTCCATTTGTCCCTCTGCAATAGATTCATAGCGAAAAATGTTTTGTGTTTGTTTTGTTTTTCTTATAAAGTATTCAAAAGCCACAGCGAATCGACTTTTATCGATTTTAGTGGAATAAATGTCGACATATTTCGATCAAAATGTGAAGGAATTACTTTAGCTTTTATCTCTGAGATTAACTGTCTGTTATATACCCTTATTTCCCATACCCCTTACCCTTATTCAAACACTCCATTTAAATCTAACCAAATATCTGTCTCCCTTTTGCAGCAACAATCGAGCAGCTCGCCGGACATTAAGGTTACCAGCAACGTGGAATCACCCGTTAGTTCACGCAATTCCTCGCCAGACTCGCAGCGACGCACCAGCAGCGGGCATACCCTGGACACGGCCACGCCCCAAATGGCCTTCCTGCAGCGACAAATGCAACAGCAACAACTGCAACAACAACAGCAGCAGCAACAACAATCCCAGCCCAGTTCACCCACAGCCGGATTCGATCAGAAGCCGCCGATACCACCACGTGGAGCGCCGCCCGTGGCCAGCAGCCGCCAGAGCCAGGAGAATCTGGTGATGCGCAATCGCCAAAGTTCCAGCAATGGTAAGTAAAAAAAAAAAATTTTTTAAATTTTGAGAATTGTTTACATGTCTGCCACGCACAGATCTGACCGATGGCCGCCTGCAACAATCCGCCACGCTTCCCGCCCAGAATGGAAATAGCAAAGATGACAGCGCCGTGATGATGCGCAACAGCGAGTCCAGACAGTCGGGTGAGTAGCTTCGGGTTGGCGTCCCAGTGTAGCTAACGCCTTCAGCTATTTGTGTCTGTTCCCACACACACACACACACACACATATATACACAAAAACTCACACACACATACCTTTTGTCATCCATTGTAAAACGAAAAAAAAAAAAACGTGTCCCCTGCCCAAATTCGACTCGTAAATATTAGATAATCCGCCGCCATTGCCCACAACAATGCCGCCCCTGGGCAGCAGCGCCCATCAGCAGCATCAGCATCAGCATACCCATCAGATGCCGCATGCGGCGCAGGTGCAACAGCGCATAAATGCATTCAATGCAGCAGCCAATCAACAGCAGCAGCAGCAGCAGCAGCCCGACTACTACAACAACAACATTGTGCGGCAGCAGCAACAACATCTGGGAACGCCGCAGAGAGTGCCCTCACTGGGCAGCGGACGCATCGACTCGACGCGCAAGTTCATTGAAATGGAGGCGCATGCGCCGGGCAACAGCTATAGCAGCAACAGCAACAATAACGGGCACAGCTCCGGCAGCAGCAGCAGCAGCAGCACAACGAAGCGCACCGTTAGCTACTCGAGCAGCGGTGCGAGCAGCAATGGCAACGGTAATGTTATGCAAAAGAATAGCACAGCAACAACTATGACAACAACGACAACAACGATACAACAACAACAGCATGCGACAAGCAGTCGCACGGTTTGGCATCTAACGAGCTCACCAACATCATCAACAAAATCATCATCGGGCTCCGTTGACCATAACAATGCCATCAGTAATCCAAGCTACATGGGTCTACATTTAAATAACAATAACAACGATGGAATCGGTACACAAACAGTTATCCTAACATATATAAGGCTTGCATTTGGTTTACCTATTCTTTAGTACTTTGCGGCATGTAGTCAGTTGCTGGAGCTTAGCTTTTGGTTATTGGTGCTTCAGCTGTCTCTCTCTCTCTCTCTCTCTCTCTCTCACTATTTTTAACTCTCTTTTTTGATTTTCTTTGATTTGCATGCCAAAAAAAATATATATATATTTAAACTGTGTGAAGGTTCAACTGTAAAGCCGGTGAAAATAACGCGTCGTTCCTATCTGCGCACGAGTTTGCAAAGTATATTGAAGTTTCTCTCTCTCTCTCACTCTCTTAATGCGTTTACTATAGGCTAAGAGTACTCTTTATGCACACTCACAGTCTTTTTTGTTAACATCATACGCTCTCTTTTATGTTATCATGCATGCGCTTTCTTCATCAGACGCCGCACTGCTCTGCTCACACATATTCACTCTCCCGATCTCTCTCTCTCTCTGTTTTCCGCACAGGTTGGGGCAACACTCGCTTTGAAAGCAATCGACCCGTGTCGCTGCAGCCCGACTCGATCAGCTTTACGCGCGCATCGGCCGAAAGCTCCAGCGAGAGCGAAGCTCAGTCCATTTCCTCCGTTTCGGGTGTGAAGGGCAGCAAGAGCAAAGAGGAGCGTCGCAGCGGCATGTTCCGCATATTTGGCCGGAAGGGCGGTGACAAGGAGAAGGAGAAGGAAAAGGACAAACGCCGATCGAGTCAAGCGCCGCCACAGTGAAGCAAATAAGTATATACAAAATTCCAGCTAAGCTTAAACAAAATTTCTTCGGACAATTGCATTGGAATATTGACCGCGTTGGCGGTGCCAATTGTTTTTGTATTTTTTATATACATATATAAATGGTAAATATTTAATTCTTAACCCACAACATTGCCAACTGGGCAAACAAAATTCGAAACAAAACAAAAAAAAAAAAAACAAAAAACAAAAAAAAAAAAAACAATAAAAATAAACTATATATAAATATATGAAAATGTGTCTTGCAACGTTGAAACAATATTATGTAAAACAGTCAATGTTCTAATTGCATTATAAAAATGTAACTATAAGTTTGTTCGTTGTATGCTTATGCTTAAATTTAATTTTTTCGTAAAACAAAACAAAAAGAAAACAAAACCAATAAAAATTATTATATTATATGTGAAAATTCAACTTCCGTTTGATTTTCTCATTGAACATTAAACAATAGATGGCGCCTGCGGCCGGGTTTAATTTTCGAGGCATTTTGTATGCATTTTATTATTGGCAAGTAAAACTGCGCTTAAGCCTAGGATTTAAGGATATAATATGCATATGGATAAGATCAATATTGTATGGAAAGGGCCCTTCCACCGGTTTTGGGTATTCTTCGTGTCTCCTAAATACAATAAAAACAAGCGAGTAGTCGACTATACAAATCCGAGTCAAGTCCGTGTCGTTCCGTTTAGATCCCGGTCTAACCATAAAGACGACCATGCGTCGACGTGGTCTGATATTGCACCAGATTTCCGTGCGTCTGCAGCTGCGGCTGCTGATAGTAGGCGGCCTGATGGTACAGAGCTGGTGAGGCGGGCTCATTCACCTGGATCTGATGGTAGTTGGTGATGGGCTCGTGCTCGACCACCTCACGCACCGTCTGGAACGGATGGTTGACCACGATGCGGCGCTTGTGGAAGGTCTCGCTGGTCGCAGCGGCATCGGTGGGTGCGGCTGTGGCCGAGATGACGCGCTCGTTGGGCTGCAGGTGACGATTGAGATGGCCGGCGGCGCCATTGAGCGACACGTCCACATCCAGCTGGGGCTGGGCAGGCGTGGGTGTGGCCTGTGTGGTGGGAACAACGGCGGCGGGCGCCTCAACCAGCCGCTGAAACTGTTGCTGAGGCTGGCGCAAGCGGGCAGATTTCTCCCGCTGCATCTCCGCTTGCTCCTCGCGCGTCTGATCGCAGTCGGGCTTCAGTGGGGTTATCGTTGCCGTGGCCACAATGGACTGATCCCGATCATCGTGATGCGGTATTTGCAAGTGAATTTGTGCCTTGGCTGCTTCCTTGGACTGCTGCTGCTTGGGCGCCTCCATCAGACGACCAGATTCCTGCTCCGGATCGTAACGCATGCGCGAATACGGAGCACTATACTCCAGCTCCTCAGCCAGCGGACTACGCTGGCGGGCTGCCTGCGGATAGTAGGTGCGTGGAGCGGCGGTTCGCACCGCCGACTTGGCATAGACCACCGTGGGACCCGAATGGCTGCGCAAATAGGGCTTCAGCTCGGCCACATGGGCGGGCAGCTCCTGACCCTGGCTGGACACCGGCAGCTCCGTGATGCGACGTTCCTTGGGCGGCGGCTGGCGACTGCGACCCAAATAAATATTATGCTGCGATGGCGGCAAATGAATCTTGTGCTCGTGTTTGATTATCTGCGGGCGCGGCGCCTCCTCGAGACGCGCCGGCTGCGTCTCGACATTGCCAGCATTGGCATTGGGCAGAAACTCGCCGCTAAAGTAATCCTCATTGCTGGCACTCTGATAAGGCTGGCGATTGTAGCTATTCGTGCGCTGATAGCTGCGCTGGGGCGGATAGCTGGGCTCGCTGCGGACGTAGTCGTAGTCCGGCTGCTCGGGCTCTAGGCGTGTAAGCATCTTGGGTGTCAGATGCTTCTTGTTGATCTGAAACTGATTGCCGTTGCCATCGGTAGCAATCACACTGGAGCTGGAGCTGGGATTGGAGCCGGAGGTGGAGCTGGAACTGGAGCTGGACTGGCGGTTGCCATCGGTAGCATCGCTGCCTTGCGGCTGCTGCTGCAGCTGCGCCTCCACATACTCATCCTTGGGCGCCTGATCGTAGGCGGGCATGGTGGTCACACTGGAGCCAATTGTGGTCACCTGAGCCTGCTCCTTGGCTGGCGCCGGCGACCTGTACTCGTTGCCATTGTTGTAGCTGTGCGTCTGCACCTGTCCATTGTGATTGTCGTAGGCGGAGGCCACGGCGGGATGCGGATGACCCAGTGGCAGCAGTGTCTCACCTTTGGGTATCTTGGCCACCGGATGATCCAGCTCCACGACAAGTGTGCCCGCCGGCTTGATAACGACGCGCTCTTCTATGTCGTAGAACTCCTTCTGTATGGCCGGATGACGCACCTCGTATTTCTTAGCCTTGAGCGCCGGCTGCACAATCTGTATGGTCTTCGTGACGAGTGGGCGTGGCGGTGCCGCATAGCCACGCTGTGGCGGTAAGTAGCCAGCCTGCTCTGCGTAGTCATCGTAGCTGGCGTCCACAGCTGGCGGATACTGATCCTGGTAGTCATCCTGCACATCCTCATAGCCGCTGTAGCCGCTCTGGTCGTAGCTGGGTCGGTTGTAGCTGCTGCCGGCATCGTAGCCGGGCTCGTATGAGGAATCAAAACCCTGCTTGCCATCGTTGGGGATTGATGCGGGCACCGTTGCAGGAGCCGAGCTGGAGCTAGAGCTGACACTGGCGCTGGCTGCGGGCGCAAGGGCTGCAGCTTGTACGGGCGCCGGCTGTGGCGGCTCGTAGATGGGTTTGCTGTCCTGCGCCTGCTCCACATTGGCGCTCTGGCCCTGCGACGCACCTGGAGCGGCTACCTGGCGCTCGAACATGCGCAGTTGCTGCGACTTGGTGCCGCCAATGGACACAGCGTCGTCGTCGGCAGCTAAGGAACTAGAGCTGGAGCTGCTGCTGCTGCTGCTGCTGCTGCTGCTGGACTGGGTGTAGCGCTGGGGCGAGGGACTGGAGGATTCGAAGACCTGGCGGGCGGGGCAACGAAATATGTTAGGCAAAAACAGCCCAGCTAATCTTCACTAGAACTCACGGTCTCCACGGACGGTCCATGGCTGTGATACGATTGAATGTAACGCTCGAATTCCTGATTCTGACGCAGCTGCTGGTTGCGCTGACGGAACTGGCCGCTGTGCGGCGGCTGCTGATGCATCGAGGGGCGACGTCCGTGCATGCGACGACGTGCCATGCGACCATTGGCAGAAACAGGAGCCGCCTGTGCTGGCTGCAGGCCCAATCCCTGTCGTGGTGTCTGCTGCGATTGTTGCTGGGATTGCTGCATCTGTTGCTGTTGTTGGGATTGCATCGACTGTTGCTGCTGTCCCTGCATCTGCATCTGCTGCTGCTGCTGCGGTCGCTCCTGCAGCCGCTGAAAACGTTGCTCCTGCTGCTCCTCCTCCTCCGGCCGATAGGGACCTGCCTTTAGTTCCGCTGGCGCATGTCCATCAATGAAGCTAACATCCGCCGGATTTGTGGCCGGCTGTTGGGCTATGGAAATGTTGACATGTGTCGCCGCATGGCTGGCGCCCACCAGCGCCAGCAACAGCATCAACAGCGCACGGCACATCATAATCCTCTCAAGCTCTCACTAGGCAGTCCGCTTTAAATTGTGCTGGGAAACGTGCAGCCGTCGAACTCGTCTCGTTGTGTGACCAACAGCAGCGCATGCGCCGCATATTTATACGCAAACGGGGAAGCTATCACGATCACAATCACAATCACAATCACGATCACGATCACGATCAGGTCGAACATAAGCGTATGAGTGTCAATGTCAGCTGGGGCACTTGACACCGGCCAAACACCCTGTTTAGGGATGAGCCGCTTGCCCCAGTTCTACAATTAAAGGCATGCCGGGCGAGCATCCAGCTGCCAAATGATGATGCACGCATGCCAACACTTTTGTTTTGTTGTGTGGCACGCGCATTTCAATTGCCAAAAAGAAAAACGAATCGAAGTATAACAAAAATGCGTCTCCGTAATTGGAGGCGTAATTGTCGGAAGGTCAGCTCTCGGGTCGAGCAGCGCCTATACGACGTATACGTAATATTCGGCCTGCAATTCGCGGATTGCGACTTGCAACTTGCCACTTGGAATTTGAACTTGAAATTGATTTTCTAAATGAGACGCTTACGCGCTGTAATTGTGTTTTAGTTTATTTTGGAATTTGTGATTTTGTTTTTGGCCAGCCGCGAAATTAGTCGCGAGCATGTTACACATACGCCCCGTGTGGCCAGTCGGCCGCCAGTCAGGCAAATTTACGCAATCTTTCAGCTGGGCGCCGAATTCGCAACTATTTTGGCGCATACGTAATGCCGGAGATACACCTCGATAAAGGTTAATGGCTAACTTTAAGCTGTGGGCGTGGGCGTGGGAGCCCTCACAGCGTCCAGTCATAAACATTTGACAGCTTAGCCGAAGTAAAGTCTTGAATGACTAAACAAAACCGAATGCTCCACGAACATTTTACAAATAACCCGCGAAGGTGCTCTTATTTAGTTTAAATAATGCAGACTTTTTGTTTAAACAACTCTACCAACAAATACAAATGTAAAGTAGGCGCTCAAATTTGAGGTGGAAAAAAAAAAAACAAAACCAAAAAAAACTGCCTAGGCCAATATTCAACACCTTTGTGAGCTGCATGCAAAACGAGATATGTGAAAGATATGTAATATGAATGTGAACTTGAATGGACGCGAGTTAAAGGGCATTCCATTTGCGTCTATGAATATCACATGCAGAAACCAGCCGACTTTTTCAGGGCCAAAGCGTTAGCAATTAGGAATCCTACAAAGACTCCCAAATATTTGCTTAATATTTCAATTCTATGCGAAACGCCTTTCAATTAATTTTCCAATAAAATATTTGTTCTTAAATAAGGTTCTGATAACACATTTTCTAATATATCCATGTAATAAGACAACATTATTCGTCGTCAAAATGCATATAAAATAAATTCCCTGAAATATATAGACATAGGTCAAAATATTCCATAACTTGGTCAAAACTCATCCGATTTTCACGAGGCTTGGCTTTTTATTAATGGTTTAGCCTCTAGATAAATTTGGCATAAAAATCTGGCAACACTGTTCTTGGTCCAAATTCATGTCAAAACGGTACTCTCGAATATCCTACATAGATATAGATCAAAATTTCCTACCCCAAAACTCGGTCAAATCTTATCCGATTTGATTAAGTGATGACTCTTTGTTCATGGTTTGGCCTCGTGTTCAATTTGTAATCTAAATCTGACAACAATATGCTAGTTCGAAAATCATAAAAGAACAGTAGTCTTATGTATGCATGTTTGTTTTGCATGTACATATGCAAGCATGCATGCATGCGTACATGTATGCATACATGTCCGGATGCATGCATACATGCCCACATGCACAAATACATGTATGCATGTAGAAATAAATGCATGCATGCATCCATGCACACTCACACACACATACATACATACATACATACATACAGACATACATACATACATACATACATACATACATACATACATACATACATACATACATACATACATACATACACACATACATACATACATACATACATACATACATACAAACATACATACATACATACATACATACATACATACATACATACGTACATACATGCTCTACATCTACATACATATCGACTTACCCGCTCCACCTCCTCCTGCTCCACCGCCTCCTTCACAGTTGCTCCTCCAGCGGCCGTTGGAACCAACGTTTCCTGCCTTGTTGAATTTCAGCAAGGCCTACTTGAACTTTTGAGAATCGAGGAGGAGAGCACTTGGTAGGAATTCGTTTTATTTAAATTTGCAGCACAGCGACAAATAAGCTTGGTCTGCGATTGGTGTTAAAAAACATACATGCATACATACATACATTCATGCATACACTAACACATATACGCCCACATACAAACACACATACATACACACACACACACACACACACATATGCATACGTACGCATATAAAAAACTTATTTGCCTTCGTAAAAAATAATTGTATTATTACTTGGTTTCATATAGGCTACCTATTCTAAAATTTGTTTAGAATCTACACTTATATATAGAATCTATACTTTATTTATAGTTCGTAATTTTATAAAAACTACTCTTTCAATAATTTCTGGGAACAGTTTGACAGTTCCAGACTTTCTGGACTTGTAATTGTCATAAAACCACCCATATTTATATAAGACATAGCGTTTGAGCCTTAGGTTGAACCTTTTAATCAATTCGACAAAAAATTTAAATGTACCTTTGGAAATTGTACATAACTTTGATATATATGAACAGATATTCAAAGAGAATATATATATATTAATAACCATGCATTTCTTTTAATAATAAGTTTGACCAGTAAAATAAGCTTCGGTTCCATTATATATAATAGTTTTTAGAAAATCAAACCAAGCGTCTCTCTCCCTTTCTCTCTTTAGTCCTGCAAAGCTCATAGGAGGCTCAATTTGATAGGATACATCACATCATACAAATTTGGAACTACAACAACAAAACAACTTCTAGAACCTCATTACATTGCCTTGATTTAAATCGAGAACAAAGGCAGCTTAATGTTGCTTTCACTCGATGCTACTTTAACAACAGTAACAACTTGTGGCTGTCAAATTGACAGGCAGATGGGTCTATAAATAGGAGGGAGCGGCATATAGTTAGTATACCAGGTAGTGCTTAAATTAAATCCGAGAGCTTGCCAAACTTATTGTCAGGGAACTGCGCACTTGGCAACTCGCATGGGCTGCTGCAGGATTTAGCTGGAATCGGGGCACACACGTGGGTGCCGTGTATTGCATACATAAATAACAATTGGAGATACGACGTAGATGGCACCTTGGAGGAGCAGCGGCAGCCGGAGGACAATAATAAAAATAAAGCTGAATACAAATATGAGACTGAGTTGGCTGAGATGATATTTAAATCAGCTGCACGCAGGCAGGTGAGCTGGCAGTTGGGCAGGTGGGCACGTGGCGTCGCCTGTTTACCACGCTTGCCACACCTGATTAAAATCTATTGACACCAAAACTGGAGCACTGCAGAGACAAACAGAGAAGCAAACGGAAATGGTTGCCCTCTGCCCACTTAATGAAACCCAATTACACCAGTCGACCGGGCAAACAAGAACAGCTGCAGAGAGTCGCTGGCGCAGCTGCCGCTACACCTGTTAACGCTATTTGCATTTTGTCGCCTTGTGTAGAAGCACTAAATATAATATATTTTATTATTATGTGTAAGAGGGCGCCACCCCCTCCTCCTGCTGTTCATCATCCTCTTTATGGGCAAGGACATGCGCAAACAACACCCCGACCACCCACCAATAACCTATCCAAGACCCGGTCCTTCCTCCAGCTGGAGAGCCGCTCACCTCAGTATAAATAGGGCGCTGCTTTGCGCACACAGCCTCAGTTGCTGGAGCGTGTTGCTCGCGTGGCCTTGTCCCTACGGCTCCTCTTGGTTTCAGTAAAAGTCTCACGTTACAAGCCGCAAACTGTTGCGAAAATCAAGCTGCAGCAAAAGTCGCAACAAAGGTTCTAAGTTCCCAGCGGATGTTGTTGTTTTCCATGTGTTTACCCAATTTACCGCCAATCTGTGTAATTGGACAACGTTGGAGTAATATTTAAGCCAAATCCAGGTAAGCCACACATTTGATTCATACATGAGCTATTCGAGCCGAAATATGACTATATTTTGGTCTGAATTGATTGTCAAGCTTAATATAAACAAATTAAATGGAGTAAATCGAACAGCTGGTTTTATATGGCAACACATCTCATATTATAAGGTTCTAGGCTTCAAAATAATTAAATTTGATGAGTTAATAAAAATTAAATTTAAATTATTGTATGTATAAAAGAATTAATCTCGAAAAACTGCCACACATTAAATACTATATGAAATGAGTGTCAAGAAATCATAGAAATGATAATAATTTTACTGAAATTTAAATATTTACAAGTAGCTTGTAGCTGTTGCAAAAAGGATGCAAGGAGTTGCATTTGCAGTGTTTCATTTCCATAAAACGCAGCGCTGCTTTACAACACTGCAAATGACCCAACTTGAACAGCGTTGCCAGAGTTGCAGTTTTGCAGCTTTTGCAAGCAAGAATTGATAAACGAAAAAGGAGAGCGAAATTTAATGACTCTTACAAATAGAAAAACAAAATCATATGGGGCAGAAAAATTAGTTACAAAAACAAAAGCACAAGAGCACAAATGAACGGCAACGCGTACGTAACAGACAAAAGCAGAAGCCGATAAAAAGCCACCCTTACGACGGGCGCCGCGTTGCCAGGCGTCAGGCGGCAGGCATCGGGCAGCTTTTCTAAGGGTTCGCATTCAGTTGAACAGCAAACTTCGAAGCGTACGGTTCGCAGTTCGGTTGCGTTTCTATTTTCTCCAACAATTTTCAGCTAACTTCTCGCACACTCACACCGATACCGTTGATAGCGACAGGCCAGCCAACCAGCAGACAGAATATTCGCTCATACACAGTGCTTGCGCGCGTTGTGTGTGTGTGTGTGTGTAGGCTCGTGTTCGTGTTAGTGCATATGCGTGTGTGCTTGTGTTGAGTGTGTGTGTGTTTTTCTCGACATTGTCGACGTTCTCCTCAAACCAAACACGTTAAAAAAAGTATATATATATATATATATATAAAAAGAAGTGCAAAGATGGCCGAAAATTGTCCAAAATGCAAAAAATCAATCAACTCGAAGGATGCAATCATCATCTGCAACTCGGACGACTGCCTGAAGAAGTTCCATCGCACGTGCGTCAATATAGACGATGCAATGTACGATTTGATACAGAAGAACCCAATGATATCGTTTAACTGTGATGAGTGCAGAAATCAATCACCGAAGGCGCTGTCCGCCAAATTGCACACCATCGAGGAGAAGGTGAACAAGGTGTGCAATGGGGTCAATCAGATCCAGGGGCGGATGTACCAACAGTATTTCCAATTTGGCAATCAGCCCGTCAACAATCTGGACGGCAAAAAGCATCCGCAGCAAAACAATCTCATCGTTGTTGGCAACAATTGCAATTCGGATCGATTGCAGGTCGTCTGCGACTACGGTCGCTGGGTGCAGGTGGGCAAATTTGCGACAAACACCAGCGAGGATGACATTATCGAGCACCTGGCCGAGGAGCTAAAGATCAACAAGAATCTGGTCAAGTGCACCAAGCTGGTCAAAAACGATGCCAACCTATCGCAGCTATCCTACTGCAAATTTAAGATATCCATACCGGACTATCGTTTCAATGAGCTGTTCAACGAGGCGATTTGGCCAAGTGGCGTTATGGTTAGCCCATTCACACCACGCTCTCAGCTGAATCAGAATCGCATATAAAACGAGAGAGACCGAACGGGCGCAGCAGCGAGAGCAAGCCGCGGCGGCAGAGAGCGCGCCTGCGCACCAATGGGCGGTGGGGTGGCTGCCGACAGAGAGTGTGAGAGTGAGAATGGCAGTGGGAGGGAGAGAGCGCGCGCGGCTGCTGAAGGAGGAGGGTTGCCTGTGCCGGTCGGTCAGCGACAATAGCAACCACAATAATAATAATAACAACAACAACAACAGCAGCAACAACAACAACAACAACCATACAGTTTTCATTCGATAATGTTTTGTGCCGGGTTGGCTTCACTTTGTATGCAACATTTTTCAACACTGACAACTCGAAAACTTTGTCTCAACACTTTTCGAAGCTTAAAGGCAAGAATTGCAGCCACACTGATTACTTAAAGAATTAACTTTGAAAATGCAATTTAAAATGTTTTAGCGTTGCGTAAAATTATCGAAAAATTGATAAGAAAGCAAAAGAAAACCAAAACTTAATATTTTTAAATAAACAAAACAAAACCAAAGTTAAATACTTAAATGTGCAGCAGAGTCAAATATTAGTCATTTATGCATAACTGTCGTATTTAAATTAAACAAAATGAAACTCAACTATTCAACCACAAAATCAAACCACAAATGAAATATATATAAATAATTAAGCTATTTAAACAAGAGGCACCGAAACCAAGTTTAATTTTTATACCTGCTAACAATCAAATTTCCCCTTATAGTTTTTTTTAATACTTATTTTAGTGTACTTCCCCGCAATTCCAAACCAAAGAAGTTTTAAACCAAAGCATTAGCTTATATACAACTTATTCTCAATAAGCATATTCAGCTATATTGTATTCGTATTTGCGTAGTTTGAGGCATTTTCAAAGCTTGTTCCCAAAAATTTCTAGAAATTTTGCGAACCACTTAAATGAACAATTTTGCAAATTGCAAATTGTAAAACATATTCAAAACAAAACTTATATGTATTTCTATATTCGAAACTATATTAAAATGTCAAATGAAAAACAAAACAAAAAATATAGAAACCTGTTCAAAACAACTTTAAAGAACATCAGTTGGGGGTTTGAGAATTTACATAGAGCGGCAGCTGGGCAAATAAATGTTGCAATAAACTCAACTCAAGAATATATAGAGATGTAATAAATATTATAAATATATATATTTCGTAATTGATGTATTTTTTTGTACGCGAAAACCGTTTCGCTAAACACACAGGAACACAATAGGATGACAAAAAAAAGAATATTTCAATGATCGCAGCCTCCGACGTTAGATTTTGGGCAATGGAACGGGGGCAGGGGTTCGTTGGAGGTGTGCATCATATAAAAAAAAAAGACAGCAAACGTAGATTTCTATTTACGCAAGAGAAATAAAAAAAAAGCAAAAGCAAAAAAAAAACACATATATTATATATTTAGTATACAACAATATGCATGCATGTATTTATGTCAACTTTTTCAATAAATTCTACAAAAAAAAAACCAACCAAAACTTAATTTTGTTGAACGACTGAATTATTGGAACGGCAGGGTATATATTAAAATGATCTCGAATCACAATCCAAAAGCAAAATTAGCTTAAACTGATTGCGAATTACAAGCCAAAAGCACTTTTGAAACAATTTAATATTATCATTTAAGTACGAATATCAATACCAAAATCAACCAAGACTGATTGTGAATTATAAGCTAATCTGTTTGGTCATATATAGCAAATTCAGCTTGAACTGTTTGTGAATTACAAGCCAAAGGCACACTCAATGCATTCGAAATGAGCTTTAACGGCTTTTAAGTTTTGTTTTCCTATCAGGGGCAACTTTAAATTCATGGCACATTTTTATACCACGCTTTAGTTTCTACTTTAAGCAGCCCCTCACCTCACAGGCAGTATGACCAACTCGAAACGCAAACAGCCCACAAAACCCACAAACACAACAGATGCCGCCGCAGAAAATAAATCCCCAGCTGCAGATGATGAGCCGTGCACAACCGGGACGGAAGAGGCAACAGATCCGGAGCCCAGTCCAACCGCACAGTTCTTTAAGCTTTGCTTTGGCCATGAGCTGCAAAACTTTGCTAGCTTGCAGAGTTTCACGCGCTGGCTGCAACGACCTGTGGATGGCGCCGCCCTGGGTGTATTCCGGATGCTCTATGGCGCCGCCATGCTGATTGACATAGCCGAGGAGCGCGGCGGGGGGCAGCTGGACGTGCGCTACGGTGAACCGCATCATTGTCATTTTCCGCTGTTCAACGGAATGGCCGCCTTGGACTACCCGCTGATGGGCTGCGTCTATCTGGCCATGTGGCTGGGCGCCTGGGGCATTATGCTGGGTTATCGTTTTCGGCTCAGCTGCCTGGCATTTGTCACGGGCTACTGGTACATCTTTTTGCTGGACAAGCCGGCGTGGAATAATCATAGCTATCTATTCGGATTGGTCGGCACGCTCTTGCTGTTCACCCAGGCGCACAGCTACTGGTGAGTGTAATCCTGTCAGCATATTCAATTTAATTTATCTTGTGACATCGCTTGCAGCTCCCTGGACAGTTGGCTGAGGCCAGAGCTGAGGCAGCCGGTGCCGTATTGGAATTACTTTCTCATCAAGTTCCAGTTCTTTGTGCTGTACATGTACGCGGGCCTGAAGAAGTTTTCGCTGGAGTGGCTCTCCGGTTATGCCATGTCCAGTCTCAGTCAGCATTGGGTCTTTGCGCCCTTTCGCCAGCTGCTGGACGAGGAGCTAATCGATTTGCTGATCATCCATTGGTTTACGGCCTTCTTCGATCTTTCCATAGCATTCTTTATGACCTGCGAGAAGACGCGTCTGCTGGTTACTCCGTTCATGATTAGCTTTCACTTGATGAACTCGCGACTCTTTATAATAGGTGAGCTCTGAAAGGAATTCCCTGCTTTAATCTTTAATGCCTCTATCGTTTGCATAGGCATGTTCCCGTGGGTCTGCCTGGCGGAGGTGCCGCTCTTCTTCAGCTTCGACTGGCCACGACGCTTAAGCTGCCTGGTCAAGACGATGCCAGCAGCAAAGGAGGAGAAGAAAGCTCCAATCGGCGATGAACCTGGCTTCAAGGATCAGTTGCGCAGCTGCATCATAATCTTCTATTGCGCGCTGCAGCTGTTTCTGCCCTACTCTCACTTCATCACCAAGGGCTACAACAACTGGACGAATGGTCTCTATGGCTACTCGTGGGACATGATGGTGCATTCCTACGATACGGTGCTGACTTCCATCAAGGTGGTCGACAATGACAACCAGAAGGTGCACCATCTGAATCCCTATGCATTCACCGAATACGATCGCTGGACAAAGTATGCGGACATGGCTGTCCAGTATGCCAAGTGCATTGAGAAGAACATCCGAGAGGACATGGATCAGCATCCGCAGAACAGTCCGCTGACCAGCAGCAACATTTCCATTTACTTTGACATTTGGTGCGCCATGAACGGGCGGTTTCAGCAGCGCACTTTTGATCCACGCGTGGATCTCCTAAAGGCGCCCTGGTCGCCCTTTAAGCGCACGCCCTGGTCACTGCCGCTGCTCACCGAGCTGAATCATATGCGTCCGAAACTCAAAACGATTGCCAATGAGGTGCTGGCCTGGAACAACTACTCGGATGTTATATTTGTCGCCGATTTCCCGGGTCTAACGCTGAGCAACTTCATCGCTCCGACTCTATTCAACTGCAGCCTGACAATACTCGAAGGTAATGTGCGCTACAAGAGCGCTAAGGATGGTGAGGCGTTCTTCCTGACGGCCGGCAAGAGCATTGGCCTGGAGAGCAATGCTACGCACTATGTGACCACGATTGGCCAGAAGCCAGCCTCCTATTTGTACACCTATGTGAACAAGACCATGCTGGAGCAGGACATTGTCATAGATGATGTGGGTCAGTCCAAGGAGCGTTCCTTGCTGCCGCTCTGGAAGGAGTTCAAGCAACGCCTTGCCAATTACCAACAGTTCCTCAAGCATTTGGCCAATTGCTTGCTCTACCTGCTATACGATGTGCCCATACCGATTTCCATTAGAGAGAGAGATTAAGAATGAAGCAGACGAGATTATATTCCACTTGCTGCAATGTATTTCCTTGCCTAAGTCCCTTAGTGTCACATAATGTGTGGGTGATAAAACTGATAATAAATGTTTAAATGTTATACCTCAGAAGATGACAATTTTGATTCCAACTCTTTCTTCAGAGCGTACCGAGTCAGAAAATGATTATCTTTCCAAGATTATGATATGAATTCCCAAGTTAAGGTCGTTTTATGTGTTTGTGAAGTATATTATAATCGGAGTAATAAATTTTCAAGCTTCACATAATGGATTTTCCTCGAAAAACATGGAACAGTTATCAAACGTATTTCCACAAAAGGCGTGAAACTGCTTTCCATCTGGACTTCAAATTAGTCTACTGGGAGCTAGTCACAGGGTATACTAGACCCTTGGGTGCTTGACTGTTCTGTTATCCATCCAAACAATGTTATGCTATATTTACATAATGCAAATATATACTTATATGTATAACTGTATTTACAAACCGGACACAATATTATTTTCAACCTAAATATTAACAAATCTCTGCACTTAAAATTTTGTGACCTCGTCAATTAACAAAGCGCATCATTAAAACTAGAAAACGTGATCAACGTGGCCAACAATAAGACTACAGAACGTTCGCTGTTTTTTGCTGCGACGCCTCCTCTGCGCGACGACTAGGATCGAATTGTTGGGTCTGTGTTTCCCACAGGCGGGCATAGAGGCCATTTTGCTTGAGCAACTCCATGTGCGTGCCACGTTCTCCCACACACCCATTCTCTAGCACCAGAATCTCATCGGCATCCTTGATTGTGGACAAACGGTGGGCAATGCAAATACTGGTGCGGCCCGAGGTAGCGCGTGAAAGAGCCTGCAATATGTTCTGCAAAAGGAAATGGCATCAGCTAAGTCGGCGACGCAAGCAAGCCAAGCAGGCCAAGAGACTCACATGCTCCGTGATGGAATCCAAACTGCTGGTTGCCTCATCGAAGATCAGAATGGGCGTATTCTTCAATATGGCCCGCGCAATTGCCACACGCTGCTTCTCGCCGCCGGAGAGCTTAAGGCCCCGTTCGCCGACCTGGGTTCGGTACTGATTGGGCCAGCTCATGATCGAATCATGCAGGTCGGCCATACGTGCCGCATTTTGCACATCCATGTGCGATTTGCTCAGGTTGCCGTAGTGTATATTATGTTCGATGGTATTGTGGAAGAGCACAGAGTCCTGAGGCACCACTGCAATGCTTCGGCGCAGACTGTCCAGTTCAACGCCGCTGATATCCTGGCCCCCAATTAAAATACGACCCGCGTTTGGCTCGAAGAAGCGAAAGAGTAAACGCACCATAGACGATTTACCGGAACCGGAACCACCTACAATGGCCACATTCTTGCCGGCGGGTATGCTAAACGACAGATCCCTAAAAATGGCCTTGCCCGGCTCATACTCGAAACTAACATTCTGAAACTCAATAGACGCATTGCTGTTGTCCACGTACAGTGGCTGCGCATTCGGCGCCGACTGTATGCCGCTGTCCACATTCATGAGCGTAAACATGGCCTGCATGTCCAGCAGCGCCTGCCGCACCTCTCGATACACGCTGCCCAGAAAGCCCAATGGTATGGACAGCTGAAATAGTAAGCCGTTCACCATGACCAGATCACCGACCGTCATATTGCCCTGGACAATCTCCTTGGCGGCCAACACCATAATTAAACTGAGCGCGCTGCTGAAGATCGCATTTTGTCCAAAATTGAGCAGCGCCAGACTGGAGCTGGTCTTCAAGCTGGCCGTCTCGTACTTCTTCAATACCTCGTTGTAGCAGCCGGCCTCGTATTTCTCGTTGTTGAAATATTTGACCGTCTCATAGTTGATCAGCGAATCGACAGCCTTGTTGCCCGCCTCGTTCTCCGCCTGGTTCATGTAGACGCGAAAGCGTGTGCGCCACTGCGTCACACTCAGTGTGTACAGGGCATAGACGCCCACACAGCCCATGCTAACGCCAGCGAAAGCTAGACCGTATTTAATGCCCAATAAGCTGGAGACCAGCGTCAGCTCGAAAATGGTGGGCACTATGTTGAACACCATGGCGGAGAGCACAAAGTTAATGCCACGTGAGCCCCGATCGATTGTCTTGGACAGCGCGCCCGTCTGCTTGTTCAAATGAAAGGCTAAATCCAGATTGTGCAGATGTAGGAACACATTGGTGGCTATCTTGCGTATGGAATGGTGGGCCACCTTGGCGAACACAGCGTTGCGCAACTCATTGAAGCCAGCGGCACTGGCTCTGGCAATGCCATCTGCAAATGATGCAATTTTTGAATCGCATCTAATGGTATTGAGATTTGGAGCACTTACAGCCGAGCAGCAAGGCCGTGGCTGCCGACAGTACTGCGTCCGGCGCTGTATCCATGTTAAGCGTTGTCATCGTATCCACGGCGCCTTTGAACATAAATGGCACACACACGGTCAACAGCTTGGAGCCAGCGAGCAGACCCAGCGAGATGCCAACACTGCGACAGGGCAAACAATTAGCTGGGGTATATATAAAGTCCTTTCTTTTGTGTTCAAAATTATTTCAGCTTTACCGCTTGCGTACTAATGCATCATCCTTGGGCCAAATGTATGCCATCATGGCGCGCAGCATATCCTTCGAGGTGACCTCGGGTGCGTCCAGTTTGCCCAGCGTTGCGCTGCCATCGTTGCCGCTGCTGCCTATATGAACGTGACATAGACGTGATTGTTGTTGTTGTTGTTGTGGCAGTCGTTGTTGTTGTTGTAGCCCTGCTGCTGCTGCTGTGGCTGCAACTGCATCGAATTGACTTTAATGCAGCTAAATCCAAACAGGCGCCAATACAACAAACGAACAGACAAACAAACAAACGAGTGCATTTTTTTTGGGCTTATCATGTTACATATTAGCTCAAATATAAACAAAAATTAGTTAGTCAAAGTAAAAGCACAAATATGCAATAAACAAAAAAATAAACAGCATTAGACATTGCGCATATCCTTGCGGAAGTGTGACTGATTAAAGCTCTGAGAGAAATCGAAAATACGAGACAAATGTACAAAATTTCTATGTACCTCTATTTAAATAGACGGTACAGTAATCACTGGAACATGTGAACTCCCAACAACTAAAACTGGACATTTACATCCTCCTGCGACTCAGCATTTTCTCCACCTAACTCCACAATCCTTTGGCGAAATGCATAATGCATAATCAAGAGATTAACTTAGGTATTCCTAGTCCGATCCTTATGAACTGTTGATGTCTTAAGTGTGGCATACAAAATCGTGTATATATAGTCCAATTTCATGGCAGGCATCCAAAAATTGAATTCCATACGTTTGACATATCTACATCTGAATATTTTCTTTCAAGTCCTTTTTTGGAAAATAAGGGAATCTATGTAATTGTGCACATCACAGAATATATATTTAAAATATCCACTCCTAGCTTTTGCAGCTTCCAAGGTCGACGTGTCCACACAAACAGACTTATATATGTCGGATCAGTAATCGTCCTGATAAATATGTGTGTATATATTCCTTATGTGAAGATGATTCCTTATGCCGGTTACATACATTAGGACAAGACCCTTATACCTATATTATCCACACTATATATGTTCAGCGCATTAAAAATCAATCATAAGCCCCAATCTAATTTCTAATTTCGAAGCGAACACAGTTCATATTTAAACAGATTATTTATAACATTGAATTTAACATAAGCGTGGCGCGCTTTCAGTGGCACTTGTCTGTTATAGAAGCATTTAAAACACACTCTGCGTGGATATACTACAGCAAGTTATCTACAATATGTTAGGATAGACTTGGACCTACCTTTTAACTTCTTGGCAAAGACGCCGCCAAGTAATTTGTTGCCTGGTGTGGGCGTAAACGGGGTTATCCTCTTGTTGGACTTGGAATTGTGCTGTGAATCATCGTCCGATCTGGCAAGCGTGGCATAAAGCTGCAAAGTAAATGAGATCTTTAGAATAACTGATAAACATATGTTTACAAAATTAAATATGTATACTTTATTGCATAAAACAAAACTCGATTAGGTTTAACTATTAGCTTCGCAATGCGCTGCCTCAAAGTCGTGCAGGTAACGCAAGCACTCCAACAGGTAACCGTGCGCGACCGTGCCGCTCTCCGTGAGCTGTGGCAGCTGCTCCATCGCGCCCACAAAGCCACGGTACTCTTTAATTTTGTGTGCCAGCAAATATGATAGCTCCGGCTGCACATTGTCGAATTGGTCGACATCGCCGAAGGCAATTTGATTGAGCACATTGGGAAAGTGCGCCTGCTGCTTGAAGATTAGATGCAGCACCACGCGCAAATTGTGCGAGCAGCCGTCCTGAATGTGCACAAACATTTGGTCCATTAAATTATGCTCCCTGATGAATTTAAAGATATTGCGATGATAACTCTGCGCCGCCAGCTGCTTATTGTGCGCGATGAGCTGTTCAATGTCCGACAGTGTAAACTCAAAATAGTCGTGTGCGTTGCGCTCCAAATAAAAGCCGTACTCAGTGAGCAGTTTCAGATTGGGCAGCGCTCCATAGCTGATGAACAGCTGTTCGTATGGTCTCAGCTCGGGCTTCGACAACGCGTCAAGCGTGAGGACATAATCCTGGCTCTTACTGCCGGGCACCAGCTGCAGCTCTGCTGTTGTCCGCACGCTGTCCGAGTGATTGAATAGATCCAGAAACGGTGCCAGAGCCAGATTGGCGCTGCCGTTGAGCAACGCCCGGAAATGGCTGCGTGCCGGCGGCTGCAGTTGATGAGCATTGAGGTAGACGCTACGCGTGTTTACAGCAAAATAGGCTCGCCGATACTCCTCCAGAGTCCAAATGTCCTCGCAATAGCGCTGACCACAGCACTCGCAATGCTGTGCGCCCACCAGGCTCTTCAGCAACTGGTAATAATCGCGTATCTGACGATTTTGTGCCACTGTGCGCTCCAGCACGGACTCGGGCAGACACTGCAGCTCGGACATGGCACAGAAATAGGGCGTCGTATAGCTGCCTGGCAGCGTGCCCAGATAGGCAGACCATGGCGAGTTTTGTGTGGTATCGTGCAGATGCTGCTGATGCATTAGATAGCAGGCGACAAGCGACTGGAAGGACATGCGCGAATCCTTGTCAAACAAATCAGTATTGAAGAGCGCCTTGAACTGCGCATCCGACTCCAGTGTGGCTATGCTTATGAGACAGCTGGCGGGCAGGCGTATCAGCTCATCGCCAGCCTGAAAACGTGTACGCTTGGAGCACAAGCCGCGTCCAGTTTGGGGGAAATTAAGTGCAGAAAGCTGACTATGATTGCGCCAACCCAAGGCGTGCAGCTGGCCAAAAAGCACGTGCAGTGAATCGCTACTATCGATTGTTGTTTGTGGGCCGCGACGATGTCGTTGGCGCTGAGTGCGTCCCATTCTGCGTGTGTGCTGTTTTGGCGCCCGTAAAATGCTTTAGGATGTGAGATTTACTTTAGGCTTGCTGCAACGAAAGAAGCAAGTGCGTACGTACTTAGTGCATTGAGTTAATTGCGAAAAGGGGCCAAAACAACACACACGCAAATTGTTGCCTGACCTCTTTGATGTCGTTCTGTTTTAACTTTTAATACGCATGCTGTCCTAATCATTAACATTTATCAAACTTATGAAATCGTAATCTAACCATTTATGCATATCACGAGGTGGCCTTGAATTTTGCTATGATATTTATTGTACTTACCACACGCGTTTGCAGTCGTGTATAAGTTTGTTTGTGGCATGCAATGTGGAAAGTGTATGTAAGTGTCTTCTTTTTACTGCACAATTTACTTAAGTATAATAATCCGGCCATAACTTTACGCGAAAACAAATACTAAACTCTAATATTCTGGTAGGGACTGCTAAAAATATCGATACATTGCATTTGAAGCGATGCATTGCGATATCACTTGAGTGTGGCCAGGTTTACCGCGTAAAAATCGAAATACCAAAAAATAAATACTGCTGTCGGCTGTTGACGTGCCTTGCGAATGTCAAAGGCTTATTCTAGAAAAAACGAACACAGCCGGCTAAAATGTTTGGCTTAATTATTTCCGGTAGACTGGTGAGTTATTTTATACACTATAAGATAATCTAATACACACCCACCCACACAGCCCCAAACCGATTTTGTTGCGGTAGATGAAAACAAGCTATTGATAAACGTGCCAGACATTGAAGCTGTCAATTATGTTGTTATTTTTTTAACTGGCATCTCACCCCTGCCCCTGGGCACCGCAGCAGCCATCTACTTCAGCTGGCCGGACGCGAATGCAGCACCCACCTGGCAATATCTGGGCCACATAAACAACAACAAGCCATCAGCGATATTCAAAATAGCACAGCTTAAGAAGGGTCACGAACTGGGGACGCAGGCAAACGGCATGGTTTTTGGCGCCCAGGAAATCTCACACATAGCACAAATTGGCATATCCATTGAGCCCGAATTGACAGTCGCACAGCAAACTCCGGCGGTCGTAAGTCATCAGTTTATGTCACACTCGCAATACAAACACTAATATTTACACAATTTGCCCGTGCACAGTCCAGCGCCAACGATAACAAACAATTTGGCCAGCGCATGTTGGAGAACTTCTTTAATTATGCGTCCAGTTTTTGTGTAGGCGTGCCAGAGATACCGCCCGCCACAACAGAAACATTTGTGCCTTTTTCCGTTGTCCAGAACTGGTACACAAACTTCCAGAGGCGCATGGAGCAGAATCCCAATTATTGGAAGCAATGTTAATCATATTTATATCATATCAGTAAGCTGAGAATATATTTTAAGTACACATGTTGATGATGTCATTAACTAAAGACTTTTAATTTTAGTTAAAATACAATACTTGGCTCTTTTTCTAAGCGAAATACGGCAAAACTGAAATTTAGTTCACCTCATTCGATTTTTACAGGCTGCTTGTGGGATCATTGGGAGTCACTTCATCTTCAGATTTTCTCAATCGCTTAGCAGATTCATTTTCATCTTGCTTATCTTGCTTATTATCTCTGTCAGCAGCTCTTTTGGGTGCTTCTCTCTTATCATTTGATTTATCTGACGGCGTAACTTCTTTTTGAGCTAACTTCGGTTTATTTCCTGGCGCGCTTCCCTGCCCAGGCTTGCGAGCTGGTGATGGAGCCGTTGTTGGTGCTTCTGGTGCCGTTGATTTACGTGCCGGGGATGGTGAAGTTTCTGTTGGTGGCTCTGCTGCCAAGGACTTACGTGCCGGTGAGGGTGAAGTTTCTGTTGGTGGCTCTGCTGCTGCAGCGGGTGCTGCCTTTGCGGACGGTTTCGGTGGATTAGCATTTCCTGTTGGTGCTGGTGGTGCCCCCTTGGCACCCTCCTTCTTTTCTCCCTCCTTCTTTTCTCCCTCCTTCTTTTCGCCCGCCTTCTTTTCGCCCGCCTTCTTTTCGCCCGCCTTCTTTTCGCCCTCCTTCATTTTGTCCTGTTTGGCTTTCGCCAAGCTAGCTTCGGACTGTTGGACGGCCGCTTTTTGCTCCTGCTCCTTGATCTCCTTGATGCGCTTCTTATTCTCTTCGGTCAGTTCACCAAAGAGGCCAGTCATGATAGCATCATATTGCGAATAATGCTGCACCTTGTTCCCGGTGGATGAGGCCGAGTTTGGTGGTCGTCCGTGATAATTAATGCCACGGCTGTGGGTTGAATGCGTTTTCATTATTTCAAGGGATCAAAACTAAAGCAAATTGTGCTCTGGTTATTTATGTTTCGCTTGCCGCAGAACAGCCGGCAACTTTTGGCAAGAACTCGCGACATACAAATACCCGTGTGCCCATATGCATATATATATATATATATCTATGTATATACTATATAATTTGTATACCCACATATATATATATATATATATATATATAGGTCCATTTGAACAGCACGAGGGGTTTTTTAATTTCCTCTCTTAACCAATCTTTCTTTTTTGTGGTCTACAAAAAAACAATTTGGCAAGCTGACACAATTCTATAGTCTATATAATCGAACGTGCATGCTATATATATATTTATATATGTACATATATGTTGTAGTTGCAGACACAAATTGTTTCAATTGCCAGAAGAGAGCTGGGAATGTTTTTGTTTTGAACCCTTTTGCTAGGGCCAACAAGGGTACACTCATTGTTCTGGTTATCTTTGTAACAGCTTATTTATAACTGTTAAATTAAAAGCTTGGAAATTCGCAGCATTTAAACAAAGAAATATTTGCTGAACCTGAGCAACATATACGATTCTTCGCAGTGTATTCAAAGTTCGACTTTGATTACGAAATAAACTTCGGCATGTAAATGCACACAAAATTAATTGGCATATCTATGTTTGTATATTGATTTCGCATTTGTATATGCAACAAGGCAACTTTTGTCTAGCTATTTGCTGCTTGTTGATAGATGCCCCCCGTTTTTTGCCAGTTCGTGTTGCAGCCTAATGTTGAATGCAGCAACAAATTGCAGCGCGTGTGCGAATTTTGAAAAAATAAATAAACGCAAAAATCGAAAACAAAAATAGGTCAACAACAGAGCAATCAAAATAAAAACGCGCGGGCGTTGTCGTTCCACAAATCGGTCGCTAATAATCATCATAATACGCAAATATTGCCTGACGCCATCATAAAGCATAAGGCTGAGTCAGCCATGTTGTCAAAAGCAATTGTGAATGGATTTCCGCTGCCGGAAATGCCAATTGATGAGCAACGATTTCCGCAACAGAGGGCGCTGCTGTGCCACAGGCCACAGCCGCAAGCCCAATGGCAGGTGCAGGTACAGCATCAACAACAAGCGAGATTTGCAAAGGCTGCGCCTGGAAAATTTCCGCTGTGGCATATAGATTCCGCACATGCCACACCACAATTTCCAGTGCAGCAGCAGCAGCAGCAATATGCAGCAGATATGCCGAACAGGAATAATACCCTAGCCAATATACCCAAACGATTTCCCGGGCAAGTGATTCACTTGCACAGATTTCCTCTGCTATGCCAATTAACCAGGAGGAATTTCAATTATGCAGCTCAATCAATAGGCACGTTGCCGGTGAGCAGACCAACCGTGTCTACGTCAAGGTCGACGATGCTTAACGTATTTCCCACAATTAAAAAACAATTTGTTAGCTTTACCAATAATCAGTTTGGCTGTAAGGAGCCGCAAAATGCCAATGGAAATGAAAACGAGGCAGCAGCAACAACAACGTTGCGAGCGGATGTGGTGCCCACACCAACAACACGAGCGACAACAGCAACAACAACAACAACAACAATGACGCAGACGAGCCACAATATGAGCACTAAAATAGACATGCCTTTGCCTGTTGATGCTGTCAATGATAATGATGATGATGCTCATCATCATGATGATGTTGATGATGATGATGTACGGATGGCGGCATTTGATAATGAACTCAACGCTCGCGAGCAAACATTAAACTTGAACGTGGAAGCCGAAGGCGTTGTCGTTGTCGTTGGCGAGCTAAAGGAAATTGAGCAGCAACAGGCGGAAAATTTTAATGACGCCTTCGGGTGGCGACATGACAATAACAACAACAACAACAACAACAACAACAATAGCGATGGCGACGCCATGAATATGGCCAAAAATAAACGCAAAGTATGCGAGCAAAGCAACAAATTAGAGGCGACGGCAACAACAGCTCATAATGAGCTAAATATGACTAAAGAGCGGCAGTCAATATGCTTGCCCACTGAGCAGAATCAAACAATGGCCGTGCCAAACGCCTCCAATCGACAGCAGCGCCAGTCAGACGCGCGCGAATCGTCGTCAGAGCAAGTGGATGGTCAGCATCAGACGCCATACGTAATCATCCCAACCGTAAACGAGTCAGCAGCGTCTATAGAATCCTTCAAGAGTGCGCTGCGCGTGTTGCTAGACGAGGGCCAGAATCGTGCGTCGCGTTTGGATCTCGATTTGGTGGATCTATTGGTGCAGCTGATTGAGCAGTTGATTGTTGCGCCCACGAGAAGCACGGGTAACCTTTGGAGCAGCGAGCAGCAGCCGTCGGTTGAGCAGGTGGTCGGTGAATGTGCGGACATGACTCTGACCAAAGCGGTTGACGACAGTGAAACAACAGCCACAGCTGCTGACATTTTTAGCGAGCAAATCGAGCAGCCGCCAGCGGAGCTGGATGAGAACAACAGCAACAACAGCAGCAGCAGCAACAGCAACAACAACGGCAACCAAGGAGGCGAGATGAAGTATGAGCTACTGAAGAGCACAGCTCGCCTGCCAGAAACTCCATCGAGTCGTCTGTCCAGCACAGCAACAGTTGCTCCCGTCGTCGGGCTAACGAGTCGTATACGTGATGTGGCTGGAGCTGTGCCCACAGCAGCCACATCGCGTCCGCTGCTGGGCGATATTAAGCGCAGCTCCACATCACGTGACGACATCTCAATCGATGTGGACTCTCTGCTGCCGGAGCGCACGCGTTTGCGACGCCAGCGACGCATGCGCTCTCAGGAGTCGGTCGAGGAGAAGCCGGAGGATGTAATCGAGCGCCTGAACAAGCTGAAGGCGCGCATTACGGGCGCTCTCAGCGAGGTCAAGGGCGTGCTTAAGCAGTACAGCACGGAGAGCGAAGCGGAGGCAGCCGGCGAGAAGTGGCTCGGACCGCCAGCGACAACGTCAGCGGCGGCGGCGGCGGCGACGGCAGATACAGGTGCGGCGGCGGCGATGGCAGAGACAGGTGCGGCGGCAGCGGAGTCGGTGCCAGTGCAATTTCGTTTTATAAAGAAAGTTCGCAGGCGCAGCTACTTTAACGAAGCAGACGAGGACAAGGAGCGGGAGCAGTTGCAAGCAAATGATGCAACTGCAAGCAAAGCGATTGAGCAGCAGGCACAGGCCAAAGAAGAAACTGATGCGGTCCTGGAGGAACTAAAAAAGCCAGCAGACGTAACTTCAGAGAGCAAAGCTAATGAAAAACAGCAGCAGGAGCAGCAAATAACAGCTGCCAGTGCAGAAAATGCAAAAATACAAGCCAAATTGGAGTTCCTGGCAAAGGTGCAAAACGAACTCAAGTCAAAGCCAAAGGAAAAAGAGCCTGTCAAGGAGGCAGCCACCGCAGCAACATCAGCCAAGGAGCAGCACAAGGAAGCAGCTACAACAGCAACAGCAAACCAGGAGCAGGCCCAGGAGAAGTCTAGCGAGGCAGCCACAGACGCAACAGACATTCGAGAGCAAGCCAAGAAAGCAACAGCAAAAGTGGAGCAGCAACAAGAGACAGAAACAACAGCAACAGCTGTCGAAATGCAGCCCAAGGAAGCGGAAGCAATGGCCACGCCTGCTGCATCAGTCAAAGAGCAGCTGCAGCAGCAGCCTGTGGAGGGCGTGGAGGCAAGCTCCACAACAGCAGCAGCACTGCCCGCAGAGTCGGCCACGCAGCCGGCAGAGACGTCCAAGAGCGCAACTAAAAAGAAAATAATTGTAAGGGTGAGGAATCCACGTCGTGCATCGATTGCGGCCGTGGAGCCATCCAAGATTAAGCCGGAGCCCGTGCAGCTCGATGCACTGATACAAAGGCGACCCTCCGATTCGGAAGCGATTGTCAAGCGCAAGAAGAAGCAGAGATTAATGAGCAGCGCAACAGCAGCAGCAGCAGCAACAGCAACAGCAACAACTTCCGGCAGCAATCAGAGCTCGGCGACTGCAGCTCGGCCACAACTGCAACAGGCGACAACGACAACAAATGAACAACTTGTAACTGCAGAGGTCAACAACAACAGCCATGCAGACACTGCCAAAAGCGCAACGAAGCCAACTGCCAAAAGCGGCGATACGCTGCCAGGAGCAGGGGCGACAGCAGCAATCGAGGCGACAGCAGCAGCAGCAATATCGCAAGCGGCGCCAAAACAATTGCCAATCGATGGCTGCGACAGCAATCGAGCAACAGACATCGAGCAAAGCAGACGGAACAGCCTCAAACTAGCCGAATTGGTGGGTGAAACGGTGCTGGTGGTGCCAGCAGCAACAGCAGCAACAGCAGCAGAAGCAACATCAACAATAACAGCAGCAACAGAAGCAGGAGCTACATCAACAGCAGCAACAGTTGCAAGTGCAATCCAGAGCCAGTGCAAGGAACCCATTAATCGGTCGTCAATTAGCCTGCCCCAACAGGTGGTTGTTGGCGTTGACATTGAAGACGCCCCCGTTGATGTTGCAGTCGCCGCGACGCCACAAATAGCAGCGACATTGAGCGAAGTGTCGCACGAAGAGTCATCGCCACAGCAACAACAACAACAACAACAACAACAACAACAAGAGCAGCAACAACAACAAGAGCAACAACCGCCGATAGTCGCTGCTACAAAAGACAACGCACAAGCGCAGCCCAGCAACAGTCTAGCCGCCATGCCGGAGCTGAAAGTAGTTGCGGGTCCCGTGCAGCCCGTCAAGATTGAGACGGTTGAGCAGCGGCACGATGAAGCCGATTTGGTGGTGGCCAAAAAGCGACCGCCGCATCTCAAGAAACTGGTACGCAAGAGTTCCATAGACAAGGGCAAGGAGAAGCTGACCCAGTCGACCGATTCGGTCAAGCTGAACAACATACTCAAGGATAAGAACAAGATCGGGGATCTGGCGCATCGTCTCAACAAGCAAACGCCGCCCAAGAAACAGAGCAAGCCAACCAAGGAGCAAGCGGAAGCAGCCACAGCCACAGAGCAGCAGCAGCAGGAAAATGCGCAAGTTCCAGCAATCACAAATGAAGCGCAACTCGAGCTGCCGCTTGAATCGGAAACGGAAGCAGACAAGGAGGCAGCGGAAGCTGCCACAGCGCCAGCAGCTAAAAAGCCGCGTCAGATCAAGAAGAAGGTGATCATCAAGCGACAAAAGCGACGACTCTCCATTGGCGACACATTCTTCATGCAGCAGGAGCCGGAGCCGGAGCCCAAGCTGGACGAGATTGAGACCATCGAGAAGGCCATTGCCTATGTGACCGATGATGAGGCGGACGACGAGCCGGAGCCGCTGGAAACGGAGCCACCGAAGCCGCTGAAATCCTGCCTGCATGTGCGCGAATATAAAATAGGCGACTTGGTGCTCTATGCTGAACGCTATCGCAAGACCCAGGTGCGCTGGAAGCGTGGACGCATCCTGGAGCGCATCACCAGCATTTCGTATAAGCTCGACATCGAGGGCAAAGAGGTGCCCGCCCACATAAGCTACATCAAGAAGTACACGGGACGCAAGGTGAAATTTGTGGGCAAAGAGTATCTGGACATTGACTACGAGCAGGTCGTGGAGGAGGAGCGACGAGCGCGCAGCTACAGCATCTGGAATATGGTCTAATCCATATAATCACGCCCAAATTGGAGCAGCAGTAAATCTGTGTAAGTGTGTGTCCTCCGGATTGTGTTCGTCGCCCCTTAACCCCCCAAGAGTTTTGAGTGGAATTAGAAAAATGTTCGTTGTTCATACAACAATGGAATTTTTTTAAGGATCTCAGGCATGACATTCAGTTAACTTATAGTGTTTGTCTCTAGCTAGTTTAATAGCCTGTAAATATATGTATATGTATGTATTTGTTAGTTTAGCTCTATATATCCTAGTGTTAGTTCTAATTTTGTATGTACGTAAATTATTCCAAGGATTCAGCGACTCGTTCTACTGTTATTGCTCGCTGCAAAGTAACGAGTGGCGAGTAACGAATAACGAGTAACGAGTAGCGAGTAGCGAGCGTGTCGCTCAAAAGTAACGAATTTGTTATAAAATTTCACGTTGCCTTTCGTTTAAAAGTTTAGTTTACCATTTAAGCAAAAAACCAAAAGATATAAAATTATTAAAAAAAAAAATACAAACAAAAACAAACAATGAAATCAAATGTTAAATAAAGAGAACCAAATATTTCAACTATGTGCATTTCGTATTATTTACATCATCACATCGAAAGAACAACAAGAATTTTAAACACAATTACTCATAAAATTTTTATGAATTTGTTTATATCAAAGTTGTGCCTTATTTTTCATTTCGTGTTACCCTAAGCCCGCCTCTCTCCCGCCCTGTTATTCAATATATATTTATAGATTCTGCGACTGTGTGTGTGCATATATAACATCATATATTGAAATGAATGAATAAAATCAAAAAACCCAGGCGAAACGAACAACAGATCTCTGACCTGTGCCCGTGTTTTGCCCTTCCCCTCTTTTGTGCCTTTTGCCCCACAGGGTCGTCGGTTTTATAAATAGGCCTCAGGCTATATAGATCTCCGGCCAGCTTTGCCATATCTTATCTATATACACTAATGAACAGAAAATCGGACATTTATCGCTCGCCCACTCCATCAACGTCTGCGCTCGCATCCCTGAGATGTGGCAGAGAAATGCGTGTCATTAATAAAAGTTTGGCGTAATGCATTTAACCAAAAATCGAGACACTTTAGAAAAACAAAAGCGACAAATTTTTTGCCAAACGTTGCGGGGCCTTTCTCATAATTGATTGCCAAGGCGTCGCTTGGGGCTTTTTGGTAGAGAAATCCCTCAAAATTATTGCCTTGCCTTTGGTACAAGAACACATTTCATTTGCGCTGACAACAACAAACAACAAAGAAATAGACTTTATACATATTATATATATAGTATATATAGTACTCATATGCCATATACATATGTTGGTACTTATAAATGAGATAGTCTAGCAAATATGCTACATTCCTGGGATTTAACAGCGCGTCTTTGTGTGCCCGGCGCTTTTCATTCAATTCTGATGGCTGGCAACATTGAGCAGACGCGATTAAGAATACGTATATATATATACATATATATATCAATGCACATACATATGTTTAGTGCATGCACATTGAAAATCATATCTAGATAGGAAACTTTGTGATTGCTTCTCGCTTGGAAGGTAAATTGTGGATATTGTGTTTTAATTAAAGAAATGTTTATACAGCTCTAGACAAACCTATTCAATTGATAATCAACGCCCAGCTTAAAACGTAAGATTGCCCAGAAAATTATTTCCAAAAGAACATATTTAGTAAGCGCTACAGCTATTAAAAACAGAATCACCCACAAGCGTGGAATATTCGCGGAAAACGTTCGTATGAAACTTATTTGTTAACCAGCCGATTGGATGTAAGATCAAAGATCTTTGTGGAAAATCATATGAGAGTGCTTTTTACACTTTTCGCATAAGCCACCAATTTTTAGTGCAAATAAGAATCAAGTATTATTTGGTCCACTTTTCGGATTCAAACTAATAATCACGGAACATAAAAATTCACTCGATAGAGGTTTCGACAAATTGAATCAATTCTAAGCGCTACTCTACAAAATGATTTCTATTTTACCTATGTACAATATTTATAAACATAATTTGTAATAGGCGAAGAATGGTTAGAAGAAAAAATTGGATCCGTGCAAAGCTGGGTAATACATAATTAAAAAATTTCGTAATTTAACCTAAAATTTGGGTCTGATCAAAGTTTAAATTGTTAATAAAAGCTAGAAAAATGTCGAAATGTTTAGATTTTGTTTTATTTGTTTTTTTTTTCTGTTTCTTTTTGAATTTTTGCAGTGCGAAATGTTCCGCTCGAGGCCTTCGTATGTTTAGGGAAACAACTTTGTAGCACTCTTTGGGGACCACAGAAAATTTCCATAAATCAGCGCACAAATTTAGCGAGCCATTAGCAGGACGACTAGCGCATAGGCGATATATGTAACATACATATATGTCGCCACATTAAATTTAATGTCGAATTCTATAAGAAATGGCAACGGCACAAATGCTAAATTCAATATAAAAACCGGGCCGAAAGAGCGAGGCGCTGTGTGTATGTGTGTGTGGGGGGTATAGAGGGATTTGTTTAGTATCAAACGCCGACTAAAAACTGTGCCAAGTTCCTTGCGCTAGTTTCATGCGACAGCGACATGGACATCCACAGCCACAGCCACAGCGACAACCACGTCCACATCGAGATGTCTGTCTCGCAATTTGTTCAAAGTGCATAGCTGAGAGAGCGAGGCCAGGCTAATTACTAACAACGCAAAAGCCAAATTGAAAATAATTATTGGAGCCTTCAAATGGCCAACATGCTGCCATTTATCGCAATCACAGAGAATGGCAACAATTCTCTACAAATTACTCAACGAAATCAAGGAAATAATGTTGCATTAACATGTGAACTTTGGCAAGGTCAAATCAAAAAAAAATATAAAAACCAAAATAAAAAAAAAAAATGAGAAAAAATTTTCCAAGAGGTCACTCGAAGAAAGGCCAAACATTAATCTGACGTGAAATATTTTTAAATGTTTACAAAATACGCGCATTTTCTATAAATCTAATGGGAGGAGCAGACAGATCAGCCTTCAAGAGTTTTTTTTTTCTAGCATACCCTGTAAATACAGACCGTGGCAGTGGGGTATACACACGCATGGGTAGAGTATGGCACATGCGTAATATTATATGCATATTAATTTGGGTTTTTTTTTCTCTGATTGTCTCGTCTGGCAAAGTCTATTCGATTCGATTTCAGCGTCTATGAGTTAAGGGATATAATGGGCAAGTTCTCATCATATAGTAAGATATTCCATGATTTAAATAGAACATCTCAATTGACTTCCCTACGTTTAATGTTCATTCTATTCGATCTCAGAGACTATATGAATAGGTAATACGAAATTTAGTATCCAAGTTCTCATTAAAAACCCATAAAAAGTGTGCTTTATAACTTGAAAATTAGGCTTAAATTTAAATAGTATAAACATCCACGTAATGCTTTGCGGAATTTTTTATAAGAAATTTGTATAGAGTTCAAAGTATCAAAGATTACCAAAGATAATCTAACGATTGTAAAATCAAGTACTCGCTATGTGCATATCTATTTACAGGGTATATAGCTGGTCGGCTTTGCCGGAGGATCGTCGCCCTGTTTTGGGGGCGACGGACGTTGCTTGGCACACGTTTCGCTTTGGGGTTTTCTGATTCGAAAATCGATTAAAGTGAAAATTCAGCTAATAGTTGCCTTTGGGTGTCAACCGCTGCCTCTGCCCGATATGGCGTCATGTGGCCCGACGCCATTTTGAATCATGGCGAGCGTTTTGGCGCTGGCAAAAGTCGTCACCGACAACGCAGAGAATCGGGCATCAATCGAACAATTTGAAGGCGCGTCGCACCTGAATCATTTGGCGACGTGGCAGTAGACCAAGGCCTGGCATTGCGCCTTGGCATTTAGCGAAACTTTCGGATAACCCCAAAGAAAAAGATTGCCAAATCGTTGGCAAACGACAGGTGACAACCCTGTTAAACAAGTGAAATACGATCTGCTAAAGCACTGAAAAGTCAGACTTACCTTTCACCCTCCATCTTCAGAATGGTTGTGTCGAAGCGTGGCTGGATATAGCTCCAGGCGCCTTGGTTCTTGTGCTCCTCCTGGAACCAGATGAGCTCTGCAGTTTTATACTTTTTTATCTGCTCCAGGATCAGATCATAGGGAAACGGGCAGATCTGTAAAATAATTTAAATTAATATTATCATTTTATTGATGAAGTTCCAAGCCAAGTTACCTGCTCGACGCGCACGAGGGCGCAAGTTGATTCCTGCTCGTGATCTTCGCGCTCCTTGAGCAGATCGTAGTATACCTTGCCAGAGCAGAAAACCAAATGTTTGACGCAATCCGGATTTTCGCCGGCCTTACCCGTATCGGGTATGAGACGCTGGAAAGAGCTGCACTCGTTAAAGTCCCGGAAAGGACTGCGCGCCTTCGGATGACGCAGGACAGATTTTGGCGAGAAATTGATAAGCGGCTTGCGGAAACCCAGCGCCACCTGACGCCGCAGTGCATGGAAGAGATTCGCTGGCGTCGTCAAATTGGTCACAATCCAATTGGTGTTCATCAGCTGGCGGGCCACAAGGTCCGCATCGCACATGTCCGGAAAACAGTCGGGATCATCGTCGCTGAGCTGTAGAAAGCGTTCAATGCGGCCGGAGGAATGCTCGGGGCCCATGCCCTCCATGCTGTGGGGCAGGAACATACACAGGCCGGATTGACGCACCCATTTGGTCTCACCACTGGCAAGGAAGGTGTCTATAATGGGCTGAGCGGTGTTGGCGAAGTCACCGAACTGCGCCTCCCAGATGACCAGGGTGTTGGGATTGGCCATCGAATAGCCCGTCTCGAAGCCCAAGATGGCGCACTCCGACAACGAGCTGTTGCAGACATCGTAGGGCGCCTGATCCGGATATAGATGCTGCAGCGAATTGTAGCGCACGTTGTCCTTGGTCTGATGGTGCAGCACATGATGGCGATGCGAGAACGTGCCGCGCTCCACATCCTGCCCGGATATGCGCACATGTATGCCATCCTTAACCAGCGTGCCAATGGCAAATGCCTCGCCCAGCGACCAATCGGCTATTTTCTCCTTGATCATGTTCTTGCGCAGGCCCAAAATACGCAAAATGCCTCTGAAGAAAGAAAATAGTCCATGTGAATGTTGCATAATATTAGAATGGTTTGTTCCTATTTGATCGGCGGACCAGCAAACTAGAAGTCGCCGGTTCAAATTCAACAATAATTGCTAATTAATTGCTTATTTAATTTGTTATAATTAGCAAACGAATAAGATTGGTTTGGTGTCTGTCTAAAATCATTTTAACCGGCCGTCGCCGGGTAATTTCTGCATTAATACCATTTAACTTACTTGTGCACTTCGAACTTATGTTCAGCTGGCGGCGGCGAGGAATATATTTCGCCAATATGCTGCAGAGTTTTGAGGTTAACTCCCGTTGGGCACACCCTTAGACGATCCCGGCCCTGGAAATAGCCGGACCAGGGCGAATCCAGCCAGTGTGAATTCTGCAGGGCATAGACAATGGCAGTTAAAATTTATATTGTTTGCAGCTTGGGTTATATAGACTGACCTTAAAGGTTTTGATCTTCTTGGACTCTTCGAAGGCCTCATTGCAGATATTATCATATTTCTTGACCATTTCCGTGTATTCCTCCATTTTGATAACCCCATCCCTGGTCAGCTTCTCTGCATACTTCACCGTGCAGTTCTTGAGCTTACGTATGCGCTGGTACATTAGCGGCTGGGTGAACATCGGTTCGTCGGCCTCGTTGTGGCCATTGCGGCGATAGCCAACAATATCGATGACCACATCCTTGTGGAATTTCGCACGCCAAAGGGCAGCGACACGGGCGCAATGGACGCACGCCTCCGGATCATCGGCATTTACATGGAATATGGGCGCGTTGACAACGCGGGCAACATCCGTGCAGTAGCGTGACGAGCGGGAGAAGCGCGGATCTGTGGTGAAGCCCACCTGATTGTTGGAGACCACATGAATTGTTCCGTGCGTGGTGTAGGCCGGCAGATCGGACATATGTATGGACTCGTAGACAACGCCCTGGCCACAGAACGATGCGTCTCCATGTATCAGCATGGGCAGGACCTTATTGCCCTGATAGTCACCGCGATGAAACATCTCGGCGCGTGCCTTGCCCAGCACCACCGGATTAACGTACTCCAGATGCGACGGATTGGCCACAACGGTGATGCGCACATTTTTATTGGACTGCCGATTCAGGCGCTCCGTAAACAAACCCAAATGGTATTTGACATCACCAGAGCCCCAGTCGCTGGCTCTCAGGCCATGAAATTGTGACAGAATCTCCTTCATGGGCTTGCGACAGACATTGGCCAACACATTCAGACGACCACGATGCGCCATGCCAATGTGGACGGACTCGACGCCACATTTGTTCGACTGATCGATGATCTCCTTCATGACGGGTATCATGATATCGCAACCCTCCAGTCCGAAGCGCTTCTCGGAGCTGTACTTTTTCGCCAGAAAGTTCTCAAAGCCCGTGGAGCGTGTTAGACGCTCAAGGATCAGTTTTTTCTCTTCAGGCTTGAAGTTTATCACGCCGGGCTTCTCAAATTGCTCGCGTATCCAGTTGCTCTTGTGGATTGACGTTATCATCATGTACTCCACACCAATATGACCACAATAAACGCGTTCCAAACGATCCAGTATTTCTCTGGAAAGATCATAGATTTAGCTATAGCGATTAAAATAATCTGTGGGACTTACCTAAGCGGCAGGAACTCCTCATCGCCACCAATCAACGTGGACTTGGGCAGCTTGAACAGGGCATTCAAATCATCTGTGTGCAGAGAAGGGATCGGGTCATGAACTGGTAATCTCGAGATCTTTAAGTAAAATCTTACTGAATATATAGGAGTAATGCTGTCGCAGCACAGCTCGCGTGGCCTGCAGCTTCCTGTCATCCGTGGCGGGAGAATGACCAGTTGGTCCCACAATGCCTAAAGGATCCAGGTCAGCGGCCAAATGACCGCGCGTCTGATAGGCTCGGATAATGGCCTGTACGACCAAATGATCGTCTATGTATTTCCAATCGGCCTGCGGTGCAGGATTTGTAGCAGAAGATGCGGGACGTTCTGAAACTGAGGCTGGTTGCCATTTACGTTTCTTGGGCTGACGCTGCCGGGCAGACGATATGCTCCGAGGCTTGCCACTGAAGTAGGCATCCCACGACTGTCAAGAAATTCGATTATAATCGTACAAAGAATTCGTACAAGAACTTGTTTTCTGTTCGTTCACCTGATCCACAGAGCCGGGATCCTTGGACCATTTTGAGTACAATTTGTCAATGTATATGGCATTGCTGCCGTTGGCCAAACTATCAGAATCATCGGGGGTTCGATTCTTTTTTGAATAGAGCTTTGAGGCAATTACCAGCGACCGTCGGCCTGCATTATAGCGGGCGTATTCGTGCCTCAAGCCCTGGGCTAAAATTGCTTGCCCGATGCGGCCCTGGTTGGGATTCATGGCTGCACCCGCAGAATTAAAACAATTGTTGAAACTTCACGTTAAATTTTAAGAAAATATTAATTTGGCCGGCAAGTAATCCGTATTTTTTGTTTCCTTTTTTTTTTTTTTGTTTTGCTTTCTCTGAATTACAACATGCTAAGCGATTTGAACTATTTTTAAAATGTAAATAAATTTTTATTTGTCAGAGCTTTGTACTATTTTTCATCTTTGATGTTTTAAGTGTTCATATGGCAACAAGGCATGCCGAGATTCGAATTTTGATATATATACACATATATATGATATATATATATGATATATATAAAGTTTCATTCCGGCATAGCTCTATTTGCGTGGCTTCTCCTCTGGCTTTGGAGTCTTCGCTACAATTTTCACATTTTCTTCGCGTTTCTTTCGATCCAAGAACTTTTGATCCTTCAGCTTTTCAATGCGCTCCAGCTGCGATTTGATAAAATCTCGTCGCGTGCAAAAGGGTTTCTCCTTCAAAGCCTCCTTAACACGTTCCACAGCACGCAGATGCTCGGCCAGCTCAACGGGTTTCTTTGGTTCAACATGGACTTTATTGGAGGTACTTTTGTTGGTTTGCTGTCGCTTGGGTTTGGAGACGATCTTTATGCTGTCTCTGTCTTTCGGTTTCTTAGCTTCCTCTTTTACATCTTTGGATCCAGTTAAATCTTCGTTAATTGGACTTAGAATTATGGTTCCAATCACGTAACTTTTCTCTTGCGATGGCGGCTTCGTAGTCATTTCAGCCAAATCGTTTGAACTATTTGAACTATTGATTGAACTTTCTGACCCTTCCTTCTGGTTAGTTACTCCAACAGAATTCTCTTTCTGAATTGTTTTCTCCACGGAATCGCTTACATTTTCAAATACTGTTTTCTGATTTGTTATTTGAACATCATCCGAATTATCTTTACTTTTTTGAGTTTCCTTTACAGTTTTCGCTGCCTTGGCTGTCTCCAGTTTGGCGCATAGATCATAAATATTGACATCACCCAATTTATCTAGCGCTGCACCAAACAAGACACTGCTGTTCTTGGCTAGAGTATCTTGATTCGGAGTTTGCTCAGCAGTTATCTGAGTTGCTGTGCTCGAAAAGTTTTCTACTTTACCTACATGATTACTTTGCAAAACGTCATTAAAATATAGCTGCCAGGACTGTCATAGAAACGCATATAGTGTATACATAATTTATGAAACGGTATTATGATTTTCATTTTACCTTATGTACAGAATCGGGGTTCCTAATCCATTTCGAGAAGAGATATTCCATATAATTTGCATTGGCATCGCTAACGAAACAATTTGGATTGAGCTTATCCTTGGACAATTTAAAAGCATCGAATTTAAGTTCTTTTTTTAGTCTGGACCCATTTTTGTCGGCATCTTTCTTTGAACCCCCATCGTTTTGACAACCCGTACTGAAACGTTGAACTCGTGGCCCTGAAAATGAGAACAGTGAAACAATTTTGAATTTTGTATAAGCAGACATATCTCCTTGTTATTATTTTCCCTTAAAATTTAATTTCCAAAAAACTAACACGCATACAATTGTGTTGCCCAACATAAGGCCTACTATTTTAACGGCCAAACGTTTGAGTGCTGCAAAACGCACGCAATAGTGTTGAACAACGACTATGCGGCAACTGTTGCTGTGCACTGTGGTATTAAGTCACTTATGACACGCTGGTCATACTGTCACAAAATAAGTGTTGGCAAAAACTGACAGATGCAATTGCCCAACACTTAGAAAACACTGCAAGTGGACGACACAAAAGTCCACGCTGGGTACAAAATTTATTTGTTTATTATTATTGGTATATATATAAACACCAATTGAAACAATTGACGCAGCTATGAATCAATTTCACACACCCTCATTCGGTGACGAAGTGTTCGAGATGAATGAAACACCCGTGGCCGTGGATCAGACACAACAACAAACTGCTGTAAGTTCAAGAGCTCGACCAGGATCTAGGAGCTGCCCCTAGTCCAGATGGGCGAGACGTAGGGGCTGCCCAAAACAAAGTGCGCGTCCTTGTTGTAAATATAAAAATTGCTGCGTTTGCGTTGTTTCTTGCTTTTTTTTTTTTTGTTTTTTTGGTTTTGTAAATGGTTGTAGAAAGTCTAAGGCTTGTGTTTAATAATTTATTGTTAACTTATCTACTTCTGAATAAAATCATTTAAGATTGTCGCATACTTCAATAGCCAGAGCTGGAGCCAAACGATGACGGGCTGCCGCCACAAACTGATATTGTTAAACGATTTTTAACTGGATTCAGCTGAATCGAATGCTTTTCCAGCTGAGTACATGCATTAATGAAGGGGCTCGCAACTGGATGTCAGTTTGATAATCGTTTTATAATAGTTGAAAGAGCGCCCAATTGGAAGCGTTCAGGTGGAGCTGCGCTTCTTTTCGATTTGTATTAGTGTGTGTGCGTGCGTGTATGTGTGTGTGCCCGCCAGCCCTAGGTGATGGCATCAGTAAGCGCATGAGGGTTATCGATACAAAGCAACAACAATTAACAGCAAAAGGCATCGCAAACGCTTATCAACAAACAACACGCACACATAAACATACACACACACACACAGACACATAGACGCACGCACGCACACACTCAATGAGCAGGTTGTGCGGACGCAACGCGTCTGCCGCGTCTCTCTCTCTCTCCGCGGCCCAACAACCATATGCGCCTCCATAGAGCCGTACGTGTTATGCACAAAGCACATGTACAAACATACGTACAGTATGTCAATAAAGTGTTTTGACTAACGAAAAAAAACTAATTTTTTGGGTTTAGTTGAAAATAAATGTACCTAAAAGTGAGAATTTTTTTTCAATTCTAATTTATTTCGATTCTATATTTTTCCTAGAACTTAATGGCAAAAAGAATTGTTAAATAACATTACCCAAACATTTTATAAAATTAAAAAACTAAAAACATTCAAATTTTATGCTGTCAATAAAGTGTTTTTACACGAAACTTTATTACTAAATAACAATGTTAAAAAAACAGGAATATTTTTTTTTAATACTTTGTGTGGCTGCCATTAGCGTCACATACAGCCTGCAATCGCCGTTTCATTGAAACAATAAGGTTTTGTATGTATGTTTCTGGAATCTTCTGCCATTCTTCCAGTACAGCAGCTTTTAAATCAGTTTTTGATTTTGGACTCCGCTTTGCGACTTTTTTTTTCAAATATGACCACACATTTTCTATTGGATTCATATCTGGACTTTGTGGTGGAGTGTCTAACACCTTTCCACAGTTGTACAACAGCCAAACTCTTACCATATGAGCTTTATGCTTCGGGTCATTGTCCTGGTAAAATTTAAAAATTGGCTTATTGTCCTCATAGAATCCAAATTTCTGTGCACTACTGACGAGATGTGTCTGTAAAATGCTCAGATATTGTCTAGCATCCATGGTATTCTCAATGAAGGTCAAATCTCCTACACCCTTGCTCGAAATACACCCCCACACCATCACTGATAGTTTTCCGAATTTAACGGTTGGAATAATATTGCGGTTTTCCAACGCTGTTAGTGGCTTTCTCCAGACTCTGGATGGCCCATCGTTGTAGAATAGCATCATCTTGCTTTCGTCACAGAATATGACGTTACTCCAAAAATCGTTCGAACTATTTACATGGACTTGAGCGAACGATAGCCGCTTCAAAATATTCGCCGCCGATAGTAGAGGTTTTTTCCTGGCAACTCGTGATGTGTAGTCATTGGAATTCAGTAATTTTCGGACAGTTTCATGTGACACATCAACACCACTTTCTTCCTTGAACTCCTGAGCAATATCCCTAAGCGAAATTTGTGGATTTTTCTCAATTTTTCTCAGAATTTTTCGCTTATCTCTGTCAGAAATTTTGCAGGGTCGACCACATACTGGCTTTGCCTCTAGCCTATCTTCCTTATTGGCTCTGTTTAATATGTTGTATATCGTTGCTTTTGATAAATTAAACATATCAGCCAGTTCCGAGACTTGACGTCCCATCTGATGGTTATAATACACCAGCTGAGCGACTTCAAAAGTTGTTCTTTTTCCTGGCATTTTATTTTTCATAAAATTAAAGCAAAACGTTATAAATTGCAATAGAAAATGACAAGAAAAGTCGAAGACACAAGAGAAGCCAAAACGCATGGGCCCAAATCTAACGGGATCACCCAAAAGAGAACGGCAAAACAATTTACCGTAGCTGTAAAAACACTTTATTGACAGCATAAAATGTGAATGTTTTTAGTTTTTTAATTTTATAAAATGTTTGGGTAATGTTATTTAACAATTCTTTTTGCCATTAAGTTCTAGGAGAAATATAGAATCGAAATAAATTATAATTGAAAAAAAATTCTCACTTTTAGGTACATTTATTTTCAACTAAACCCAAAAAATTAGTTTTTTTTTGTTAGTAAAAACACTTTATTGACATACTGTACATACGTTTTGTCTAATATAGAGTAGTAGCTGGGGAGGCGAGGCGATTAAATACATTTAGTTTGCTTGTCATTTGATTTATAATTCAACAGCCGCCGCCCAGATGAAGAAGTTGCTAGTGAGCCGCCCCAACTATATACATACATACATATATATATATATATATATATATACTAAATGCCCAGCTATTAGTTTGTTAATAAAAAGTTGAATGTGTCTCTTACAATTGGCGTTTTTTCATTGCAGTCACGGCGAATAAGTAGGCTTAGCAGCCTGGATCACTCCACGCTGGTTAATGACGACGACGAGGAGGAGCACATGGACTACGATACGCCCAGCAGCTACGCCAGCAACCAGATGACAACAACAAATCAACAGCCGCAGCAGCAGCAGCAGCAACAGTTGCAGCTGCCACAACAGGCGCCCGCCAAACCGCTGGCGCCGTACGCTCTCTTCTTTCGCGACACGATGACGGCCATCAAGCAACAGAATCCCGCCTGCACGCTGGAGCAGATCACGGCCATAGCGCTCAACATGTGGGAGTCCATGGACGAGAAGCAGAAGAACGTCTACGATCAGCGGCACGAGCTGGACAAGCGCGAATATGTGCGACAACTGCGCGATTATCAGCGCAGCCAGCAGCAAGCGGACACAGCTGAAGCACAGCAGCAACAACAACAGCCGCCGCCGCCGCCCGCAGAGCAGCCGTCGCCGGCCGAAGCCCTGCCCAGCAAAGAGGAGCCGCCAGCAGCAGCAGCCGCAGTTGCTGCTGTCGCTGCTGAGCCTGCTGTGGCGCAAGCGCCGCTGCCGCCGCCACCGCCCTCGGATCAAATACAGTTGCTAACGGAAGCGGCTGCTGTGCAAAAATGTACGCGCGAACAATGCAATAAGCCGGCGATAATAAATCCTGATTGGGAGGACGAATATTGCAGTAATGAGTGCGTTGTCATACATTGTCGCAATGTGTTTACGGAGTGGGCGCGTTCGTTGCAAAACTCGCCCACGTAGTAACTGTACTTAGTTGTCGCACTTGTAGGTATTAACTAAAAAAAAAAATACAAAAAAAAAACAACAATAAAACGTAGCTAATAAAACACAATCGCCGATCAGCTGTTTGGCACGCAAGCGCAGCGTTGCCAGCTGTCGGAAAAATACAAACAACATTTGGAACACTGGAATATGGCACAGACAAAATGGCGCGCACATTCAAATTCGTGTCTGCGCGCATTGTTTTTATACACATGCTTAGTATTTATGCATTTATAAATAAAATGAGAACACAATTTTACACACATATATATATATATATAACTTTTAATAAATACACACATTTATTAAACTTGCACTCCATTATCAATACATCAATGTCGATTCGCTTACAAAATACATCTTTGTTTCCTTTTTTTTTTTCTATATATATATAGATATATATATAGATTTAAAATGAATAAATTAAAAAAAATGTTCTTGGTGCGCGCCCGATTACGTTTAAATATTCAAATAAAGAACAGTATAAAAAATTGCATGGCTTAAAGTATTTACGAGTAGGAGGGTTAGAGAGAGGGTATCAATTTTTAACAATAGGTTTATAAGCCGCAGCGCAGAGACTACTTAAATGCAGCTGGCAAAGCACATAAATATATATATATATTTGTATAGTATTCTTTCTATATAGTTTATACGAGTACTCGAAGCACACAGATTGCAGCGTAAGAGGAAGAACCAAATAAAAAGCAAGCGCACATTAAATAATATCACCAAATTTTCTTTCATCTTTTTGACATTGCTTTGACTCTACCGGGCATACAATTCTTTACTATAAGTATTTAAATATGTTTAATATTTTTTCTTTTGTGGGGGTTGGAGGGGGAGGGCTTTGTTTAACGACAATAAGTTTATGTTGTAATTGTGTATATAACTGCTATAATTTTAGTGGGTGCATCTTTTTGCTTTGTAGTAACATGTTTGTTTTTTCTTTATTATTTCTTCGCTTCTCTCTATTGATTATTGATTTATTGTTAATGGTTTCCTGTGCCTGCAACTACATGCTATTATTGACTAGAGTTGCCTTATGGGACGTGTACGGGTTGTTTCGCTCGGCTCATATTTGATATGGACCTGTGAATGCAGAGAATACTTGAAAATAATGCTGCTTGCAATTCATAAAATCATAACAAGACTAACTGAAGGCGGCTCCTACTTGCAACATCATGGCAAAGTTAACATGAGCTTTTATATATCGTTTTCTCATATTCATGTTAGCTGTGCATGTGCATTGCAAAAACTGCACTGCGTTTATTAAACAGTCTGGCCACTATTGCACCTGAACTGTCAAATTATGGACGTGGCGTTGCCCCATTTCGTGGAATTTGCCATTAATGTTGCAATGAAGATGGAGCACATAACATGATTTTACATTAATTACACAGCAATTGTGTGTATATTTATCAAAATTGTGCCATTTTCAGTTAAAAGCAGTCAAAGGAGTTTCATCGACCCTCTCACCGTTCGTATATTTACTCCACAATCTGCAGTTCGGGGACATTTAAGTCCAAGTCGGCGCTGTCCTTGCAAAAGGTGCTGGAACGCTCCAGCTTGGACTCGACGCGCTGCCCATTGTTGCCGCTCTCCAGCTGTGCATCGATGAGCAAATCCAGTTTCTGTTTAACCGCCTGGGCGGCCTTATAGCCGCCATTCATGACGCCGTTTGTGTTCGGCCTGTGACCAGGTGCTGCCGGTGCCGCATAGCCGTTGGTCGCAGTTGTCGTGGTCTTGCGCAGCTGCAGCGTATTGGGACGTCGTGTGGGTATATTGGAGGGCAGACTGTTGCGCAAATTGTGCTGTTGCAGCATGCTGCTGACGGCGGAATGTGAGGAAGAGCGCAGCGGTCCGGCCGAGGCGCGCAATTGCGTTTCACCAGAGCTGAGCTGTTGCTGCTGCTGTTGTTGTTGTTGTTGCTGCTGTTGTTGCTGTAGCTTGTTCTTCTCGGCGCGCTTGGCGAGTATCTCGCGCGACTTGGCGGATAGGAAGCTGTGCCGGCCCTTGGCTGGCGCTTCACCGCCAGCCGGCACCGATATGGAACGCTGCTTGAACAGTTCCCGCGTGGATAAAGTGCTGCTGACCGAGGACAGCCGACTGGTGGCCGATTTGGTGGTGTGCACTGAACTGGGACTGGAACCATTTGAGGCGCCCGTTGCGGCCGCATTGTGCTGCTGCTTGAGCTGGCGCGTCGACTTGTTGGCCAACGTTGTGCCGCGCTGTATGCCCCTCAGTGGAGCCGACTGCTTGGCTGCTGCGCCTCCTCCATGTCCGTTGAGCTGCTGCACACGCGCCAGCTTGGAGCTGCTCGACAGCGATTCGTGTGAGATCGTTTTATTGGTTATGACCGAGCTCTTCATGCTCTCCGCCAGCGAGTCCACATTCAGATCGGACGAGTAGCGTTCACGTGAGCCGCTCTTGGCTAAACTGTCCGTGGACAAGTTGCTCGACTTGTTGCCCAGCCGTGTGCCATTGGCCGCACGGCGTATTGCCGCCGGACTGGAGTTGCGTGAACTGTCGCTGGAGGAGATGTGCAGATTCTTGGCCTGCGCCTTGCGTGCTGCTGGTATATTGGAGCTGGTGGCGCTGCGTATAGGACCCTTTGTGCTGTTCCCTGCACTTACTGCGCGCGGCTTTCTCGGCTCCAGGTAGCGTGCACGCACCTCACCCATGCGCACAGGCGCCGCAGATTTGGCCACTGTGTGGCTGCTGCTGGCACTGTTGGAGGCTGCGGCCTGCTCGGGCTTCCTCTGTGCCACGGGCGGCGCCTCGGACTGTGTGCGTCGATGCGTGCTGAGGCTGTGCCGTTCGCTTGCCGTTTGGGAGCTAGCACGCTGCGTCGCCTGCGGCACATAGGCGCGCGAGTTGGACTTGAGCAATTTACCTGTAATCAAAAGTTGCCATTAGAAGAGGACATCATTTGGGGTATATATATGCTTTAATACTCACTGTTGCCCTCGCGCAGATCGTGATTGCCTTGGGCCTGCACACCGCGCTCCGTGGTCTGGACATGGACCGCATCGTGGTTGGTCTGCGTGGCCTTGTACAGCTGCGTCTCCTGCGCCTGGGCGCGCTTCGTTTGCGCCTGTATGGCCAGCTTGATCTGCACCAGATCCTGGCTGCGTGTGCTGCCGCCAAATGAGAAGGCCTTGCTCACCGGTTTGCCATTGTTGCGCTTGAGATCGAGCGGCTCGGTGAGCCGAGCCATTGTCTGGATTTTCTTGCGCAGCTCCAGATCCATGCGCTGCCAGGCTGTCACACGCATCGCACGTGAGCATTGCCTAATCAGGCACTGTTCCACGGCATATACCAAGGCGCTGACCAGGCGTATGTACTCGGGCTGCCAGTCCAGCTGCTCCTCCTGCAGACCCTGCAGCTCCTTGGCCAGTTCACCCAGATTGACCGGCATCTGGATGAGCTTCGCCTGCAGCACTGTGTTCAGCCGCGTCACGCGCTGGTAGCTGCGGCACGCCTGCTCCGGCGTCAGTGCAGCCGCCGTCTGCAACAGCAGCGTCTCGAGTCGTGGAATGTGGCGACTGCGATCGTGTCCGAGCGAAAGGAACGAATCGCTGGCTATCAGGCTGGCAAAATGATCACCCACATAGCCATAGGCGGCGTCCAGTATGTCGCGCACCAGCTGCTCACAGATATGACCCCAGCGATAGGCCGACAGCTGCGCCAGCAGATGATCACAATCGAGCACCGTGTCCAGCACCGTCTCGGAGGTCTGAGCGCAGAATGTGTGTGTGTGTGTGTGTGTGTGTGTGGAAGAAGAGATCATTAGCTTCAACATGCTCAAATATCCGTGCACACATAGAAACTGGGATATACTTATAGACTTGGCCGGAATAGGAAGAGTTTTCTATAACACAACTTTGATCTATTGTTGCCAAGGAGGATATATCAGGGATCCCTATCCGTTCTGGTGAATTATTATTAATGCACTGCTGCAAAAGAAACTCGAACATATTTTGCACAGAAATATTCAGGCGGGGAGACGAACTGGACTATATATTGATTCAGCTGTTGATGCTTTAAGTAATCAACATGTCTTGAAATAATCATAACACACTTTAAAAGGAAGGGTATACAAAGGGGACTTAGAGTTAATATTTATTGAATTTGGGGAATAAAGGGGAAGCTATCAATAAAATGGCGGCATATTTATAAACGACAGACAAACGGACATGTCTTTATCGAGTTATGCTATGAGATTAATCAAGATTTGTGCCTCAATTAAAATACACCCCGCATAGTTACTGATTATGATTGGGACTTACCAAATAGGCAACAATCTGTTGACGGCAACGTCCGAGTATGTCCGACGGCAGCTGGGCAAATTGTCGTGTGGGCCACACTCTCAGATAGTGGCGACATGTCCAGCGCAAGCACTTGCGATAGAGATCGTCGAGCGCATGATTCAGTGCGACGGGCAGCACCTGCAGGATGCCATCGATGCAGCCGGAGCAGGGCTTGTGGAAGTTGTGGCAGTAGTTGGTTTTCAAAGCATGCGAAGTCACCTCCTTGAGCCCCTCCAGGCCCAGCAGATCGGCCAGCGCGGCCAGCTCCATTAGGCTGATGCCATCCGGCGGATGCGAGGCGCCCGAATAGATGTGACAGAGGGCAAAGTGCACCGCCGCATAAGAGTAGCCCTGCAGCGAGACGACGCTCTGGGCGCCGTGACCCGCCAGCATGGCGGCAAAGTACTGACACCGACTGCGCAGGATGCACTTGTGGGCGCGTATGCGACGTCCGTGCACCTCCACCAGCATATCGGTGGCGATTTCCTGCAAAAACATCTTAAGCAGATCCTCGCCCAAACGCCGCGGCTGGCGACAGCTCATGGAAGACTCGTCCATGCCGGAACGACTGAAACTGGAAGCCAAACTGGAGTCGCCACTCAAATCCGCCTGAATATAATCCAACTGCGGCTGGGCATTATCCAGGGGCATGTCGCCGGGCAGCGAATTGGAGAACTCCTTGCTGAAGTTGGGAAACAGACGCGACAAGCTGCGCAAATTGTCCACCGAGCTGGCAAATTGTTGGATATTATTGCTATTATTGCCGCCGCCGGTGGAACGGGTCATGGCCCACGAATGCGGCCGCGCTGTGGCACGTTGCTGTTCATCCCGATAGAAACGTTGGCTGGCGCTGCGCTGGTTGCCGGCACTCTTGCTCATTGCATCCGGCGATTGCAGCTCGTGCTTGTTGACGACCGGCGGTTTGTCCATGTCGGAGAGCTTTACAAAACTGGCCGGCTGATCCGAATGCTCGTTGACCGTCTCCAGCAGCTGTTTCTGCTTCTCAATGGTTGCGTGCAGGGTTTCCATGGTGTGGCCATTGCTCAGTTGAGTTGGCGGCTGCTTTTTGGGCGATGCCGTCTCCTTGGCCTCGATAATGGTCTCCATGATGGATGTGCGATTCGAGCTGCTGCTTAGCTGCAGCGGCGGGGCCACCTGCTGCTGTAGCTGCACCTCGCGCAGGGCCAGCTGCTCGTCCTGCTGAAAGGTGAGATCATCCGTGTCCGTATTGGATGCCGGCGACATGTCCTTAGAGAGCACACCCTCCGTCAGCCCGGAGGCCATGCTGCTGCTCTTGTCGTACGTCTCATTCAGCTGGGCATCGCGACGTCGCTTCTTCAAGCGTGCCGCCTGCTGCTCCTCATCGGAGCAGCTGCTCAAGGCGCCGCCGCTATACTCATCATAGGGCGACAGGGAACTGTCCACCGAAAGCGAGCTGGCCTTCGATATAATGGGCAGCTTGTCGATGATGCTCATCAGCCCGGCGCCCGACTGATCTCCGCCATTTGCATTCAAGCTGATGGAGCGCTTGTAATCCCCCGTGGCGGGCGCCTGCTCCTTGCTGTTGTTGCTGCCCCAGCTGTGCCGCTTGCCGGGCTCCTGCTGGCGCGACATGCGACGCAACGCAGCGACTGTCAGCGGCGGCTGTTGTTGCTCCAAATTGCAGCGATAATCCAAGGATTTACTCTCCTCTTTCGGCTGCTGCTGCTGCTGGGTGCCGCTCTTGGCCATTAGGGTTTCAGTGGAGCTGGCGCTGGACTTCATCAGCTCCTCGCCGCGACGCTGCGCCACGCTCAACGAGCTGGACAGACGCTGTGCCAAATTAAAGGGTTCCTTGCGTCCATTTGTGGCGCGCTGTTGCTTCGGCGACTCGCCAAAGTCTATGAACATGCTGAATATGTTCTTCTTGTCCGACTGCTGCTCGGCAGTCGCCTGCTTCTCCAGCTTCTGCTCCTGCTCTTTAGCCTGACATTCGCTCTGCGAGAGATTCACAAAGAAATTGGCCGCCTTGGGTGCTGTATACGATTTGCTTAAGGGCGTCTGCAGCTGTTGCTGCTCCTGCTGCACCTTGGGCTTCCGGTCCATGTCGTCCAGTGACACATAGAACCCGCAGCCGCTCTTGTGCGAGCTATTCGAATCGGAGCGTTCACGGAAACGTGCCGGCTGCCCCGTCGCCTCCAGACTGGATGTGGAGCTGCTGCTCTTGCGCCGCTCCGGCCGGCAATCGTTCATGTCCACCACCCAGGAGGCGATGCCGGGCAGAGGCTTGCGCAACGGCTGGCCCGTCTTGACGCGCAGCTCCACGCCTTCCACATCGGCATCCTCATCCGCCTGCTGTCCATGCTCCACATCAGCATCATCATCATCATCATCATCTTGTGGACGCGTGGCGGCAAAGTCCAGCGAAACAAAGCCGCCCGAGACAATGGGACAGGCATCCGTGCGGCGCTTCAAACTGGGACTATCGCACTGCTTCTGCCGGAAATCCTCAATGGACGCACCGCCAGAGACAATGGGATTCGCCTCGTCAAACTTGGAGCGCTTCGGCGTGCGCGGCAGCGGCAGCGGCGAGTCCGTGGCATCGCTGCAATAGGCGCCCGAGTCGCGATGATGCGACAGCGAAGAGCTCAACGTGTAATCTCTGTGTATGGAGCTATTGTTGCTGCTCGAAACAGGCTCCAGCACGTGCACCATCGAATTGTGCGGCGTGTCCGTCGGTGGCGGCAGCTGCTTTTGCGAGAGATGCTGATGCTGCTGCTGCTGCTGCTGTGGCAGCTGCGACTGCTGTCTGTTGCCCTGCTCGGACCAGACCAGACTGTGCGCCGGGCTGCTCGACGAGTAGTCCGTTGTATAGCTGAGATCGTGCCCATGATGATGTGGCGTAAACTTGGGACTGCTGCCCAGCGGATGCACGCTAAACTGTTGTGCATTATGCTGGAAGCTATAGGGCACCGCGACCGGCGCAGCGCGACGTCGGCGAACGCTCAGCGAGGAGTCGGAGGAGTCTGCATCGGCGGCCAGGGAGACACTGCTAGCCTCGGTGGCGTCTGTGGCGCCGCTGCTGGCCGGCAGCTGTTGTTCCCGCTTCCACAATTTCTCCTCATCGGACAGATTGTTGGTGGCGCTATTGGAGTCCGGATGCGGCTCATCATCCTCCGGTTCCACGTCGGAGCTGCAGTTGGATTGGCTGGTGCGCGGCGGCGCCTTGCATTTGGCAAATGCCTTATGAAACTGCTCCAGTTCCAGCTCCGCCTCGGGCTTGGCCTGGGCGCCATCCTGCCCATCCAAGCTGGGACACCAGAGCACGTCCTCCTCATCGCGCAGCGTGGAGGCGTCTATGAAACAGGCGCTATTCTGCGAGCTGCTCAGCGGCTGTTCCCGCTTCTCAAACTCACGCATCAGGCAGCTGGCGCTGATGCCCTCCTCCGGCTGGGTCGGTGGCGGCGGTGCCGTTGGCTGCGTCGCCGTCGCAATTGTTGCTGTCGGATACACAGACTCCCAGGAGCCCGTCTCTGTGGACACTGTTGAGGTTTCCATGCATACGATTTCCTCGTTTTGGCGCTGCTTTTCCTCCTTCGACGGCGGTTTCAGTTTGCTGTCGTAGCTTTTGTTGTCCCTGCCGCTGCTGCTGCCGCCGGCAACAGCTGCCACCAGGACAGCTGCGGCGGCGCCGTTGCACTCCGGACTGGACACTGGCGAGAAGGTATCACGCTCCTCCTCGCCCACATCTAGTTCACAGGTTTTGGTTGATCCGCTGCCCGAATGCGAACCACGTTGACTTGGACAAGCAACGGCAACAGCAGCTGCGGCGACGGCTGCGGCTGTGCGCAAATCCTCGCTGTATTGCGGCGCCGATGAGGATGAGGATGAGCTGCTGCTGTCTGTGGCCACGGAGGGGCTACTGATGTTGCTGTTGTTGTGGCTGCTGCTGCTGCTGCTGTTCGTTAGATTCGAGTAGTGCGAGTGATTGGGTGAGCCAATTGTTGCCTCCACCTGTTGGTCCAATGACCTGGCAACTGCTGCTACGTTTATTGCTGTTGCTGCTCCTGCTGATGGTGGTTGCTCTGCTGGATGCGCTGCGTCCATTGTTTGCTCGAGAGCGATTTGTATGGGCTTGCACAAGAGGGGAAAGGCGGGCGCGTTGCTGGCGCGGCTGCTCAACTCATCGACGCTGCTCCCGGGCGCTGCTCGAATGCCAAGTGAGCGCTAAAGTGACTGTCAAGTGAGCGCTAAAGTGACTGTCAAGTGGGTCTGGCAGTTGTTGTTGCTATTTCACTTCTTCTTGTTGTTGTTGTTGTATTGCCGCATGCTGCATGGCCGTCTGGCGTGGGCCCCGACTAGTCCGCTGCAAATTGTATCTCACAGATACGCAAAGTATCTTTCGCGCTGCGAAAGTATCTTTCAGCTACCAAAATAGCTCAAGCGAAATTGATACCAAGACGGGGGCTAATGATGCACTGCCTCCTGCCGCCTGCTGTCTGCGCCCTGTTTCGTTTCGTTTTCGTTTGTCTTATCTTCTCTTCTGCTCTTCTCTTCTCTCGTCTCTTTTCACTACTTGTCTGCCTAAAGTTCAAGCGGCGTCTCGGCTGTTGCTGTTGCTGCTGATTTATTGCCAATTGTGCCAATTGTTGCACTTGTTTTTGTTGTACAATTAAACTGCAAACAGAAAAAGTGAAACAAATACAAATTGTTAAAACCCAACTACAAAATGCGCAAGTATTCAGTTTATGTACTTTATAAATAAACTGCAATTGTTTAGTGCATATCAATTATTTTATTTTTTTTTTTTTTTTTTGCATTCTCTGATAAAAGTTATAAAAACTTTATTTATTTAAAGTCACAAAGCTTTGAGTCAACAGCAGGAAATAAATAAAAATACTTTAATAACAAAAAAAAGTAATCATTTTCTGAGTCAACCCTCAAATTGTGAGCACTTAAGACAATGTTAGCTAAGTCTTAACAAGTTGGTTTTTGATATTAACAAGAATTCTCATAAAGGTCATATATGATATGTAGTTCACTAAAATAATCTATTAAATGTTTCTTCAGTCAGAAAAACTCTTTTGAGCTCGATCAGCTGCGCAATTGTTCTCACTTTAAGACAGTTAAGATCTTAATTGAACCTAAATGAAAGCTTAAACCAACTACATAAATGCTTGAAGTAAGTAAGGTAGTTCCTGGTCAAGTTTATGACGGAAGTTAAGACGTTCTTCTCTGAAATAGGTCCAAATCAGTCTTAAGTTCTTAAGTCAAGTTAAATGAAATCTTAAAACAACCATTTTAGTACTTGAAATAAGTTTTGTAGTTCTTGTTCAAGTTTTTGACTGAAGTTCGAAGAAGTTATGCTTTCAGTATTAACTTTAAATAAGTCTAAGTCAGTCTTAAATTAAGATTTAATGCACTTAAAGTAAGAAAGTAAAGATTTAAGAAGAAAGTAGAGTTTTAAGAAGAATTTTTCTGTTAAGGACAAACTAACAGAAGATCTAAATAAATCTCCGACATTTCGACAAAATCTCAAGTTTAATCAGAGCAAAAACGATTCAATTTAAGAACTGCTTCAAAATTAAGTACATGGTAAAATAAACCAAACAACAAATTGTCAATGTCGCATATAGTATAAACAATTTATAATCTTGTTTCTTTAAATAAGTACAATAAACTGAATTAAAGATGCGAATACTCGATTAAACGCTGCATTCGACGTTAAAAAACTTAATTAATTTCTGATAATACTTATAATAAAAGGTAATAATCAGATATACATGAAATGCCAATTTTAATGCGCCAAACTGAGAAAAACGCACGTGAAATATGACAAATTATTTCTCGGTTTTGTTCGGAGATATTCATTTTAAGATCTGGACAATCAGACTTGAAAGCTTTCCATATAAAACTGGAAGTTAATGTTAAATCGTTTTTTGCACATTTGTTCCTGCTCTACCGCAATGCATTTTCCCTGGAAACGAGTACGATGCACATGAAGTCCACTTGGAGTCCACTTGCAGTGCACTCGCATTATATGCAATCGGAATACGCTTTGGGAACGACTTGACGTCAATGCGACGCACCCAAAACCCAAGCCCGACTCATCATTAGACCCAACTCTGCGCCCCGTCCCTCTCCGCCAGACAAACTGTGTAACCACAACAATAACAAAAGGCCATTGATAACTTGACCCTCTCGGTGAAGCTTGATGTGGCGACAGTTTCCCGTTGCTTCCTTTATCGCTATCCCCCCCACCCCATGGGCAAACATCTAGAATTTCAATTTCAATTTGTTATCTCGGAAGTGCAAGTGCATGGAAATTTAAGCAGCTCATTTGTTATTTAATATGCGGGCAAAAGAAAATACTTATATATGGAAATGAGTTGCGCGGCGCAAGCATTAAATTTGTCACCTAAAAGCATTTGCTTTTCCACTTGTTTACAGAGGGGAGCGCGGCGCCCCGAGGCATACCTTGAATGTTTTTTTTTTTTTTTTTTGCAAGCTTATTGATGTAAACAAAAGTCTGGAATATTATATACACAACAGCTACAACTATATACCTTACACACACAGAGACATAATATAAATATTTACGCGCAGTTCACTGAAATTTGAATAAGGAAAGCTACTCGAAGACAATTTAATGTATGGAATGTCTGGCATTTAACTGCGCTTAGTTAAACAGAACTTAATCCGGTCAATGAATACAGTTTTTCTTTGCTTATTAACTCTTACAGGGGTTATTCTCACTATATCACGAATTGTGTAACGCTTGGCGGTAAACATCTCAGACAGCATGAGGTATATATATAAATATATTCTTGATCAGCTTAAACTGGGGAATGGATATAGCCAAGTCTTTTTGTCAGTTCCTATGCAAAAACTTTACTTTGATTTCCTTTGCTGTTGCAGAAAATACATTTGAGGTTCGAACCACTATATCAAAAAGTAGTCATGGGATTCGATCGATCAAAAATTAAGTTCTTATGTAGAACAAATTATTATATTTCATGATATCTTGATCAAGATTGACATTTGCGCATATTAAAGATATTACTATATTGTGTATGCCATGGGAAATGTTGATCTGTGACTATATAGGATATATGTACATGAATTACGATCAAAAATAATGTTGCCAGATTTGGATTCCAAATTGATCTAGAGTCTAAACCATAAAGAAATATACAAAACTTGTAAAAATCGGATAAGTTTTGACCGAGTTATGGGTGTGGGAAATTTCGACCTATTTCTGTCTATGTACGATATTTGGGGATATCATTTGAGCAATCGGAATTTGACTCAATCGGACTAATATTATTGCACCTTAAGGAACCTTCCTTCGGAATAAAGCTGGCGTGGCACTTCCCAAGGGTATACAATCTTCGGCTCTGTTCTTTCCGTTCTTTCTCCAATATTAATTATATTATGTATATGGATTTATTCTCTGGCTTCATTTGCATACAAAGGCGCGACTTTGACTTATGGGCAAATCACGGCAAAGCGTTAAACATGAAAATTAATACGTTCCACATAAAGGAATTTATTTATTTATTTATTTATTAATGGTCGACAAAACGAGTGTCTTCCTCATTATTCAAAAGGTTGTACAATATAAGTATATTCTAATAGCCTAGTTAAAGGATACAATTTTCTAAATAGCATCACCGACCGATGGAGGTGTTTTATTTGCCAGTCCGGCCAGCTGTGCCCCTTTTCACAGCTAATTTTGTCAGTGACGCTATTAGAGCCTACATCTAAGCAGAAGGTTGTAAGTAGGAAAAAAGTGATCTCAAGTGAAATTAAAAATAATCTTAATTTGCTAAATTAATAAAGAAAATACAATAAATAGGAAAAAAGAAAGTAAGAAAATTGTTAATAAAGTAAAGCAATGTAAGTTAGATAAAGAGTGTTAAGTGGATAGGACAAAGAGAAAATTATTGGGAAATCACCGACACGGTGGGGGAAAATTTTTCAGCCTGTCCGGCTAGCTATGCCCCTGCTCATAGCTGGGAATGGTCAGCGACTTCCCGAAGGTATCCTGAAAGCAACGATTTTATTAGGGGTAGAGACAGTTCGGTAGAGAAAACGTGATGCAAACTATTATAATTTTTACATAGCACGCGAAAAGAATTGTGCATAGCGTAATCAGTTGTGCACGTAGATAGTAATAAGGGGCGATAATTTCTGGTTGGTCTAGCCGGAACAGAGAATTGAAGACGCCCTAGCAGAAAAGGAGAATCAATGTCGCCAATAATCAACTTATGTAGAAGGACAACACCGAGAATTGTCCTACGGTTGATTAACGACGGAAGGTTGAGAAGAAGCAGTCTGCTGGAGTAGGACGGCAACCGAAGATTAGGGTCCCAATTTAAACCTCGTAAGGCAATCTAAAGAGTTAAACATGCAAATCGTGTGCACGCGGCAATAAAGCTACAACTTCTTATAGAAATATATCAAGAAGTAAACTAAAATATTAGTTTAATAAAAAAAATTAATTAAACAAAAGTCGAGCTGAGTAGAGGAAATTAAGGTTTGTTCAACCCATAAAACTAGACAAAACTCAAACTGAAAACTGAAAAAAAAGGTCGCAAATTGCAAGAAACAACAACTACAACAAAAATAACAACAAATAGATAAACGGACAGCAATTATGTAATTTATGACTTATTGCACGATATGCATGTTGAGAGAACAGCAAAGTCAACAAGATACCAGCTCCATAATCAGCAGCAGACAAAATATATATATATATATATATAAAAAAGGAAACATAAAAAACAAATTCATTTGTAACTCGATAATTGCGCACGTTCGGTCAGAAAAATACAAAAAAAAAAAAAAAAAACAACTGATTTACTCGCATCGTCGATTTGTTTAGCATATTTTTTTTTTCTTATTAATTTTTGCAGTTGCAGTTAGTTTTATAGAACCGCACGAACTGCCGAACCGGCCATATAAAGCATATGACAGAATTTTTCAATAGTTGCCATTTGAACAGCAAATTCTTAATTACAACGCAATAAAAAAAAGTATAATAAATTTAATGTTCGCAGCGAGTCGTGCCTAAAAGTCAAATGGAAATTGTGGTTTTCATAGAACATTTTTTTCTCCCAACAAGTGTTATATTTTAGTGCACTGCAAGTATTTCGAGTTATAATTCTGTTATACTGAACTGACATAACTAGCACGTTGCTGCGCCTAGTCAAGTGTTATATTTATGTGAATTGATTGAAAGGATTTTTGGGTCATGTTTCTCTTCAGACTTTGCTTGAGTGTTAAGTTCTTAACTCAAAACAATCAATTCCAAGTGTTATATTTATGTGAACTGTGGGATTGGAAGTTATATTTCTTCTTAACATTTCTCTTATTAGGGTTCAATTGTTGAGATCTTTATTCAAGACAATTAATGCCAAATGCTACATTATAAATTCATGTAAGTACAATTTTTTCACAAGTTGTTAACTAAAGACAATTAATAAAACTTAAAAATTGTGCAAAAATTGCAAAAAGTGTGTAATATTCACGCCTTCTTTTAAGAATTATATCAACAGTAACAACTCGAAATGACAACTTTCCTAATGTATTTTTTGTACACTCCTGAGTCTTTACGATCTACAAGCCTCACGATAAATTTTAACACGCACATCTCTAGCTAGGCACGCCCCAAGGGGCAATTTGTACAGCAATTTGTGTGTGTTGTTTGTGTGTGTTTCGTTGTTTAGGCGTCGTTTCAAGTTGTCGCCGTTGTCAGAGGAGAAACCGGAGGCGGGACCGGCCCGAGCCGGAGGAGCAACAAAACGGAGACAGCAACTCGCGAATACTTTGACAATTTTGCAAACTCATCGCACGACGCGCGTTTTTTTTTTTTTTTTTTACTTCTTCTATATATAAATACGGAGCTCCATTGTTGATCATTATTATTACAATGTGTACACATATAAAATATCAGCTTTTATCTATCCACCTATCGACTGGCAACAATGTAGCCCCATTTATAAACACATATCGTTTTGTCACTTCTCTTTCTATCTATATATGCACAAGTATTTCTTTATCTGTATAAACCATTCCCGGTTTGCCCCATTCATTCGACTGGCTTTTTTTTGTTTCTTTTTCCAACTTTAGATCCACACAGATTGTTGAAATTTTGACATTCAGCGCACGTTGCGATTGTCTTTAATTTGATAAATATTTCAGCAATAATTAGAATCAAAGATATTTTGTATACACTACCAGAGGGTATTAAAGCTTTGCGATGACTTGAGTCATGTATTGAGGAGGACTTTTCAGGAACATGCCTGTAATATTGCAAGCTAATCGAGGGATTAGCTGAAAGAGTTAAGTTACCCAACAGATCGGATGTTATATTGTTTCTCCTTGTTCTTAACTTAACTTAGATATTTTAAAGCTTTTCACATATGAGGAACAGCAGAATATGGGCCTACTCTTATATATATATTGCTGACACGGACAATTTTGGCCTTTCTCATAAGAAAACTTGTTTGTTTCGCAAAACTTCTTGACCAAAGTCTATATAATAAAGCTTTTATAGGAACAATAGTTCGGTTATTCACTCTTCCAGAAATATGTGATGAATTATAGAAATATATTGCACAAATATGTTTTCTAGTGTATTTGATCAAACGACAAGCCGCAAGATAAATGTTCCCCTAACGACTAGCCACAAGATAAATATTGCCCTGACGACAAGCCACAAGATAAGTGTTCCTCTATGTTTTCTGTTCAAAATTAACTACAATTCTCAAATTAACTTTCGATTACAATTAAATCTGATTCGTATACCCGCGAGCAGAGTATTTGATGTGTTTTGACAGTAAGCTAGAGTTCTCCTCACGGCCCCCTCACTTCCTTATGTGAGATATTGTTTACTTGGCTTTGAGCGACACACACACACACACACACATATATATATATTTACAATATTCAATCTTACACAATCTGAATTTACATGTTTAGATTGTGTTGTTGCTGTTGTTGTTGATAGTCTTTGTCATCGATTTTGTAGTCTCGTCAACTTGTTACGCCCATATTTGGCAGCAAAAATTCAAATCTTACGTCTCTTTGATTGTTTTTATCGATTGTGTATATAATCTTGGTTCTGTTCAGTCGTATTTCTATTTTTTACTCGCTGTCTGGCCAGAGGCTTGTTCTAAGCGATGGGGCATTACTCATTCCCCACACGACCTTTGTTTAATAACGCATCTATATACATAGTATATAACCATACACATGTTTATATATGCATATTGTATATATTTATAGTATTCATATATCCAAATGAGTTTCTTTTATGAATTATTAGCTTGTTAGCTCTGAAAAGCGCTTGAAATATTCTTTCAATGAGCGTAAAAGCGGGAAAATTTTTTATTACTTTTAATCAAATGCTGTGCAACAATCCAGAAATTGTGTTTTTTTACGAGCTCTTTAAGTTTGCAGCTTTTAATAAATTTATGACAAGGTGGCAACACTGAAATTCTGCATTGCAATTATTAAACAGCTGGCTAAAGTGCCTGCTAAATTAGCTAACAAGTAGCTCCCTTTCGTCTAACAAATTATTTAAGTGCTAGTTAAAGTTGACGATAAAAATGTAAAACAAGTTTGGCCTTTTTTTTTTTTTCAAAACATCCCGCAAACCCTAATTGTAAATATTTAACAGCTGCTGTTGTGTTGGACAAAGTGGCTGTTAAACTTGTTTAATATAAACTTGGCCTGTTTTTATATAAAAGTTCATATATCCATAGTCTCAATACATTACGTTAAGCAAGTTCCTTAAAATGACAGCACATACATAAACAAGTAAGTTGTCAGGTAGTTTATCTGTAGATTAGATTTAAAGTGCAATTGATTTGATTTCTGACAATCATCATATGCCAAAACTGCAGACGTTTTATGAGCCAAACACCTTGCCAAAAAAGAAAATATATAAAGTGCCAAAGAGTCTCAATAAATTTGATGGCTTTCGTGCTGGCGGCGAGAGCCAAAACTAGAATTTCACTTTCGTCGTGCGGGGCTGTGGCCCAGAAACCAAGAAACCAATTGAGGCGTCAACTGACTGGCCAACTATGTGGCAAGTGGATAATGTTGTGGGTAATGTGGGTCTTCATTTGGTTGGTTGCAACACACAACGGTAAACTGAAAAGCGCTTACGAGGTCAGTAATGGGCCCTGATTTGAACAAACAGTTGGCGGTTGGGGCTTTAAGGACCTTGTGGCACGCCAGGGTGCACGGATTAAGATCTCGCATGTGAGTTTAGAATTTGGAAAACAAATATCGACAGCTAAAACTGAGGTATCAACACTTTATGAAGACAAGACCAAACAAGAGCCAACTGACCCTGGACAGCGGCTGCCAAGCGGCAATAACAAGAGCCCAAAACGTGCTGGGTAATAAATCAAAAATAATAAAATCATTTTTCTTTTTTTGCCGCTTAACATTAACTGCAAACTTGCCAGCTCAACGCAATCAGACGGAACAAGACCGCATTATAATTAAATAAAAATTTATGAATACGACGAATACGAATACGAATACGAATCATATCTGAATGTAAGACTTGCACCCTATGCAATGCAATGAATCGCTTATTAACGCGACTTGGCCCCTGACATTGACTTTAACATGACCTTTATCAAGCGACATGAAGATGAAACTTACAAAGGGGAAGCTGCTCTTGAAGTTAAATATAAACAATTGCAAACGATGGGAACACATTTTGTTGTGTTGTAATTCACAATTACAATAAAAATTAAGCGTATTTTTCTTAAACGAGAGTTGATACTAAAGTTGTAAAACTAAGGCTCTGTCAAAGCTAATGTCAAAACATCTGTGCGGTTAAAGTCAGTTCATTATTAAATATACATATTGCTGAAGACTTATTATAACAGATACTTAACCTTCTTCGCATAAATTAATTATAAGGAATTAAACTTGAAATCACCTTAGCTCAGAATGCGTTGTCTATGTTTGTTTAACACAGCTGTCAAGTCTATTAGTTAAATTTGCTACACATGCAAATCATTAATCATTTTATACAATAAATTCTTTATTTGGCAAAAATCTCACAGTAGTTAAATTAGCATTGAATTTGCGAAATAATCAACTTGAACTGGTTTAAAGCGGGCAAAGATCACAAAATGCACAAATTATCGATTGCAAAACTCGAGCTGTGACATAATATTATTTATAATAGTGTTATGGCACTTGAAATATATAAATAAGTTGTTTGAATGTATGTTAAATACAAATGTGCGACACGATTTACAAGCCAGCGCTAAAAAGCTAACCGCCAGTTAACCCTCGCTGTTAAATTGAAGATTTGTTTGTGGAATCTAGCGTGGGGCACATTTGTAACTCAATCAGGCGTCAAAATGTGGAGGCCCTTGACGTCAAATGAGACGCAGCGTTTGAAGCCAACTGTTAAAACAAAGTTTAAGCACCAGTGTTGTCAACTTAGCTATTTTAGAGCTAAATGAATGCTATTTCCGAGGAATTGTAGATAATTGAGCTATTTTGAAGCTATATTTGAACAGAATTAACAGCCCTATGAATGGCTTATTTGTGCTTAAAAAACTAATACTGATCTGTTTAGTTTTTGTTGTTTAATATTGTATTTAACCACTTTCTTGTAGCAGCAGTTGGCAACACTGGTTTCAAGCCAACTGGAAAAACACACCTAAAGCCCTTTAAGAGCTAGATAATGTTGTTTTCAGCGGCATTTTAAACTGGTTTGGCTATTTTTAGCTTTCTTTGGCTAGAACAAAGAGCCCTGTGAATGGGCTCAGAAAGCTAATACAGTCTCTTTTAGTTGTTGTTGTTTAACATGGGATCAGGCTACTTTCTTGTAGCGGCAGTTGGCAACACTGGTTGGTTTCAAGCCAACTGTAAAAACACAGCTTAAGCACAGCTGCGTGCTGTGTGTGTGTGTGTGTGTGTGTGTGTGTGTGTATCGCATGTGGATTGTATTCGCATTTATTTGTTTTTTATTGTGTTTTATTGCTTTTCAGTTACCAGCTGGAATTTGTTCACACACATTTCTATGAATATTTTAAATACATGTGCTGCCCACGCTTCAATAATTACACAGCATTTATTTATTTTTTTTCTGCTACCATTTTTTGCATTCATTACAAAATTTATTAGCATGTCTTTGTTATGTTTTATTTCAATTGTTTGGCCATATAAAGTTGTTGCGGAAGTTTATAAAGTATTGTCGAGGGCTTTTAGATTTAATTGAATTTTCGTTGAATTATAGACAGAACAATAATAACAAACTATTTGCGCTGATTAAAAACTACAACTAAAACAATAACAAAAACTCAAACATTAATCTAGTTGGCTGTGTTTCGATTTCGGCGAAATTTTCTACAAACTAAAATCAAATTAGAAACTAACAATCAAAAAGTGAACCAACAAAGCGTGGCACAAATCAGCAACAAGATTATTTATTAAACACGACGTTATTTTCAAACAATCGACTACCGATAGACGCGATCCGACGATGCGTCAACAACCGCGCGAGCGCAAAGCTAAAAACTCACTAAGCTCGACGCGTCGTCAACAGCAGCAGCAGAGCTCACACGACGGCAGCAGCAGCAGCAGCAGCCTGTGTGTGTGAGTGAGAGAGCACAATGACATACAGCCTGCTGCTGACTGAATGTGAGAGAGCGCTGATGGGAGCAAGTGCATTGCTTTGGAGAGTGGGCTGTGTCTGCCCTGTGTGCATGTGTGTGTGTGTGTGATTACCGGCGTGTGAAACTTTATGCAAATTAGCCTGTATTTGTATATGCGGAAAATAAAAGTTTATGTCAGTTTCTTTGACAATAAAAACAAAACAAAAAAACTGCTGATACGGTACAATGAGTGTGTGATACGACCAAGCTAAATTTTTAAACGGCCTAACACAGCAGCCGCTGCACGGACGAGAACCTGCCTCAATTTGTTTCTGTGTTGATATTTTCTGTGTGTTTGTTAAAAAGTTCAATGCACGTTGATTACACAACAAAACCAAAAACAACAACAACAACAGCGAAGACAATAAGAACAACAATTTTGCGCTTTTATTACAAACATAAACGTTTTTATGTATTTTTTTTCCACACAATTGTTGCTTGATGCTTTTGGTACGTGCTATTCAGCTTTGCGTTTTGATCATTAAAATGCCCAAAATTAACACTTAAATTAAATTAGTTACGTAAACCGTTGGGTGGCCAAATGTTAAGTTTCGCCTCTCATCAAAGCAGCGTCGACATCTGCTGATGTCATCAACCAATCGCGATTGCTGCAGCGCAGAGTGCAGAAAAATATGCGTCGACTCTTTTTCGGCACAGTGTCAAGTTTGACAGGCCAACAAAGAAGAAGAAGAAGAGGTGGAAGAAGAAGATGCAGAAAAAAAGAAATTTTGCTTGCCAATAAAAATGAAATTCTGTTTTGATATGCAAATTCAGCAGCGCCTGAGAGGAGACACTCTTGCAAAAATTATACGTATGCATGTATTTTTATTTGTTTTCTTTTTAGAAACGAAAACGAAATATTTATGGCCTCGAGGCGACAAAGTCAAAAAGCAAGTAAAACAAAAACAAAGAAGACGGCGAAAAAAAAATGCACTCAGCTGCGGCGGCGGCGACTGCGGCTGTTCCTTTGCTGGGGCTGCATTAAAATTTTAATGTCAGGTTTGACGACAAATGAGATGTGCGCCAAGGCAAAAAAGAAAAAAAAAAAAGGCAGACGACGCCGAGTTGCAGCTTCTCTGCGTCTGTGCGTGCCAAGAAAAAATATTTGGTCTACATTCAGGCATGAAAAGTGCGTCGTGCGTGCATTTATTTTTTCTCTTCGATCAAAATGCAGTAAATGTCTATCAAATAATTATACACTCCCCTATTCTACACTCTCCCCATGTGTGTGTGTGTTTGTCTGTGTTGGACAATGTTCAAGGTCAGCGCACGATTGTGATCGCTTTCGCAGCTTTTGGCAAAGCACAAAAAAGAAGCCAAAGCAAAAGATTAATTAAAAGCAATACACACAAGTGTGAGCGAGCGAGACAGACAGACATAGATAGATAGCCAAAATATTGAGTGCTGTATAAAACACGAATTTGGACAGCGTCAATACAAAACGAAACTGTAATATAAATCAACGTCAAAGTTCGACTTGGTAAATACCCTTTAAAGCAAAATAAACGAGATTAAAAAAAAACACAAATATATTAATATACGAACTATATAGATATTTCAAAAATATCTGTTAGTTTGTCGTTGATGTGAGCTTTAAAGAAAAGTAAATTGAAAGTGTTCAAGTTTCTCACATACCCGTTGCTTTTAGGGTAAACAAAAAAATAATTTACTGTTTAAACAGCAGGCCACAAAAAACCAAAGTAATTATTATAAATAATTATTAGAGCGCAGTGGCAGTTATACATACATACAAACATGGCAACAAAACTTTACGCTGAAAAAGCTCTTGTTGTTGTGCATACAACAGTTTTTCGAAATATTCCTCTATCTGTTGCTGCTGCTGCTGCTGCTGTTGTTGTTGTTGTTGTTGTTGTTGTTGTTGTGACTTCTGCGAGAGCATAGAGCAGTGTTTGGCAGCGCGTTTTAAGCACATTCGATAGATAGGCCGGCAATCGACCCCCTGTCCGCTCCCGAACGTTCGCTGGCTCTAACTTTCCATATGTATTGTAAATTTCCATTGTTTATGATTAAAGTTATGGCGTTTGCTTTTGTTCCGCTTTTTTTGTGTGTGTGTGTGTGTGTGTGTGTGAATGTTAGTGTATGCAGCACCTTAGATGCAAAGTGCGCAGATAAGCCGCAAAGGCAAAAGTAAAGCTCATTAAGCGTTGCTCTCTTTCTATTCTGTGCGGAGCTGGGGTCGGGCTTTATTATGCTCAGCTGCCCTGTAAATGGGTTTAAAATGTAGGGTATAGTACAATTTCGGAATTGTATGTAACAGACAGAATCTTTGCATTTTGCACAACAGCTTACAGGGTAAGTTTGATGCTGATGCTCACAAGGAAGCGAGCAACTGACAGTGGGCGTGGCAGACGCATTTGCATATGAAAAACAATATAAAAAACGAACGTTGTTTGCTCATTTGTTAATCTTTGCCTTTTTATGCGCCACCATTATTCAACACTGAATGCTCAGGTACCGTTACGTACAGACATACACACATACATACATACATACACACATAAATCCAACAGCTAATGCTAACCAACTCTTGCGGTTGTCTGGCCGTCTGAGTCTGCCCGTCGTTACCGTTGTTGTTGTTTTTTGTGTATTATTTGTTGTCTCTGTTGTTGCTAGGCAAATGTGCAAAATGTTAATAAACTTGTATTGCGCAAAACAATGCGACTACATTTATTATAATTGCGCAAATGTTGTTTGATATGCTTTTCAAATGATTTGCCCAGGTTTCTTTTGATTTTTCTTTGCACAAACGAAAGTCGCCATAATGAGTGTGTGTGTGTGTGTGTGCGTGTGCATCGATAAATTTGTATGCATACACACATCGATTATTATTAATACGATAATTGCATGAAGTTGGCTGCGCTAAGACAGTCACAGCAACCCACACGCTAGGCAAATTACATTAAATGAATAATTACATGACAACAATTAAACAAATGCGCCAAGTACACAGAAAAGGCAGCACAAAGAACAAGCGCATACGCCCACACACAGTGACGACATCAATAACAGTTCTAATGGACGCCCAAAAAACAACCAGAGAGCAGAGCAGGAGCGGAGAGAAGAGCAGAGCAGGAGCGGAGAGAAGAGCAGCCCAAGGCACAGCGCGCAAAGCATAAGCCACGTACACACACACACACACACACACACACACGTTAATAAAGCATAATGGAAGAAGAGAGGTTGACGAACTCGCGAGCGTCGTCTCACTGTCCAATTTTGATTGCCTACTAGTTGTAGACTTTTTAATTCGCTGTTATTGCGGCTGGCAAAGCTTTCAATTTGGCTCAGTTAAACGAAGCGTTGAATTGAAAGCGAGCGGCCGGCCGACTCCAAAAGGCCGCCTTCATGTCCATATAATTTGCTAATCACATTTGGCAAATTATGTTGTAAGCCGCACAATTGTACAATCAAAATGATGTGCGACGCGACAGATTAGAGACACGTATCAAAACAAGTTGACAAATTTGCCAAAGCATGAGCAAATACATATATTAAAAGCGAGCGGGAAAGAAAGTCACGAGCGAGCGAGACGCACAGAACACATGCGAAGAGAGGAAATGAGGCGAGAAAATTCGCGTGAATCATATGCAAAGTGGCACAGAAAAAATAAAATGAAGAAAACTTAATACCCCGCCGTTAGTAGGCCGGGCCAATGCCAGCACACGCCCCACAGCGCCAACAACAACAACAGCAAAAATTTAGCCATAAACAATTAATCTTGATTCGTTCGGGTTGGCGGGAGGAGGGGAGCTTACGCAGCAACGAGATACCAATAGGTAAATGACCAAAGAGTCATCGTCGTGCCGCCGCCACAAATGGATTAATTGAGTGACCTTTTTTTTTTCCTTTTTGATGGGCGACACCATTTTTTTTTTTTTGATTTTTGATTTTTGTTTTGTTTTGAGTATATTGCCATTTTAAGTGATTTATAAACAACATGTAAACTTGCTGTATATCAAATGACGCTTAGTCAGCAGGTGGTATTCGATTTAGTCATTATTTATTTGCATATTAATATTAATAATATTAGAATGTTGATCAACAATGCAGCAGCAATCGCCGCAAATGGCAGAAAAATAAGGTACAGCTACGGTTAATTGAACTGTTCCCATTAATTCACAAGCAACGGATTTAGTTCAGCTCTCTTCCATTGTCTCCCTCTCTCACTTCCCCTTTAACTGTTCCTTTTCATTCACAAGCAAAGGACTTAGTTCAGCTCTCACTCTCTTTGTCTGCATCTCTCTCACCCTCCTCCCAATAAAGATTATAGTTACTCAAGAGCTAAAGGTAATTGAACTTCATTCATAAGGAAAGGATTTAGTTCAGCTCTCTCTTTGTCTCTCTCTCTCTCTCTCTTCCCCCCACGCCTCACTCTTTTAAGATTATTGTGAATCAAGATCTCAAGTTAATTGAACTGTTCCCATTAATTCACAAGCAAAGGACCTAGTTCAGCTCTCTTTCTCTCTCTTTCTAATCCCCCCCTTATGGCAGCGTCACTCTTTAGTTCTTTGCTTTCCAAGCGCTTCACAAATTCGTGCAGCCGAAAAAAATGGTTGAAGTGTAATTTTGCGATTCTTCATTGTTTTTTTTTCCGCATTACGCTAACACCCCGCCCCCCGGCAATCCACCAGCACGTAAAGCACCTCAATTGAGCATCAAAACTTTTTGTTGAATTTGCATAAATTTGCACGCGAGAAACACTTCAAAAGAAATCACATGCAAATTGAAAATTGATTTTCGTCAAAATCGCTGATTTTGGCATTGCGCAAAATTTAAAGCTGCTGAAGGTTATTTGGCAGCCATTGTTGTTGTTGTTGTTGTTGTTGTTGTTCTTGGCGGCGATTGCATCGTCTATTGATGTGCCTTTTTCATAGCCGCATAAATCATAGTTGATGTACATAAATTGATATTTAAAATATGTATGTACATATATTTTACTGTTATTTGTTGTATTTTGATTGGTATAATTGGTTTTTCTCGCTTGATTTATGTGCTGCTCCAAATTGCCGATAGAAATGATTGATGAGCTCTATTCTCTATTCCCCCCTGTCACTTTTACGAACTCAATTGAGTCCAATTGGGAATGGTGAATATGCATGTCGCGACACGTTGACAAACTGACCACAGTCAAGGACAAACGGGAGAGACTCACGCATAATAGCGCCCAAATATTTACAACTTGCACAAATTAGGCAAATGGCTAGAAGAATATGTGCCAGACATAAATCATGGCCATATAAAGCGTAACCTACGCATTCCACGCACAAAGCGTGCCCAAAAATAGCGCAATTTTTTTTTTTTAGCTGATTAGCATCAGTTGGCGATGTGTCGGTACGTGATGGGCGCTGAGTCGAGTCCAGGTGTGCCCAGGCTGCGTGACACTTTTGCCAAGCGGCCACACTGCCCAGATCAGGCATTCTGCTGCTTGCCGCTGTCTAATTGTTCACACCCGCCGCGTGGGCCACACCCAGCTGAAACTAATCTGAAAACAATTAAGGCGCGCGTGTGTGTGTGTGAGAGAGAGAGAGCGATAGAGAGAGAGAGAGAGAGGGAGTGAGCGCGCGGAAGAAGTGTATCATTTGCAGCGTGTACAACAATTTTCAAATTAATTTGCAATGTGTGCCGTTTAACTAATTAAGTTTTAAATGTGCGCAGACAGCGATATCCCAGAGTGATAAACTAATTAAAGATAATTAATTAGTAACGCGAAAGGGTAAACAATTTGTTGGCAAAGCGAATTTGTTGCATGAAGCAAGCAGCCAATAAATATAAATAAATTAAAATAATCAAATCAGCTGTGTCGCAAGTGGTAACAATTATTGTTTTGAATATGGCAGAATGACCTAAGCAATGGGCACGCCGCAACGAACTTCGAAAGCAAAAGGAACGCGAAGAGAGAATGCTGATAAGACAGAAAGAAAAAATTAAATCAACAGCAAGGCAAAGCGGCTGCAACGTATGTCCAAACGCATTTGGACTCACTTTCACACAAACAAACAAAAAGCAAATAAAAACAACAACAAACAGTTCGAAGACGAACAAACACACAGACAAAAGCTAATCGAACTCTCCCCATTACGCGCTCTCTCTTGCTGACTCTCTTAAATTCAATTGGAGATCAAAGTAAGGGCCGTTTTACTAGTGCAAGTTCTTTGAAGGCAACAACAAAACCTGACAGCTATGACAGTAAATACTACATTGTCTACACACATGCATACATACATATGTATCATACATACACGCACACATATCGATATATTGTGTACACACATACAATGCTCTCATATGCATGTTTGTGTACAATACACACCCACACATCTGTTTGGGTCGACGTAATCTTTTAATTCTACAGCTCAATATGCATATTTCATACTGATTAAACAAATTGCAAAAATATGTTTTGCATTTGTTGTTGGCGCAGTTATTTACGCATACATATGCATGCACACAAATGTATTTGAAGATATGAGTGTCAACTTAACGGTAAAAACATATGTCCAACTTATGACTGTTATTTTCTTTTGTCAAATGTCAGCTGTTAGCGCACTTGCCCTTTGGCAATCCATTCACACACACACACACACACACACACGTTCGGCAAGCTTGTGGAGAGTGTGGCACGCAATATGGCGTCATTTCTTTGGCAGCCACAGAAGCGCAGTTTACAATGGACGTGACAATTAAATAAGTGAACGACATTGTGCGAGCGAGAGCGAGATGGTGGACAAAAATTCTAGGTCAGCATTTAGCGATGGGACCGTGACTGCGATAATGTATCGCAAATGGAGAACAGTTTGTTGTTGGCTAGCTACCAAATACACATTATTCATATAATTATTGGTCAGTTTGCATCACATCTGGCAATGACTCACGCGATAAGTTTGCTCATCTCTAAATCACAGATAATGGACAATGCCTGCTTTTGCATGTTCGTCGATAAGTAAATAAATGCGTCTGACACTTTAAGCATGCGTGATAAGCGCCGCATGTAAACGATGTCGCAACAGAAAATATCGCATGCGATATAAATGCTGATCGATTGCCGGAAATTCGGCAGAAAAATGTTCAAATAAAGATATAAATAGCACAATTTTTCACACATGCTTTTCGCAGAACTTTGCTGTGGGCCAGCACTTTAATTGAAACAATCAACAAAATGTGATATCATATGCGAAAATTAAACGGTTGTTGCCGCTGGAAAACTCTTTAATTGCCGCGCTGCACTTTTCTATTTAACGGCGATAAGAATGCATTTCTAAGCTGACGCATGCGAAAGCCACTTGACTTTTGGCCAGCTGCTTAGCAGGGCCCACGCTTAATTCCATTGGACTGGCCAATCGTCATTTGTCATTCACGCAGCGTGTGAAAAAAAAAACAGTTGAAAACTGTTTAACTTGAATTCACTTAATTTGAAATGTGGCTAAAACGTCGCATGAGTCACACAATTTTTTTTTTTTTAATACTATTCACCAAATTCTTAGTTGTTGTTTTGCAGCTCGCTTTTTTTTTATCGTTTTTAATTTATTCACTAGTCATTGCGCTCTTGCGCGCTCTCTCTCTCTCTCTCTCGCACTTGGGCCTGCTCTCTAATGCCGCTACATCTGTCTGCCATATTGAAATTGGGTTAATAACATGTGTACACATTTAACTGTTTTTGTTAGGCTGAGTCTTGCTTTCGGCACTTTATTTTACGGCTCTATTGATTTTTCCTATTTGCACACAAGTGCATAAGGGAAATGCACGAAATGTTGCATGCGTACATACATATGCACACATAAATGTGTGCGTGTGTGTGCGAGTGTGTGTGTGAGGCTTTGCTGCAGCCGCCAAAAATACGTTGGGCATCGTTGGCGTTTTTACATTAAGCGGCTTATTTGTTTTATATGCGACTCACACACTCATACAAATACAACTCTGTGTATGCATGTGCATGTGTATGTGTATGCGATTCCTACCCCAATTACGCTGTGGGCTCCCACAGCCCACGCATTGCCCAACAGCTGCAGCGGCGCTGATTTATCGATTTTTCATTCTTAACGCAGATTTCAATTCGGCAATTATATAAAATGCGCACAAAACAAAAGGGCTGAGCGAATAATATAAACAAATGAAATTAGCATAGCATTAGGCCACGGACATCTAAAATTAGCGACATTAAAAATAATTTGGCAAACGCAAATAACTGTAACCACCTGCCTCAGCATAGCCAGCGAGAGGGGGCGAGATGCAAGATGCGCCACACTGTTTTGTTTTGTTCTTTTTTTCGCACAAGAACAAATCACACATATGTATAATTTCTTAGCTGCCCTTGAGAGTCTTATTTATCTATGTAGCTCTTCTACCTGCCTATGCACACACACATCCACACACACAAACACAGACGCAGAGGCGGCCGCCGCCTCTTTGACGACGCCAAAAACCCACACACACACACACGCGCAACTACATACATGCACATTTTTTTTACGGTAAGTATGCGCATGCATTTGTAAGTATGTATACTTGGCTTGTACTTACTTTTGGTTTTTGTTGTTTTTTCGCAAGAAATTCGCTTGAAATCGGCTTTCGGTTGTTTTAACCAAACTGGAGGAGGGGGTCCGTCTCTGGTTTTGGAAGTTGTCAGGGAAAATGTAACCTTGTCTGGTTATAAACTTGCCTTTTATTGTCACTTTTCACTTGCTATTGCTGTGCCCGTATAATTAAAAAGCGTTAAAACACGCGCACAAAACACTTTCATTTAACATTTTTTTGCCATAAAAATGTTTATTTTTCGCCCAGCAAAAAGGAAATACACCAACTCGGCATACATAACTGGTTTTCTTCTTTGGCACCTTGCTTTTCTTTTCTTATGCGTTTGTTTTTTTTTTTTTAGTTGCGTTCGCTTCTGCTGTCCTTTTTTTAATGATGCTTGAATATCTTACACCATCTGTTATACATGCACCGTTTTGTTTATAAAACTATTATAATCAGCCACTTGTATTAAAAAATCAAATTTTCTGAACAGCGAACAAAATTTTTCTCATTGCGCGTTCAACGCGCTCACTATTCTGTTAGCGGTGATAATCAGATTCTTGAGGTGGCCAAAAATTTGAAGTTGGTATCGATATCCCCAAGCTATACAGTTGATATATCGATATTTTATTCGATCTAAATGAAAAGTGGGGCCATACTGGCCATTTAAATATAGTTGCCAAAAATAAAAACAAAAAACTGATTAGTAAACGTACAATACGAGCATTACAATATAAAATTAAACTTTTAACGATGTGTTTAGGGAAACGTTTTTAATGGAGATTTAGTCGAAATTTCGTTATATCTTAAAATTATAAATTTCCAGCGAAAATTAAACAAGAAAACACTGCAGAGAGCTTGCGGCAAATAACATACGTTGAACTTTAAACAAAACAAAAAACTTAACTCAGCTTAACTCTTAAAGCGCGCAAATTACCCTGGAATTTATGCTACATCTTTTCTAAACGGTCTTACTGTTTGCGGTATTGTCAATGCAATCCAGCTTGGTCACACTGTACAGACGTGTCATTTGACGACTGCTGTAAATACATAAGTTTTTAAACTCGCGGCATTTAATGGTGCAATTGACCGCTGTGTATTATAATTGGAACTAGCCAAAGACATCCTCAACGTTGGCATCCAGCATATTGGATACAAATATTAGAAACGCGCGCAGTTACAAGCTGCTAGGGTGCCAAACATCAGCTGGGGGCCCAGCCGATTTGGAAAAAAAAGACCACACCAAAACCCAAACCCAACGCTGCTTTTGTAAATAATTAGGGGGTCGGCGCTGCGGCAGCAACAACTACTTTTCAAATGGCGGGTCAAAAATTTCAATACGATGAGAGCGGCGGCACGTTTTATTACTTTGTGCTATCGTTTTTAGCATTGGTATTGATACCAACAACGATTTACTATTGGCCACGTAAAAAGAAAGAAGGTTAGTGTCGCCGATTGTAATCAGACTGCAGCTCTCTCTTTAACTCTGTGCGTGTATGCGTGCCTGTGTGTTTGTGTTTGTGTGTGTGTGAGTGTTTTTCCCAAATACAAACATGTGTTGCAAATGGACACGTTCCATTAAGTTATTCTAACAGTGTTGTCAATTGAGCGCTCAACAGTGTTGGTGAAAGCTGTGACTGCTGCAACAACAACAACAACAACAGCTTAAGCCAGCTCACTTCACAAATGGAACACACACACACACACACACACATGCATACACCTTAAAGAGAGACAAGCACATGCAGAGCTCTCGCGATCTCTCGCTCTCACTCTCTCTCCCAACGCATGCGATTCTAATCTCTGCCCTCTTTTCGCACAGATCTCGGCAAACAGAAGGATGAATGCCAATGTCCGGATTGCTTGAAGAAGAAGATCATTTTGGCCAATGCAGAGCCTTATCGCACACTCAAATCGCTGGCCATCAAGCTGGCGATTGTGCTCGGCTGGGCGCTGCTTCTGTTCCTCACCTATCGCGTCTCCCAGTTCGACTACGAGATGGCAAGCTTTGATCCCTTCGAGATATTGAATGTGCCGCCGACAGCAACGCAGGCGGAGATCAAGAAGGCCTACTACAAGCTGTCCAAGGTACTCCATCCCGATAAGGAGACGGGCGATGAGAAGTCCTTCATGATGCTGAGCAAAGCCTATCAGGCGCTTACCGATGATGTGGCCAAGGAGAACTATGAGAAATACGGCAATCCCGATGGCCCCGGTGCCATGTCCTTCGGCATTGCGTTGCCCTCGTGGATTGTCGAGAAGGAGAACAGCGTTTGGGTCCTCGGTCTCTATGGACTGGTCTTTATGGTGGCCATGCCCTCCGCTGTCGGCGTCTGGTGGTATCGCTCCATACGCTTCAGCGGCGACAAAGTCCTGCTGGACACCACCCAAATGTACTTCTATTTCATACACAAGACACCCCACATGCTGCTCAAACGCGCCCTGATGGTGCTGGCGGCCAGTCTGGAGTTTGACAAGCGCCACAATTCGCAGGTGGTGGAGCGCCAGTCGGATAACGACGAGGTCCCGGCGGTACGTATGGAAAATTCTGTCAACATAAATGTACACTTCACGATAACAGCTGTAACCTAACAGTGTGCTAGCAGAGCTGTTGCAGAGTGTAAACATATATGTACACTTTATGATAACAGTTGTTACTTAATACTGCGATAGCAGAACTGTTAAGTTCATAACAGCTGTAACATTACAACGCGCGGGCAGAGCTTTTAAATCATTAGACATTACCTCTGTTTCTCTGTTTCAATTTCCTGCACAGCCTAACTACACTTCCTGTGAACAGATGTAAACTAACAGCAATGTTAAATCCTTAGACATTACTCACATTTGTTAATTATTTAAATTTCTGGCACAGCTTATGTACAACTCATGTTAACAGCTGTGAACTAACAGCGCGCTAGCAGAGCTGTTAAATCCTTACACATCGCTAACATTTCTTAATTATTTCAAATCCCTGCACAGCCTATCTACACTTCATGTTAACAGCAGTAAGCTAACAGTGAGCTAGCAGCACTGTCAACATTTTTAACATTTCTCAGCTATGTCACTTTGCTGCACAGCTTATGTACACTTCATGTTAACAGCTGTAAACTAACAGCACTGTTAAATCCTCAAACATAACTAACATTTCTGAATTATTTCAATTTCCCGCACAGCTCATTCGGCAGCTGCCCAATCTCAACGAGAAGTGCAAGGAGCATCCGCTCTGCCGCATGTATTCCATTAAGGCGCGCGCCATTCTGCACGCCCATCTCTCACGCATTCCACTCAATCCGGATACGCTGGAGCGCGATCGTCAGTTTATTGTGAAGAAGTGTCCGTATCTGGTGCAGGAGATGGTCAGCTGTGTCCATCAGCTGGTGATGATGGCCTACGCCCGTCGTGTGCCCCGGCTGCCCAGCATCGAGACCATCGAGAACTGCATGAAAATGTCGCCAATAATTATCCAGGGCCTGTGGGAGTTCAAGTCGCCGCTGCTGCAGCTGCCCCATCTGACCGAGGATCATTTGTATTTCATGAACAAGAAGCGGCATGTCAAGAACTTGCAACAGTTCGCCCAGCTGAAGCCGGAGGAGAGCCGCATGCTGCTCAAGAATCTGACAGACTTTGAGTACGAGAACATAATGCGTGTCCTGGGCAAGATGCCGCTGATTGACTTTTCCATACGCTGCGAGGTGATCGACGATGAGAACACCAATGTGGTTACGGCTGGTGCGATCGTAACGGTAACCGTGACCCTGGAGCGCAAGGATATGAGAACCTTGTTCGGCGACACAAAGGTGCCCGAGAAGCAGGGCATCAAGGACGAGGCCAACGAGGAGGCAGCACCGGGCGATGAGGATGAAACAGCCGCTGCCGCCGCCGCCGCTGCTGCGGTGCCCGTCAAGAAGGCCTCCGCCTGGGCCAAGCCGCGCAAGGGCGGCAAGGGCAAGGGCGGCAAGAAGCCGGCCAACAATCAGAAGAAGAAGACACAGCCCAAGCCGGCAGCCGTGGCAGCCACCGTCTCGACTACGACAACCACGAACACGACGGATGAACAAACGGCAGCCAATTCGGATGCCGAATCGGAGGCCGGCGAGCAGCACAGCGATGTGGAGTCTGCAGCCGGCTCCGGTTCCGAGGATGAGGATAAGCAAAACAAAAACAATTCCTCGCTGGACGACGATGATGACGAGGAATGGGAACGGCTGCAGGCCAAGCTAAACAAGCGGGAACGACTCGAGGGCAAATCCCGTATGTCGCACACGGTGCACTGTCCGTTCTTTCCCGAGGAGAAGCAGGAATACTGGTGGACATACATATGCGATCGCAAATCGCGCACGCTACTGACGGCGCCCTACCATGTCACAAATCTTGTCGAGAAGGAGGAGATACAGCTTAAGTTTACGGCGCCGCGTTGGCCCGGTGTCTACACGTTTACGGTCTGCCTGAGATCCGGTGAGTGCGCCCCCCCTCCCCCCATCCCAGCCGTAACATCCATTAATTGATGTTGTATCTTTTCCTTGACAGACTCGTATCTGGGCATGGATCAGCAGCAGGAGCTGAAGCTGGACGTGCAAAAGGCGCCCGCACCGCCCACAGATCATCCCCAATGGGATCTCAGCGAATCGGAGCCGGAGCACAATGATCAGCAGGAGAATCTAAGCGATTACACAACCGACACATCCGACGAGGAGGACAGCGATTAGACATCCACACACACAGAGAGAGAGAGAGAGAGAGAGGGAGAGAGTGAGAGCGAGAGTTTCTCATGACATTGAGCGAATTTCGAACCCCTCCACAGAACAATCGTCTTTTAATCTCCCGAGTTTTTGATTTTGTTTTGCCCCATCATTATTTTATTTTTATTTTATTTTTTTTTTAATTAGTAAATGATTTTGCGTTGCGAAAACCATTCGCATATTCTTTTTTAACTAGTTTTTGTAATTAAAGCAAACAAACAGACAAACGAACATGGATAAAGAGCCCGAAACTAGAGCGTAAATAAATAAGTAAAAGAATACTTCATTTTAATGTCTCTGTACTAAAACGTAATTATATAAATGTACTGTATATTTAATTATTTGGATACAAACGAAACGAAAAGAAACATAGAATATAAAGAGAAAACAAAACAAAAACAAAAAGCAAAAAAAAAAAAAAAAGCGATTTTTCAAAATAAAAACAAGAAGTTGAGATAACGGTGACTTTTCCACTTCTTCCTCTTCCTCTTCTTATCCTTCTACTGCGCAGCTGCTTCGCGTTCGCTGTCCAAAAGCTGAGCCGAAGTCGAGCTGGTTCCGGCTCCGGTTCCAATCGGAACTCTAGCTGGAACCGGAGCGACTGTTGTTCTTTTTGCTGCTGTTTTTAGCTGTGGAAGAAAGTTCATGCGTGAATTCTGTTTGCTTTGCGCACATTTTCTCATTACCCTCCACCAGAGAATTTTTGTTTTATTAGTAATTTCTTTGGTTTTGTTGCTTCTTTTTTTTTTTCTTATTTACAATACATGTTCACTATTTGCTAATGTGTGCGTGTATGCATGTGTGTGTGTGTGTGTGGGCGAGGCGGTTTTTTCTTTATGTGTGTGTGTGTGTGTGCGTGGGTTTGGTTCATTGTGCTGTGGTTCATTTTGTTCGTAAGTTGTGGTTCGTCGGTTCTTTGGCATTTTATGCACTCCATTTCTTTATTTTTTAGTTACTCCTCTTTGTTCGAATCAGTTTCTTCTGGGTTTTCAGATTCTTCTACTTTACCTTCCTTAGATTCTTCTACTTTATCTTCCTTTGTTTTTTCTGCATCTTTCGTAGTTTCTTCTACTTTAACTTCCTCTGTTTCTTCTTCTACTTTATCTTCTTCGGTTTTTTCTTTCGATTCTTCCTCCACTTTCTCTTCTGTTTTTTCTTTCGATGTTTCCTGCACCTTCTCTTCTGTTTTTTCTTTCGATTCTTCCTCAACTTTCTCTTCTGTTTTTTCTTTCGATTCTTCCTCAACTTTGTCGTCTGCATTATCTTTAGAAACTTCAACCTTATCATCGGAACTGTCTTGTGATTCTTCAACTTCTTTCTTTTCTTCCTCGACTTCTTGCTGCTGCTCTTCTGTTGTAGAAACATCGGTTTTGCTTTTTTCTTCAGTTGCTTCGGCGGCTTTTACTCTATCTTCCGTTTTTTCCTTGTCTGATTCTTCCACCTCCTCTTCCTCTTTCTCTGATTCTTCCACCTCTTCGGCTGTTGCGCTTTCGGAAGTTTCTTTCGGTTCTTCTGCAGCAGCAGATTCTTCGACTTTTTCTTTCTCTTTTTCCGCTGAGGAGTCTTCCGGTTTCTTTTCCTCTGGAGTTGAATCGGCGGTGGATTTTTCTTCAGTTTCTTTTTGTTCTTCTCCCTTTACTTCAGTTTCTTTGTCTACCTCTTCTGACTTATCTTCAGTTTTATCATTCTTATTCTCTTCACCGTCTTTCGGTTTCTCCTTCGTTTCGTCTTCGGCATTTGCAGACTTTTCTTCTTTAGACTTTTCCTTCGGCTCGTCTCCCGAATTCTCCGCAGTTTCTTTCGTTTCCTTACCTTCACCCTCTTTCTCATCGGTTCCCTTTGCATCATTCTCTTTCTCATCATCCGCTTTGTCTGCCTCGGCATCGGGGAAAAGTTTTGATTAGTGTCCCAAGGGATCGCAACCTTTACATTACCTGTGGATGTCGCTTTCTTCTCTTCGGATTCGGATTCTCCAGCGGTTTCAGTCTGTTGTTGGGATTGGTGTTTAAATTGCGGATGTGGTGCATTTCAGTGAGTGTATTGTTGTTTTGGGGTGTGGCAGGGGATGGTAAAAATGGTTAAATGTATATACAAAATCGGTAAGAATTCTCTAAAACTATGCAAATCAGCTTTAACTTTACAGCAGAAACGTGCCTGATTAGCTGCTCGATCGCATTTACAGGTCTAATGTTAACATTCGAGCATGCATTGTACAACATTTACGTTTTACCTTTTCTTCACTATTCTCATCTTTTTTGTCTGCATCCTCGTCCTCTTTAGCTGCTTGCTCCTTATCTTCGCTCGTTTGCTCGCCATCTTCTTCCTTTTGCTTTGAAAATGGACGAGCGCAAAATGTTAACATTGGCATTTACACAATCGAACGCTGTTATCTTACATGCGCTGTTAAACAACTGCTAAACGCTGGAGCTTCTGAGACGCGGCGTGTGTTTAGTGTGGGTTATAAAAGCTTTTGGTTTTTTTTTTTTTTTTAGTAAATACAAATATATTTCGTTTTTATTAAATATGTACTTATATATTCAGCGGATTTTTATGTTTTCGCATTAACATAACTCAGCCGCACAAATCGTACAGATCATAGTTAAATACACTCTATTCAATTTAGTATTAAATTAATATGCAATTTTGAGTGAGTGTGTGTGTGTGTGTGTGTGTTTCACAACAAAATGTTACCAGATATACAAAAGTGTGTGAGTGTATTATTATAAATAAATATGCATTTTGATTAAAAGTTGTAATTTTTACCGCAGCGTGAACACAATCACTTCATAAAATTAGTGTGTAGTATGCAAAATAAATATATATATATATATATATATATATATATACGCTTTATATATAAATATCGTAGCTTAACTTAAAGAACCGCAGTCGTGGTAACATAGAAGCTCGAACAAACCGTTATATTGCGCCCAATTGCCGAAATGCTGTTAGTGTACATTTTGATGTTATTGCTACTGTTAACTTGGCTGGCGTCGAACTTGCATTGCGTCTCATTAGTAGAAGTTGCTGTTAATGTTAATGTTATTGTTGTTGTCATTGTGGTTGCTTCTGTGCAGGCTTATTGTTGTTGTTGTTGTGTTGTTGTTGTTGTTGTCGCGTCATAACAGTAAACAGAAAAGTACAAATTGCTCAAAGCTCTCAAACCTCTGGATTCTCCTTCTTCTTGTCCGCCTCGTCCGTTTCCTCGGCAGCGCCAGCTGCATCAGCATCAGCTTCAGCTGCAGCTTCAGTTTCACCCTCCGCTGGAGCCTTCTTCTCCTCCTCCTTGGCGACGCCGTTCTCCTGCTTCAGTTCGATTTGAGCACTGCTCACAGCCGTTGTATCAGCTGGCGCCAGCTTGAGGAACACCTCCAGCGTATCAATCTCGTTGGCCATATCGAAGGCATCGTAATCACCGCAATATTCATCATCGTTGAAGATCTGCGGCGGCAATGGATGTCTCGGCTCTGGATCGCTGACTGTGCCGCCATTGCTAGTCGATTTGTTTTGCATCAGCTCCTTTTCGCCCTCCTTGCCGGGCTCTGTGATGTCAACGGTATCGTACTGAATGTTCTTGCTGTCCAGGATCATCAAAACGCGCTGTTGGCGTTTTTTCACCTAAAATCGCACGTAACAGTATTAAGTTTTGCCGTTAATTTGATTAGCTGGTGCAGCCCTGGTTTTCAAATGCCGGCAAGCCTAAACATGAGCACACACACACACACACAGAGACAAACTATCTCTCACTCGCACTTCCAGCACTTATCAGTGCATGCTTGTAATTAATTTTTGATAAACTGTTGTTTTTATTTATTGCCTATATACTCACACATACAACAATGTGTACATACCCTATTTTAGAAGCTGACAGTCTCAAAAGTCTACAACAATAAACAACGGAACATAAATCGCATTTAAGCTTTGCTCTTCCCTCCAGCCCCCTTCATCTACGGGCGTTGCCGTTGTTGCTTTTGCACAATGACCGTTGTTTGAGTTCTTATTGGCAAAGGCGAATCAAACAAAGAGAGGGAAAAATAAGAGTGTCACACAAATGAATCATGCAGACGAACACACACACACACACACACACACTTACAAGCCCGTACTCACGCATGATCAATGAATTCGCTTACACAGACAAACAAATAAGCTTATATGGAAATGTTTGCGGTCGTTGCGCTGCTTCTTGCCACCACCATCAAAACGCTCGCACACACACATACACATATGCGTATGCCAATCAAAATACCCACTTGCTGTTCTGTTTTGTTGGGAGAGGCCAAACGCTAAAGAGATGACGTTTCGACTGTACGTACTACATCATCATTCACACACACACACACAGGCATACATTCAAGCGCAAAAACAAACAAAAGGAATGTGCATAAAATAGAATATGCAATATGGTATTTCCTTGTGTCTGTTTCGCTAACTAGGCAAGCATTCCATTAACATTACACCGACTCCTACAATTCAATCAGACAGACAGAAAGACACACACGCACACATGCATACATGTACGTGCATTTGTCATGATGTGTGTGCTTTTCAGCTGCCCCGCCCACACCGTAAATGCAGCACTCACCTCCTTGTTGCCGGACATGCCGCTGACGTACACTTTCAATACCATTTTTGCAATTAATTATGCGCCGTTGGTCTTTAATTTAAAGCTTTATTGGTTGCGCGAAATAAAATTGACTTTCACGACGATAAAAATATTTTTAGAACTTTCTTTCTTTGCTCTGCTTTTTGCTGTGTCTGTTCTTGGCCCCTACCGCGATACGTAATGTTGTTTAAAAATATGCACGCACTGGGCTAATCGTTGACATACGCTGTAAATTGGCTGTGAAAGCGTATACGAAATGTGTACTATAAAAGTGTAAAAATATTTGATAATATAAATCGCACAAATTCACTTCGAGCTCTGCCTTTTATGCCTACTTTATTCGTTCGATCCAGTGTGACCGAATTGAGGCTGGGTAAAAATACGAATATTTAAGACGTAAAATACTAACTATTGAAACTTGAGCAATTCACTTGGTGGGAATTCAATATTTGTGTAAGCAATATTTTTAAGCACCATTTTCATCGCATGAGTGAATTGCAAATTGCTTTCCCAATAGATTAGCCTGTTTTATTGTTGAACAAACACCCTAAGCATATATAACAAGATTTTGGTTTTGTGGAATGAAATGATTTTAAATCCGAAATTTGCTTAGCAAGCAATACATTTAAAAGAGCTGCATACCAAACGTAACATGTTCGGTTAATCGATAATTCGTAGCGTCGATAGCAGGGCTGCATCTGTGATAACGGCGTGGAAATTGTCGTTTTGCCATCGCTAAACTCTCCTCTCTGTTCACGAATCGTCGTCACGCATGCATCGGTCGTCCATTTTTCGTAAGAGTTCGACAAAAAACTGAAAATTACATCGCAAAAAGACAGAAATTTCACAAATCAAATACTTTGTAACAACTTTCAAACAACAGCACAGTGCATTTCAGTGGCCTTTGAAATACTGCTCAATCCAATAAGCAATAGCAATACAATTAGTTTTACAATTCAACTGAATCTGAAACGTTCGTGCGTATGTACAAAAAAAAATAAATAAAACGCGTGTGAAGTGGTGCAGAAATTAAATCGGAAGCAAACATCAATCAATGTAAGTGCAATTGTGAGCAACAATGTCGCAGCTTGTCATTTTTTTCTTTAATGAAATCTTAAGAGCCCTGATAATGATATGCGTTGCGACCATTTTTAAAAATTTCACGAAATCAAAATTCCAACTCACAGCTGCAAGTGTGTGTGTGTGTGTCTGTGTGTGTGTGTGTGTGCTTGTGCGAGAGAGCGAGACAACCATTCAGCGTATAAGCTGCTGTCATTTTATTTTCTTTGAAACGAATCTCTTCTTTTTTTTTATTTTTGCTTTTGGCATGGCGTTCGTCACGTAAAAAAAGCACTAATAATTCATAATTAAAAATCTTTTAAATACTGTAAATGACGACAGAACACAAACGCGCAAGCTACACACGCATGCCCATACAAATGTAATTTGGGTTCATTAGCAGCATGTGCGTGTGTGTGTGTGTGTGTGCATTAGTGAGACAGCGTTACTGTGTAAAAACAGCTGGTACAGCTCGAAGGATACGCATACGCGGTTTTATTGTAGTTTAGTAGTGTGCATGTGTGTGTGTGTGCGCGTGTGTGTTTGGTGGTTGACTCGCCTCGCTTGTAGTTTTCTTTGCCTTTTGGTCTCTTCCTTGCGTGTGTGCATTGCTATGCACGTACTGTTCTTGTTCTTCTTGCTGTTGTTGTTGTTGTAGCAGTAGTAGTGTTGGAAAGTTGTTGTTGCTGGCTTGTGGCGAACACTCCCTTTAATTGGGCATCGCCGCTTCGGTTTCTTTTTAATGCCCTATCCGTAGCAGAGGCAGCAGCTGCCAAGCCATAAATCGCTGCACCATTTTCTTTTATACTGTGCAAGTGTGTGCCTGTGCCGAGTGTGTGTGTGTGTGTGTGTGTGTGTCAGGTGAATCCTGTTTTCCTTGAAACCAGTTTGACATTTTTTAATTTCATATAGTCTCAGTTGGCCGCGCTTCTCTAGTTTCTGCAATTGATTGTACTCCATATTTGTTTCCCTTTTTTCATTCACAGCGAACGCTTCCAAACAAACTGTGTGGCAATAATAAGCAAAAATAAATCAAATAAACTAAGAAACAATAAATTTAAGAACTAAGCTATTAAATATATATATATATAAAGATATATTATTATATTTGGAGCAAGTTAACGGAGCACATTTATATCATAAATATGGCATGTGCAACACTGAAACGCGCCTTGGACTGGGAGTCGCTCAATCAGCGCCCAACGAAACGTCGTCGCTGCAATCCTTTCGGGCAATCCGGCAGCAGCTCGCCCTCGCGCAGCGGCAGCAACGATGCCGCCAATAACAGCTCGACGACGCCTTGTAATCGCTATGCCAAAGACAGCAATGAGCCCAGTCCGTTCCTGGAGTCTACATTGGCCAAGATGTCGCCAGGTAAGCCAGCATCATGCATTAATATGCCCCCTGCCCTGGCATCTGTCATCTGATGCGTTCGCTTGTTGTATTTGCAGATAAAATGGCTGAGAATTTGTGCAATGAAATCAAAAGACTGCACAAGCGTAAGCAATTGCCCATTACATCGGCCGCATTGGAGCGTATGCAGGACTCGGAGTCGAGCGGTTCCGAAATGGGACCGGAGAGTCCGCATCGCCCGGATAGCCCACCGAGTCATCTGATGATGCGCCATCATGGCGAGAAGGCCTTGTTCACATTCAAACAGGTGCAGCTAATATGCGAGGGCATGATCAAGGAGCGCGAGGATCAGCTGCGCGAACGCTACGAATCGGTGCTGACCAACAAATTGGCCGAGCAATATGATGCCTTCGTGAAATTCACGTACGATCAGATCCAGCGTCGTTACGAGGCAGCGCCCAGCTGTAAGTCATCGAATATCTGCACTTATTTCGTTTATTAATCGCATATCCTTTCAGATTTGTCGTAAGGCAGCCCAAATTCTCACTATGAAATGCACTACGATCTTATGTGACGGTGGTTCCAGCCGCAACAGAAAATGCTAAAAGAAAGAAAAAACAACAACAACAACAACATAGAAGCCCTCATTTAAAAAACAAAAAAAAAAAAACAACTGCATTGTGTTTATTATATATTTTGAAATATAAAAGAGTTATAGTTTAAAACTAGAATAACATATATAAAAAAAAAAAAAAAAACAAAAAACAAACAAAAAAATGTATTGAAAAAGCAACAAAGCGCGAAGAAATAGTTTACGGCTTAAGCGCAAAGCAAACAACAAACAACAAACAAACAAAAGAAAACAAACTTGTTACAATTTACGTTTTCACATAACGAAAATTCTAAATAAAAATGACAAATATCTTATATAGGACGTATGAACAATACTACACAGAAAGCTAATATATAAACAAAATCCACTGCAAAAGGTGCAACAAAAACAGATCTATAAGGAAAAAACAAGGCAAAATAACACACACATACACACACATGCACACACACACACAATTCAATGAAACCTCAACAGTAGCTTCGTATATATGAAAAGCAAAAGCAAAACAAAAAAAAAAAAAATTGGTAAAACAAAAAAGTATATATGTTAGGTAAATAGCGTATAAGTTCTAATTGTAAAAGGTATCAAAACTATATTGTATTTCGAAATAGCAATGATGAGAGATGACGAAACTAAAAAGAGCAAGAAAAAATGAACTACTCATGAAATAACTTTTTCATAGTTTATTTTTGCATAATCATTTTCCTAAACACAATTGAAGTGAGTGAACAGCATCTGTATAAAAAACGGAAAGAAGAAAAAAAAAAAAAAAGAAAAAGAAAAGAGAGAAATAAGTATGAATCTTAATCAAATATGAATTTGTTTTTCTTTGATCGTTTGTTAATTGTTTCTTCCTTTGATGTACATTTTTGCAAAGTAATGAAAACACCAGAATAATAATAATTCGTTTGCAATCTTGAAATTGCTTTAAAAAAAAACAAGAAAACAGAAAATTTATGATTTAAGTCATATTGAACGCTTTCATATATAAATATATATATATATATATTCACGCTTGAGAAGACGTTTCATGTTCATTATAAATATTTTTCACTTGATATATACACACATCTATTTTTCAATTGCCGAGATCATAAAATACTTTACATTAGTAATTTAAACTTAATATTAGTAAAGAAATGCCATTTTTATATTAAAATAAAAAGAAAAAGCGATGAATTGAGGAAACCAAATGGTAGTTTTCACTCAAATTAACAAAACCTGAACATATACAACATTTTTAACTATATTCAAAGTTGGCGCAAAGTTACAAGACCGTTTACATAGTGTTAAGCTGTGTCACTGTTACAGGCAGCGTGAAGTTGGCTGCGCGCAGCTCAACGCTCACGTGAACTTGGCCGCACTCCACACATAACAGCGCTGCTCCACATGGCACAGTCAACATGCGCCTGTTAACACTGGCACAATAAGAAGCAGACAACACACAACAAGCAGTCGCTGGAATTTCGAGAGCAACTAAATTGAACGTGTGTGTTTTGAACAACAAATATTGAAACTCAATATTATGTGCCGCTGTATACCCAAAGCGTAAACGGCACGGCCTGCGCTTAAAATGCAGCAGCCGTTAAACCCAAACGCAAATCCAGACAATAGCCATCCAAATTTATTGATAATCGCTTAAAACTCCAACAAAAAAAAAAGAAATATATATATAAAAAAAAAGTGAGAGAGAGAAAAGAAAGCTACCAAAATGTGCGACGAAGAATGTGAAACTTGTGACACGGTGACTCAACGGGCGGTGCAGGCCTCGCCGGCCCAGCCAGAAGTGGCCCTAGCCGCAACCCAAACGGATGTCCCATTCTGGGAGCAAAAAGTTCAAAACAAAAACCCGCAAAGCAAACAGATAGCAACGCCGGATGTGCTGCGTCTGGCCAGCTGGCAGCTGGACGATGTCCAGCAATGGATGGGCACCGTGGAGCCCTATTCGGATGAGCTGCGCGATTGTCTGCTCAACGAGGCCATTGACGGCCAGGTGCTGCTCACCCTGACGGAGCAGGATGTGCGCGACATGCGCTACAAGTTGAACTACAAGCTCACCTTTGGCGAAATGAAAAAGTTCTGGCTAACGGTATACAATATGCAGTTATTGTGGCGACAGAAACAGCAGCAGCAGCAGCAGCAGACGCAGCAGCAGCAGCTGCCGGCGCAGAAGGTGCTCTTGAATGGCGGCCCAGCCGTCTCATCGTCGCCTCTGGTGCTGGGCATTTCCAGTAATTTGGCTACTCCGACATCGCTTGGCAATGTTTTTTTAACCTCCAATGTGGCTGTCGAGACGTGTCCCTGTCCGGAGGCACAGGACATGTCCGATGCACAGCAGGAGAAGAGCAAGCTATTGGAGGCGCCCGAATATTTTAAGACCGCAATCAGTTTAGGTGAGCATTTCGGTAACATGGGTCAATTTGTGGGTCTAATCGGTCGCTTGATCAATTATAAATAACCTTGATTTCATTCATATATCTTTATCTAATTGGATTCCCATTGCCTTATCAGTTTTCCAATTTGAACGCATGCACATTCATATGTGCGTGTGTGTGTGTACGTCACTTTAATTATGAATTTAGTTACAGTTTTATTACGCCAGTGACGCGCGCTGCTGCTGTTATTTCGATTTGGAGGTTAAGCAGCATACATATGTAAATGCATGTGTCTCTCTCCCACTCACGTTCTCTATGTTTTGTTTGCTGCATGTGCTTGTATATTTGTTGTTGTTTTCTTTTTATATATACGTTTTTGTGTAACTTTGCGTGCACAAATTTTCAAGAAGTTGTACACTTCTTTGGCAGTGAGCATGCACACTTTGCCATCGAATTTGTGAGAAAATTTTAAATATATAGAATATATTAAATAAGTGCTTTAGCACGCCTAAGAATATGCCAATCTGTTGCTTAGTAGAAATATTTAATTAAACATTTTTAAGCTTTAAATTAATATATGTATCAATTGTCTTTCTTAGTGACTTAGCCAAGTGTTTACATTAGCATAATTTGTTGTTCGATATAACAGTTTACACTTGTGGTCTCATATTATGTGCCTACATCGAATTGCAAACAGTCACGTCCCCCAGCAAGTGTTCCAGCTCAGTTGGCATCATCAGGTTTTCTGCCGAATGTGCTGTGAGACTTAATTACATTTGTTTATTTATGTCTCAATTGCGTCCCATTGCAGGCTACTCTTTCATGGTCACTTGGATAACATCGTTTGTGATGGTGATCGTGCACGAGCGTGTGCCTGATATGAAACGTTATCCCCCACTGCCGGATATATTTCTCGATAATGTGCCGCACATACCCTGGGCTTTTAATATGTGCGAAATAACCGGTTCGCTATTGTTCACCATTTGGCTGGTTGTCCTAATCTTCCACAAATACCGGATGGTCCTGTTGCGACGTTTCTTTGCACTGGCCGGCACCGTGTTCCTGCTCCGGTGCGTCACCATGCTGATCACATCGCTGAGTGTGCCGGGCACACATTTGCAGTGCAACCAGAAGGACTTTGCCATCGATGATCCGACTGTGGATGTGTTTGGCGCCCTGGTCATACGGATGACGCGCGCCTATCGCATCTGGAGCGGCCTGGGCATGTCCATACAGGGTGTGCGCACGTGCGGCGATTATATGTTCAGCGGTCATACGGTGGCTCTGACTCTCCTCAATTTCTTCATCACGGAATGTGAGTAGAACCGGATTCGGCTTCAATTTAATTGCATTATTTTTCAATATGATTTTCTCACCTTGCAGATACGCCACGCAATCTTTACTTCCTGCACACGCTGACCTGGCTGCTGAACATGTTCGGCATCTTCTTTATACTGGCCGCCCATGAGCATTATTCGATCGATGTGTTTGTTGCCTTTTATATAACCTCACGGCTATTTCTCTACTATCACACGCTGGCCAACAATCGGGCAAGTTTCTGAATAGCTCGTTTAGCTCCTTATCTAATCAAGCATTTGAATCCTTTTAGGCCCTCATGCAGAGCGACTCGACGCGCACACGCATCTGGTTTCCCATGTTTAGCTACTTTGAGAGCTCTGTGGATGGCATTATACCGAATGAATTTGATACGCCTGGCACTCTGATGGATTCACTGGTGCAGCAGATCGTTCGCATCAAGGATCAGGCGGTGTTTATTGCCAATCGGATTTGGTTGGCCAGGCAGCAGGATTCGCAGAGGCCATCATTGGATATATTTCGTAGCTCCGAGCTGGATAACAGAAATCGTGCGATGGGCAGCAATTTATACAGGTCTTCCGCGCAGGCACCGCAACAGTTGAAGCGGCCAACAAAGGATGCAGTTGCCACAGTTGTTGCAACAGATTTGAGAACTTCGTTCACAGAGAAGAAAGTGCTCTGAGTTTGTCCAGCTGTAACACAAAATTCCTTTTTGTCTATCGTCGTTCCATGAATGAATCAAAACATTGCGAAGGCTGATGAAAAACACACACTCACACACTCAGACACGCGAACACACACCGACTGATAATTTGTACTTTTTAAATTGATACTAATACTTTTCCCATTGCAGCACCTGTTTCTGTATTATCATATATATATGTATATATATATATATATATACATGTATAGATCTATGCATATATGTATATACCACTCGTAGTGCCTTTCGGGTAGTCTCAACTTCCACACAGCAGGCCCTCCCTCTCTTAGATAAATAACTGGATGAACGTCAATCAGTCAATTGCATGGAATTTTACTATGAAATGTATTTTTTTTTTTAGCTAATTGATGATAATCCTCATTCCGCTCAGTTTAGTTTTATAATTGAAGACTATTTAATGCATTATTATGTAATTATAAGCATGTACAACAACTTTAAGTTATTTAGTCGTAAGTTACAAAGTTTCTGTTGAACGCACAAATTCAATAAATCAAAATTCAAATGTGAAGTGCAACAAATATTCGAAATCAAATTTTGCCGCGCACTGGCCTACGTAAGATAACTTAATCGATAGTAGTATTTTAATACTGATCTAGTCGATAACGAATAGTCGAACTAAACGGCTGATTTTGCTAGCACATTTTCAATTTATCATTAATCATTTGAAATTCCAACGGTCATAAGTGTACTGCATCAATTATTTGTTTTAATAAGTTATCGAATACGAAGCAACTTTTTTGAATATTTAACGTTTGACGCATTGCGAACACTGTTGCGATATTCGATAATTGGCGTGCAACGAGGCTGGCGATTGCCAATTCTTCTTCTTCCCAAGCGTCGGCGTCGTATTTTTAGCGGTTAACGCGAAATAATTCTCGTGTGAATTTTGGCAGTTCTTAATTTGCCCACACAGAATATGAAGAAAGTCAAACCACTACTGCACGACCATTTGATAACTAATCGTGTTAAGCAGGTAATTATTTAAGGATTTAGCCAGCTGTCACTAGTTAATTAACGACAAACAACCGGCAAGTCAATTGCAAGCGCAAAAAAAAAATAAGAAAAAAAAAAAAAGACAAAAGCAAGGTTAGATTTTGACAGACGATAGCAAATTGTAATTTTTTTTTTCTTCTTTGCATTATCATTTAATGGCAGTATCTGGAGGAGCACATTGACGAAACCTACCTGGATGTGAAGCAGATGACCAAAGAGTTAATGCGCAAATATCCTGAATATTCACGTCGCAAATTCGGACCATTCAGACAACTTGTGCATCAAGGTAAGAGCCGAAAGTAAATATTTGTAATATTACTGCGCATGACATGCCAATGTTACAAATGCCGTTTGCCACATTGCAATTATACATATATTTGGGGCAGCCTATCAAGAGCAGGGCAAAGCCTGCCACATGCGGCCCGGAATGCTAGCCTGGTTTTTGCCTTACCCTAACAAAGTGTATAATCATTTTGTCATGAAATGTGCGAGTCTAGCCTCGTGTAGTTAACATCTACTATATTCCATTATTTGTTATCTTTTCCGGGCTGTGCAGCATTTTCTATCGTTTCGGACAGCTATAACTTGGATAAGGCGAGCAGCTCAGACGACGACGAAGACGAGCTATCTGAAGAAGCAGACGCGCCCAATAACAGCATCATGAACAATTTAATGCAGGGATTGTACAACAATACAACAACAGTTCGCATTGCGCCAGCCACAAAGCCGACGAGCAGCGAGCCAATTGACATTTCCAGCGGGGATGAAAACGATGATGGGCCCATCAGTCCGGCAAATGGTGGTGGAACTGGTGCCCTTGTTATAGCGCCCGTTAAAGCGCTAAAGCGTCCGCTGGATGCCGTCCAATCGCCGGCCGGCGTGCAGGCCAAGAAATGTAAGTTAATCGACAATTGAATGCATTTGTGACACATTTAAAGATAAAAGCACGCTATTTGAACTCATTGAAGCCTCACGTCAGGATGGCGGTCTGCCGGGCGTTAATTCGGCAACCGGTCAAATGACGCCCAAGAAGTGTGAGTAGCAAAAGATCACAGTCGCTTAGTCCCTTATGAAACCATATTCCTTTGTCTTTTAGTTGTGGCCGTCACGGCTAGCCTGGGCAAGGGCAACTCTGAGGCTGGACCCGGCAAAGAGCCGCCGCATCATGCACCAGCGCACGGCTATCAACAGCATCAACAGCATCAGCAGCATCAGCAGCATGCACAATTTCAGCAGCAGCATTCGCGTGAATTTTCCGAACGCGGTCAGATACGTGTGCGCAAATACAAAAAGGAACTGGAGATCGCACGCACTTCAGAGAGTTTCCGTGATATTGGCGGCATGGATGGCACACTTAAGGAACTCTGCGAAATGCTCATACATATCAAATCACCTGAATTTTATTTCCAACTCGGTTTGCTGCCCTCACGTGGCCTTCTGCTCCACGGACCGCCCGGCTGTGGCAAAACCTATCTGGCACGCGCCATTGCGGGCGTAAGTAGCGGGCAAAACATATTAATTCATGAATATTAATATAAAGAATTTTCACTTTTTAGCAATTGAAAATGCCGCTGCTGGAGGTGCCTGCCACCGAGCTGATTGGCGGCATTTCGGGCGAGTCCGAGGAGCGTATACGCGATGTTTTCGAACAGGCCATTGACAATTCGCCGTGTGTTCTGTTTATTGATGAAATTGATGCCATTGCCGGCAATCGTCAGTGGGCCTCCAAGGATATGGAGCGTCGCATTGTTTCACAGCTCATAACCAGTTTGGATCAGCTGAAGGGCACCGAGTTTGGCCAATCTGTGGTGGTTATTGCGGCCACAACGCGTCCGGATACACTGGATCCGGGTCTGCGGCGCATCGGACGCTTTGATCACGAAATTGCCATACACATTCCTTCGCGCAAGGAGCGCCGTGAGATCCTACGCATTCAGTGCGAGGGTCTGTCCGTTGATCCCAAGCTCAACTACGATAAAATTGCCGAACTGACGCCCGGCTATGTGGGCGCCGATCTGCTGGCCTTGGTCTCGCGTGCCGCCACCATTGCCGTTAAGCGGCGTTCGATGAAAAAGTTCCGGGAGCTGCACGCAGCCAGTGAACTGAACATGACCACTGTCACGCTGGACGATGATGAGCCCAACGATCCCAAGCCGGACGAGCAGGCCAAGAAGAAGACGGATGATGTTGATAAAGCGAGCGCGGAAACCGACAAACCCAGCGCGGAAGTTGCGGACAAGCCAAGCTCGGGAGCCGAAAAGCCAGAAGCCACAAATGGCGAAAAAGCAAATGACGTGAGCGAAGCCGCTGTGCCCATGGAAGTGGAAGGCAAGGCGGATGCTGCTCCAGCAAAAATAACGGAACCTGAGCCCAAGCAGCAAATCGAAACTGTTGCTAAGTCGCCCGTGGAAGCCGATGAGTTTTACGAGCCCACATTGGCCGAGTTGACGAATTTCCTAGACAATCCGCCTGAGGAGTTCGCCGATCCGCATTTCTGTCTGACCTTGGATGACTTTATGGCGGCCATTAAGGTCATGCAGCCGTCGGCCAAACGTGAAGGCTTCATCACTGTGCCAGACACCACCTGGGATGATATTGGCTCCTTGCATGACATACGCGAAGAGTTGAAGCTGGCCGTGCTGGCGCCCGTCAAGTATCCGGAGATGCTGGCACGCCTCGGCCTGGAGGCGCCATCGGGTGTATTGCTCTGCGGCCCACCCGGCTGCGGCAAAACTTTGCTGGCCAAGGCCATTGCCAACGAGGCGGGCATTAACTTTATATCCGTCAAAGGACCCGAATTGATGAACATGGTAAAGTAATCTGTGTATTCCCATTGTCAACTTCCTTAGCTAATGTGCATCTTCCATGTGCAGTATGTGGGCGAGAGTGAGCGTGCGGTGCGCGCTTGTTTCCAGCGCGCCAGAAACTCGGCGCCCTGCGTCATCTTCTTTGATGAGTTCGATTCGTTGTGCCCCAAGCGCTCGGATGGCGGCGATGGCAACAATTCCGGCACGCGTATTGTCAATCAGCTGCTCACCGAAATGGATGGCGTTGAGGAGCGCAAAGGTGTTTATGTGCTGGCGGCCACCAATCGACCGGACATCATAGATCCGGCCATATTGCGTCCGGGCCGCTTGGACACCATATTGTATGTGGGCTTGCCGCAGGAGCAGGAGCGTGTGGACATACTTAAAGCCACCACCAAGGTGAGTAGAGAGAGATAGAGAGAGATAGAGAGAGAGAGAGAAATGAACGTTTGCTGTGAAAATGTACTAATTGCGATTAAACCAAAGGATGGCAAGCGTCCGGTACTGGCCGATGATGTCAATTTTGAGGAGCTGGCCGCCCAAACCGATGGCTATACGGGCGCCGATTTGGCTGGTCTGGTGAAGCAGGCTTCAATGTTTTCGCTGCGCCAATCGCTCAACAACGGCAACACCAAAGTCGACGAACTTTGCGTGTGCAAACAGCATTTCGAGGAGGCGCTCAAGCAGCTGCGTCCCTCAGTTAGCGAGCAGGTAAGCTGTTTCCGGTGCCAGCTGCTGTGACTATATTAATTCTGGTCCATTTAAATTGCTTGACAGGATCGCAAGGTGTACGAGAAGCTGCGCCAGAAGTATGCAGCACCGCGTGTGCCGTCGTTTGAGACCAAGTGAATACCTGAACGCTTGGCACTGTTGTACTAGTATTTAAGAAATCACACACACGCACACACACACCCATACACACCACAGGCATCAATCGGAGAGATTGCGCATATTCCTCATTTGATTAAGAATGTACAAAATGCAGTCCAAATGGAGCAACCAAATACGGAGAAACACCACAACAAACACAAATACCGAATAAAAATGCCCAAGCGAAATAAACTTTGGGACCAAGCCCAGGACGTTTGTCTATACTTTTAATACATATATGTATTCACGCAAACACACACATCGCCTAGTCAGTAGTCAGTCAATTAGGATGGCCCATCGCCGTGTCCATCACGTGTTCTCAGTGGCGCCGTCTTTGCCCGTCGGGCTGGTTGCCGCTTCTGGAGTTCTAGGATTTCAGCATGTTGCGTAAGCAACGAACGCTTGGAACGCTTCTTGATCTTCTTCTTTTGCGGCGATTTCTTTTTACCATCACTGTTGCTGACATTGGAGGGACTATCGCCGCCGCCGGAATTGCTGACACCTGGCGGCTTGGGTGCCATGGGCTCCTCATCACGCCGGATGCGCTGCCTCAAATCGAATGCACTCTTGCACATCTCACGTATGCCGAACCAGCTCTCGTGTCCAATCTGACTGATCATTTCGACGGGCGGCTGGAAGCCCAGCTCGCGCGACGGCAGCTCCATGACCAAAGCCATTGGCGACTTCAATACACCATAGACGTAGTCCACCACGGAGCCGGCAATGGTGCGTTTGGTCAGGCAGCTGATGCTGCCCGTACGATATTCGCGTCCATTGTACGACTTGATGGCGGTCCGTCCGGTTGTAGCCAGTGTGTGCAGTTCGCGCCAATAATACGGCGCCTCACGGCAATAGCCCCAGGGATACATGATGCTCTGGCCGTAGGAGTGTAGCGACAGAAAGAACAACAAGTTCGGCGCCAAGCTGTCCAGTATGTTGCGCATGGCACGTGTCTCTGGCTCCGAGAATGGTCGTTCACCCTTGTACGTGTTGCGATTCGTTTTCGTTGGGCCGCACTCCCAGAATATATCATAGTTCCGGTTGCAATCGGTGCCCACAATCTTGGAGGCCTTATGCGGGCGTCGATTCTTGCGCCAATTGCGATTCTGTGAAAAGAAGAGGGATTAGTAAGAGTCGAGAGGTCAGCTGTGAGTGCCCACCTTGGTGCGCGAGTATTCATAGCCATCGGGATTGACCAGCGGCACAATGATGAAGCGCAGATTGCGCAGCAACTCGATATTCCGCGTATATCGCTCCGTCAGCTGGTAAATGCAATTGAGGCTCGTGCTGACCGTTATCCATTCGCGGGCATGTGTGCCCGCCTCTATGAATATGATATTGCGATTCTTATCGCCCGGCAGCACCATGGGACCTTTGGCGCCGCTGATCTTGTGCTGCTCGGCGTGCTTGGCCGCCTGCATGCGCATCACGGACGACAGCTCCACATTGTCGGCGTTCATCCAATTGATTTCAACGGCGCGCACCTCGCGCTTCTCGTGCGTGATGCCCAGCGTGTAGAGCTTGACGAAATTCGAATATCGATGCACAATATACTCCAAATACTGATTGATCTGGCTGTACTCCAGATAGGTGTGCAGCACATCCGGACGTGGTATGACCATGCGTCGGGTCGCGTGCAACGGTACCGCGATGGCGGTTACCTTGGGCGCAGCTCGCCCTTTTGACTTTTTGGCACGTTTTGTGGTTTGCATATTAATTTAAAAAAATTGGCAACAGAATAGAAAACCAAGAAAAACAGTTAAGAACGGTAAACAATTGGCACTAAAAATTTTTCACACACAACAAATCGGCAAAGTGAATACTAAATGAATTTATATTATTCTTTTTTTTTTAGTACGCCTGCTGGAGCTGCTTCAAATTCGGCCAGGGCCTGCTTGGATGGCTCGAGTATCTCACCTGGCGCTCGACCTGCAGCAGCTGCTCGACAATCACGATACGTGCGAGGCCTTTGGGCCTGCCTGCCATTGTGCCAGCCAAACCGTTTGCCAGCCGGAGTTTTTATCAACATTATGTACATTATGGAAAAGTGGATCATCTATGGTCGTCGGCGTGAGCGGGGGCGTGCATGGAGTTCGCATTTGGTAAATTGGGACAGCGACAACGTTTAATAAGTTGGGCACGGCAGCTTGTAATGCGGAATTGGATTTGTATATCCGTTCTGGTTCGGGGTCTGCAACTGGCGCTGCCACAAAACGCAAATATGCTAAATGTCAGACTGACTGCTTGGGATCCTGCTGCGGGAGTCGGCCAAAAGCGCAGGCACGTGCTATGCAAATAAACAAGCAAGCGTACGGCCAACAAAAGGCTCACAACATTGGCGTGCCGTCCCGGAAACGGAGCAGTTGTAGCCCTCTATGGAACAGGCCTTAAAGCATTCTAGACAAGAAAATTTATTTTGGAGATTGCCTCTAAATAACACTGTGCTACACAGGAATTACCCAAAAATTTGTATGCGTAAAAACCGGTAAGACCTAATTGAATTCATGAGAATCACAGAGTACGGTAATAATGAGAAATACATGTGTATGCAGCGCAGCGTATTTATACATACATACGTACACAACCATATATTCAAACAAACACATACATTCATACGTACACATACTTACACCCAAAAAACATTCATAAATTGATTTAAGCTTGATTAGACTAAAGCTTCAAAGCTTGTGGCGTTACTTGTAAAGACATGAGATTCGCAGAGAAGGGTGTTCTATGAAAAACCTTTTATTTAATACTTTTCGATAACGATCAAAGCCTGTCAAGCCACCTCCACTCAACTCCATGGTAATCGATATATTGAAGCCCGCGTTGTAGGCATAGTCGTGACTGACGCCAGCGGCTATGTACAGAACATTGGTGGTGCTACCCACCTGGTATACCGTACCGGTCGCCTTTTCAATGGCATCTCCACCAGCACGCGCCACGTCATCGAGATCCTGCCAAGTTTCGGGTAAATCGCTGCAATATAAGTCATCTAGATCAAGGCCATAATAAAAAAGAAGTATATTCAGCTACGAACCTGGTCCAACCCCATGGGTAGAGCAAGTAATTGCCATAAGAATGGATGGTCAGGTACATAATGCCGCGATCCGCCAGGGAATGCATCAGATCGCGTACCACAACTGTCTCGGGCTCGGAGAAAGCGTTGGGACCAGCAAATGTATCCACGCAGGGATTCGATGAGGCGCCCTCCTCATTCCAATGGAAGTCAAAATTGCGATTAGGATCGGCGCCATAACAGGTCTGGCCCAGATACTTATAGGGCTGCCGAGTCTTGCGAAATATGCGAGCATAGGTGCCTGTCTGGGTATGCTCATAGCCGTCTGCGTTGACCACTGGCAAAATGACCCAGTCATAGTCCTGCAGCAGATCGGCATTCTCTTCGAACCGTTCCACCAACTGGTCGATGACATACAGCACAGCTGCCGGAGAGATCCATTCGCGAGCATGGAAACCGCCGTCCATGAAGATGAACTTCTTGTTGGCACGACCATCCCCATTGGTGATGGTAATGGTCTTCAGTTCGCGCTTCTCATATGACCAGCCGACAGTCTTGACGAGCACACGCGACGGATAACGAGCGGCCAGGTCATCAATATAGTTGGTGATCTCCTCATGTGAATAGTAGCGCTCCGTGCTGAGGCGACCCTTGCCCGAAATGGATGAGAGGCGTCGCTGCAGCTGCCGCTGGGCAAACTCCGCTGCAATCGTGGCGCCCAGGTTTTCATTTAGCAGACGATGGCTCAACTGCTCTTCCGACAATAAAGCTTCAAAGTTGTCCAGCTGCTCAGGACTCACAATGACGCGCGAAGATTTACCCAACAAACGAGGTAAGCTAAGGAAGTCGTAACCCTGAAGGCTGAGCCTGTGCAGCAGCTCTCCCTGTGCAGATGTGTTAGGTGTGAGTTCGTAGATGCGATAACTGCAAGCAACAGTTGTCAGGACTACTCAGCCGGTAAGGATCCTTGATAGACTCACCCTTCATAGTCTTGATTGGCGGCCACCAGAGCCAAGCCCAACAGCAGTGTCAGCAAGCCCAAACGCGACATGTTTACACGCAACGCGAAATCCCGCACTTATATACCCCAATCATATCTAATCTGAACTCGAAAGCGATCTATAAATTAGAAGCGTATCTATTGTGCAAAACCAAAATCGAAGATGGACTTTATTCTGCCTTTATCATGGGAATTGAATATGGCAAAGTATTGTTATAGATTCCCATTCATTCAATTTGGATATATTCTTTACAAATATATATTTTTAAACTCTTTTAATACCAAGAGCCCTATAATCGTATAAGTAAAGGTTCATAGGAGCAATGGAATGTGGAACAGTTGAATTTCACTTGTGTTAACTTTGCACTGAATTCGGAACAGGTGAGTTTGAAAACAGTTTCGAATACCAATCCAACTATTGTACGCACTTTAAACTACAAAGAATCTATATATATTTCATTACAATTATTTAGATGAAATATGTTTTTGGATGGACAGTGTAACTTGGTGCCCGTCAAATATCATGTCAACGCAAAAGTGAAAAGTGCGGGGTCGGAACAATCGGCGCAGACATGTGTATATAAACAAACCTATATACAGCTATGTATTTACGTAGAGACATCCGAATGCATTTGCAGGAACATCGCCCACGACGCAACCAGTTGATTTATACGGAAAACAAGGTTCGTGTTGATTTTCATTTAACGGTCTTTTAGTCAACTTCCTGACACAGTGACTGCCATATATTTACGTCTAGGCTATATAAGAACGGTACGTCAATATACCCTGTAAAATGTAGGCTATCAGGAAGTGAAACTTAATGCTAGAAATACATTTGATGCTGTTCATATAGTTAAACAGGCTCTAGGATATTTTTTAGGATCTATTTCAAGCATACCCTTAATGCATTGTAGTATGCATTTAAGAAACCTTTTTTGAATGGGCTTCTTTGACAGGCAACCTTTAGGATTGCTCAGTGTAGGCTATCTGCTAGTCTTGAATTTGCTATCATAAATTAAAATTATTCCCTTTGGTTTTTTTTTTTGTTGGTTCTGCTTGCCAGAGACACGCAAGGACTCAGACAGTTCGCCAGTCAGTTGGTCCTGTTAGGGGGCGTTTCTGAAGTATGCACATTATGTCATTAGCATGTTGGTAAAAATAAAAAAGGGCTACCAGTTTTTTTTGGAACGCCAAATAAAAAATTCTTGACTTAAATGTTCCCAGTTGACGTTTGTTCCATTGGGCCTGGCAGCTGTTCCGGGCATTTGATGACGAAATAAAAACGGGCTACGAATTAACAAAATTCCAGCAATTATGCTAAAATAACATAAACGAAAATTGTCAGTTTGGTTTGTTCCAAACCTGCCCCAACATGGAACAACATGGACTCGTACGGGAAAATAGAAATTATAATGCCCGCATATTTATGCATTTTATATGGCAGAGCAATTTAACTTTGTTCTGTAGTTTGGCATAGTTGGATGGCGTATAAAGTTATGTCGTCAATTTGACAGGTAGTTAAGCATTTATGCTGTCTTATTTAACCTACTGCCACAGTCTGGGTAAACATGAACAGTTGTGTCCAAAAAAAGGGGCATACAAACAAAATGTTTAAAGCAAAGATGTTTAACAAGACTAAAGTAGAAAAAATGTTGAGATACCCTTTCTTTCAACAGTTTCGCAGATGTGTAAGCAGCCTAATGATGCTTGTTAATTTTAAGCTTGAGCCATAGAAATATATTATTATATTATATGAAAGACTTTGCTCATATGAGATGAATTCAAGTAATTTGATAGACAGAACATTTGTATATGCACCAGCTATATTTTTTGCGCTTATTCCAAACTATAATCCCAAGGATATACAAATATGTTTCACATATGCATTACAAATATTACTTAAATTCATGAAAATCGCATAGAAAGGCGCATTAATTCATGAGTTTTCATGAATGGATTATGAAAGGAATATTAATCTATTATTATTAATTTATTATTATTATTATTATTAATATTATTATTATTATTATTATTATTATTATTATTATTTTTATTATTATTATTGTTATTATTATTATTTTTACTATTATTATTTTACCTCGTAAATTGGCATTGCATGGTCAACGCTTCCTTTCGAGCCGTGGGGTCTCCTTGTTGTTGTCCAATGTGTTGTCTGGATTGTAGGGCTTCTGGCCTTTGGGGGAATGCCAGCAATCTTCTCCAAATCCTCGATGCGATCGATAAGATCGTCTAGTTTGTCCAGACCCTTGCACGAGTTCAAACATTTGTTTAATTCAGCATCGTTTTCATGCAGGTTCTCGAGTGCATCTTTAAGCCTCGCCTCCAGTTCCGCGATTCGTTGCTCCAGCTCCAATATCTTGTCGGTATCCTTGCGTAGTTTTTTGTGTTGTTTCTCCAGGTCTGTCAGACGCTGCACAATTTTGTCATCCAGCTTGACGGGATCATTATGATTATTATTATTCGATTTGAGCAGCAATTTCTCCAGTTCGTTGAGACGTTGCTCGGCGCGGTTCTTAAATTCTTGCGCATCCTTTTGCCGTTCCGCATTCAGCTTGGCCAGCTCGTCGTACTTTTTGATTAGATCATCCTTGATTTCGTTCAGCTTGTTTTCGTTATCATCGAGATTTTTTTGGATTACCGAAAGCAAATCATTTGTCGCAGCCAGTTTGCCCTGCAGCTGTTTTATGAGCTCATCAACGGCCTGGGCATCGATACCGTCAGTCGTGGGCTTGACAGTCGTGGAACTTGCCGAGTTCAACTTGTCCAGCGCCTCGTTCAGACGCCGCTGCAAATCCTTTAGTGCTGCTTCCAGTTTGGCAATATGATCGCCGTAATTGGCGCCCATTTGGTCAACATTTTGCTGCAGCTGCTCCAGATCTTTGGACAACCTGTCCACGTTCTTGCAGCAGGCCTTGGCCCTATTAACTTCCGCCTTCAATTCGTCCAGTCCTGGACAATTATTCATATCTTGTGGTTCTGGTGTGTTTTGCTTTTCCAACTCTTGCACTGTGGTTTCCATTTTTTTTAGTTCATCATAGAACTGCCGGCAATGGGAAATGCTTGCTGCCAGCTTCACGAGTTTCTCCAGCTGTTCCTTGTGTTCATTTACGGCCTGCTCCAATTGGGTTATTTTCGCCAGCGGACTGTTTTCTGTGCTGTTGCCCTGAAGTAATTGGCTTTCCAGTTTGTTTATTTCACAGGTCTTGTCGCATTTTTCCTTAATTAATTTAATATTCCCAATGCGCCTCTCTGATTCCACTTGGATGTTGTTTATTTGATCCTGCTGCTCTTTTTGTTTATCCTGCAAGTCTTTTAGCTCTTTCTTCAGCTCGTTGGCCTTCCTTTGGGTCTCGGCTTGTGCTTTCTCCAGCTGTTGGTTGAGCTCGTCGACTCGCGAGTTTAGCTCCTTGCAACACTTTTCCGCCTCCGCCTTGTTGTCCTTTTGTTTCTGCTCCAGTTGCTCGATGCGCTGCGCTATGTCCTTTAGCTTCCTCTCCAGATCAGCTTCCTTGGCCTTTAGTTCATCTCGGTTCCGCGTGTTGTCCTCGATTTGTTCGTTAAATTTGCGGTTAAGCTCAGACAATTGCTTAGCCAAATCGGCTTCCATGGCTTTAAGATTGTCCGTCAACTGATCGCAGCAGGTTTTTGTGTCCTTGCCGATCAGCATTTTCATTCTGTCCAGGATGCTGTCCAGATCCTTGCCAATGTCGCCGCTTGACTCCAGCGGCTTGCCCACGCCAATGCCACTGCTGGCCGATAGGCTCGTCATGTCCTTCAATATCTTCTCCATGGTGTCCTTTTCATAGAAACAACAGTGCTCGTCTCCGATCTGCTCCGGGCGCTTAGTATGCAAGGCATCTAATAACTTGCCTAGCTGCTGATTGAGGCTCGTAAGTTTCGCATTTCTCACCACCTGCTCGTTGATCCAGCGTGCAATCTCTTCATGACTTTCACATGTTGTTCTTTTTGTGACAACACGACCGTAACCATGTTCATTCGATCGAAAGTTAACTGCTCCGTTGTCGTCATAGTCGTAATACCTGAATGCCTCCATTTGCAAATTGGCTGATAAGAGCAGCAGCCACAATTGCAGCGACGTCATCAAGAACTGTGCACGAGATTGTTTACAGGTCTTTTGGGTTGTTCTCTTCTCCAATTTTATAGTTAATATGACACTCACCATTGTTTCTTGCGATTCTCGACGTTGTGCCTCCAAGGGATTCTGTGAAACTGACTCAATTGTTGGGGAACACTGGACGCAATTAGTGCACACTCTTGACCATAATCGATTTCCATGCTGTGCGTTTTAATGACCGAGAGGTGCAACTGAAGTATGCAGAAAGAGAAGCAGAAAAGCATTACCTGGATTCATGAGAATCTCGTAGAAAGGCGCTCACTGAGAGTTGGAGGAAAGCTAGTGAGAAAGGCCATCTTTAAATACTTTTCAGCAATCTTTTTGAGAAAGAAAAGGCATTAGTTGGTTTGCGGTTGCACCTACTTGCAACATTGTTGGTGTTCCTAATTTTATGGTCTCCAACGATCCAAGAATTGGTGCAGAAAGCTCATCGAATAGATTATTTCGGACATGGCCTTATCGAATGAGCTAGCTCAAGAGTATAAATATCTCGCGATATCGTTGTAAACATGCAAACAGATAGCTCAGTCTGTTCAAAAATTCAAGCTGGCAAACATTAGTGCGAGTGTATGACGATTATTTTCATGGTTAAGGTCACTAACTATAGCTGGGTCTCTTGCCCCGGAGGGCTCTTTCATATGATTATTGGGGCGTTGACAAAGAGCAAAACAAAAGAAATACCAAAAAAAAAAAACAAACTCGAGTGCTGTTACCAAACGTCGTAGACTAACAGATACGCTGTAAAAGCAAATGCTCTTCCCCTTTTTAAAGCTGAAACTTAACTTCTTACCTTCTCTTAATCTAGAAATTTAAGGTTTATTGGTTAGGCTAATAGTTAGGATAGGTTATTTTAAAGCAGATTCAGTTGTGGCACATTTACTTTTATCAAATTTCATTGGGTATAGAAATAAAACTCGTTTTGCGCACGCCTTGAATGACATGCGCTATAGATCTATATGTATTGTAAGATAATCTTATTGTTAAGTAATAATTGTGCATGTCGGGCTAGTTTTACTTTTGGCTATTCAGACAACGCGGTCAAGTTGAATGCCCTGAGTTTTGAGTTAGAACCCATTAGGCTAAGACTAAAATGATTTAGAACCCCAAAAAACGAGTTGTCAATTTAAGCCAGCCAGCTATTAAATTTAACAGCTGGTTAAATTAAAAATGCAAATGCGATCGAATAGACGTTCTTCTAGTGCACCGGAAACGCAAAGTTCTGCTACAGCTATAGCTATTGAACTTCGATGATGGCAGATCGGATCAATGAAAATATCGTTGGCCAAGCGGAAGTGCCCAAAGCTACAAACAAGTGTCATAATTACGCACAAAAGCAAACCGAAAATATTTAAAAAAATAACAAAAAAAAAAAAGAAAAGAAACTAAGACGTCGTCACGAGAGACATAGAGAATGGTATCATCCGAAGAGCTGCGCTCGATGATTTGTGAATGGCTTCTGTTTAGCCATGACGTCGGGTTATTTACAGATCTTTTCGACTGCCAATCAACCACTTAATGTTTTAATGAACTCGAGCCAAGCATCATCGGATTTTTAATGGGCTCATCAGTTGCCTTTCTAAGCGCTTCATCTGCGACTCAGCTTTGGTAAGTGTAATGGACCACAAGTATTTGCGAGCAACGCTTCCGGCCAACTCAACTAATTGACCTTGCAATTCAAATAGTTTAGATCAGCTCTTAGCCCAATAGAATTTAGCTGGCGCGCATCTTGTTATTCTTTCAATTCGATTCGAATAGAACAGGAATTTAATAAGTATTTGGCGCGCAAAATATGGCCTATGGCTATGTATCTCCATGTCAGACCGTGACATTAGGAAGACAAAGAGCAAAGTTGGCCCAAAGCATAACACACACACACACAGGGACAGTCGCATAGTTCAAGTTCCTCTATAAAAACCAGTAAGAAAACAAGTAACGGCTTCAGAATCACTTCAAGACCCGCAACACGCGGATGCAAAACCCCTTAAAGATCAAAAACCGAACTAGACCCAAAAAAAGAAACAACAACAACAACTGAGACACATTTATGCGAGTGTGTGTGTGCGTATGGCAAAGTGATCAAATTGTTTAAAACAAGTTTCGAAAAAAATAAAATATCAACCATCAATTCTCTTAAAGAAAATAAAAAATTCATTTAATTTCATTTGAAAAATATATAAAAAAACCGAAAACCCATTAAATTTGGCTTCTTAGCAACTGGCATAAATTATGCAAAAGTTAATTGGCAAGAACTAAGCAAATTCTAATCGAAATATATTAACTTAAAAAACAGTAAAAAAGAAAACAAAAAACACTGCGACGCGTGCCGCGAACATTTTGGAAAAAAACGCTTTCCGCATTTTGTCTCGTGACGGGTTTACAATCGCCCAAAAAAAAAAAAGATCGTCTTGTATTTGGTTGGACCACGGCGATCGTTGGATTGAACTGGACACGGCTGACCTTGACACTTACTTTTCTACAAAAACCGAAACGAAACAATTTTGGTTGTTTTTGTTTTTCGGGGTTTTTTTTTTATTTTTTATTTTGGTTGGCTGTGGCAACGTCTTCTTGCTGAGCCGCGCTGCGGACCGTTCGACAGTCTTTGGCCGAAACGAAGATGAGACACACACGAATCGGGCGGAGCTCAGCTTAAGTTAACTTAAGCTTGTGGTTTTGTTACATCAGTTTTTCAAGTGCAACCAACAAGTAAAAAGCTAAAGCAAATTTATTATAATTGTGTAACAACAAATAACAAAAAGCAAGTGCATCCATGCTTCATTCAGCGCTTAGCTGCATATTTTAATACATAATTTGTTAAAAAAAAAAAAACAAAAAAAATAGCAACAATCAAATACTAAACAACAAATTTATCAACAACAAACACAAATACGAGCAGCTGTGGCCAATTGTTAAGCGCAAAATGTTTTATAAAATCGTGTGCAGTTTGCTGCTGTGTCTCCTCGGCTTGGCGTGCTCCAGCACCAGCTCCAACAATCTGGCCGGCTATGAAGGGTAATTAACACAATAGTTATAAATACATTGTTATTCATATATATAAACTTTTTTTTTGATATAAATATTTTAAGCACATCTGTCAGGCGGCCCTCTTATGGCAGTCATTTATTATTATTTTGTTTTTTATTTTTTTTGATAAAATTTAACATTTTTATTTAACGATTGCCGGTTGGTAAACTGGTTTTGGGCTTTTACCTTAAAACTAGCCATGTGCCCGTCTCTTTAAAACAAAAAAAAAACAAAAAAAGAGAGGACAAAACTGAACCTTGCCTTTGGGTTCGGCTTATGAACCTAGGCTTCAGATATATTAACCAGGTGTTTTTTTCTCACGAAATTTGGCAAAATCAAAATCTTAAAAATGACTTTTTTTCTTTTGTTTTAATACTATTGTCATTTTTTTAAATCAAAAAAAAAAAGATAATAACCGAACCAATGCCTTGCCTTTTAGTTCGGTTCATACATCTGTTTTTTTTTGCTTTCCAAATAGAGCTGGTCACATTTTTTTTTCAATTTAAAATTAGGCAAAATTTAAGAACGTTGAAAAAAGAAACTAAAAATTTGTTCAAATAACATTTGATTCAGAATTTGGCTTTGAACCTTTGGCTTTTTGAACCGATTCCAGTTTGGGTAGCCGCTTACCCGTTTAGGTAATATTTAAACTGTTGTTCCCGAAACGAACCGATTCAGTTTATAACCGGTTCGGGAAGGTGCTTAAAATATGGTCAGTTTTTAATTCACACTCACCAACTGCTCAAAGCGGACTCTCCCTTTTAATGCCGTTGCATATCGTATTCCAGACAGCTGATGACACCGATTGCAATACTTGCATACATTAGCCCAATATCGAATGTGGAGAGTTTGTCTATTTGACACTTGAATGTTAGATAGGGTATGGCCAAAACAGATATGATCAGCAAATTGCGATACAATTTGGAGCCCCAGTTCAAAGTGAATTCCTTTAGTTTGTCAAACATGTTTTCAACGGTTTACATGCAAAATTTTCAGTTCAGTTTTGTGCATTAAATAACGTTAACTTTTTAATGAAGGAACACAAAATATTTGAATCTTAAGTGTAAGCTGTAAAGATTTGTAACTGAAAGTAATGGGTTATTTAAATTACAATATTGTTGAATGACATTTTTAGAGAAGTTCATGTGATGGGGAAAGTTAAAGTAAGAATTTGATAGCAGTGCTCGGTAGATACGTCTTGCTGAAGGAGAATGCGGGTTCAAATCCCTGGCTATTGCTAGGGTGCAGGCCTAAGTATCTAGCTTTTTTTTAAGAAGTTGGATTTGCTGAGTATCTTTTATTTTTTATACTTAAAGATGTAAAGCACTGAGTGAAATTTTCAAAATTTTTAAGATCTGTCTTAAAATATAAATAAAAATATATATTTCTTTATAAGATTCTCAGTTATGTGCGGTTATAAGTCTTAAAAGTCTCAGAGAGTTCTCAGTGGCTGACAAATGTTTGGCTAGATATGCAAACACACACACACACTCACATGAACATGTATTAACGAAGCAACTGTCAATGCCAGTGATTAGACGCTGTCATTAACATTAGCACTTAGACTAAATGTTGCGCTAGTCAGGCGTGCCTGCAAAACAAACCCAAAAAAAATGAAAATCACGCCAATGGCAGAAGGCAGCTCCATTGACGATCCGCCGATGACACAGCAAGCCGTATGCAAATGCCAAGCGATCGCAGTGCAAATGTTTGCCCAAAGATTTTTTTTTTTTTTCAGAGGGGGGCGCACGCGGCGTATGTGTGATGGATGCGAGCAACTGTGCTTGGGCCGAGATCTCTTCAAGTGATGAAAATAAAAATTGAAAACGAGCCCAAAACCACAACTTGATTTTTAATTAGCACGCAAAATGTTTGCTTCCTTCCGTTGTTGTGTGTTGAGGTTGTTTTTCTTTTGTTGTTGTTGTTGTTTCGACACAAAACATTTAAAATTGGAATGCTTGAAAATAGATGCTTAATATGCATAGACATCGTTTTGACAAGGTTGCAGCCAACAATAGCGCTTCATTTGGCCATAATTTAAGGAAAATTACTGCAACAGCAGCACGTTTTATTAAAATGAAAATCAAACTAATCGCATGTAAACCGTTTCTTTATGTAAAAATGAAAAATTAGTTGGCCTATGCGGTCGCCTGCGGGGTTTTCATTTTGTATACCCTGTAGCCATTGAAATCGGGTAACGAAGGGTATATTGGTTTTGAGGCCACACCCATATTCTTGATGAGTTCATATATGATTCAAATTTTTAATAAAGGTTTTCAGGCATATCTCGAAGTTTATAACATTATATATTGTTTTTTCCATTTCCATAATATCGATAAATATTAATAATTAAATTATCTAATTTAATTTGAAAGTTATTTATTCAATATTTTCTTCTATATCCATAATATTGATAAATATCGATTTTGATATGGATTCCATTTGTTTGTGATGGGATTCTCGACACTGACTACAGGGCATTTCCTCGTCAGTCACACCCAACTTTTGTTTTAAGTTTTGAGTATTTGTGTCCGCTCTTTGCCTGCTGTTTCTGTGTGTGAGATAAACATTTTTGGCGGGCGTTTAATTTAATTATATATTATTCATTGTATGCCGACTGCCACACGTGATTAGCCGCAGCTTTGTCTTCTGTTCGGCTACTTGCTTCGCCCCCCCTCCCAGCTGCTGCACAAGATGAATATGCATAGATTTTCAATATTTGTGGGCCAGCTTGTTGCTTCATCTTGTCTGCTGGCGTTGTGGAATTTCCTGAAATGATAAATTGGCCACAAATTCAAGCGAGGTGGCAAAACGCCAATTGGCCGGGCGACGACAACTAGAACGAGCATTCTGCATAAATTTGTGAATCAACAACTCATTTTTGGGCGCCACAAATTAATTTTGTTGTCCAATTAGATCAAGACAGCTCTTTGGGTGTGTGCGAAGCAATCTAATTGGGAATTTTCGAATTTTTAATTGGATATCTATTATTTCAACAATTAGTTGGACGCAATTGCACGTAATCGGGATTACCAATTGATGGGCTAAGATTCAAAACGTGCAAACATTTCATGAGTTTTTTTTTATGTAGCCTAAACTTAATTGGTTTCATAAAGAACAAATTAAATATTCAACATAAACTCGTTTGTGAGAGCATCGAAACTGGCTGCAAATGTGATTTAATACCCGAACACAAGTTTCATAATCTTAGCAAGAACTTTTACTATAGAACTTATGAGATCATTTGGAAACATTTATGCTAAATTTAACATTTAGCTACGTTATAATGAGAGCCGTGACGTTAGAAAGTTGTTATACCCTGTAACCCTGGTTAAAAAGGGTATGCTACTTTTTTGTAAATTTTTGATAGAGCTAGAAGGCGGCTTTTTTGAACTTATACACACATTCTCGGGAATGATTTACAGACTTGAAATTTGTTACTTAGGTTTCCCTGAACGCAGAGTATGTACTAGTCAGGCACTTAAGCGTATCTCCTAATTCGAATTTAAGGTTTTTCAGACCCTTTTTGCGACGAGCAAATAAATAGCTTAGTTGTGAAGATAATTAGGATTCGAACCACGCTCGTTCCCACAGAATAGATTTAATGAATAACTCAATTGAGACTTAATCTTCTGGCAATAGCTGCCTTATGATTATAATTATTTTAATTAATATGATTACCACAATTTCCTGCAGCTATACCAAGTACACGGTGCAGCATGGCGATGAGAGCGCCTTTCGCTATATGGTCGATCTGCAGACGAACGATACCGAGGTGGACTTCTGGCTGCTCACCCGGAACATGTCTGTGCTGACGGTGGGTCCGCAGCGTAAGCCACAGTTCGAGTCGCGCCTGTCTCAGTTGGGTGTGGAATATCAGACCCAGCCACTGATGGATCTAATGGCATCGCTAGAAGCGAATAGCACCTATGCGGATGCCGATGACTTGGATGAATGCCAGCCGGGGAGTTGCGAGTCGGAGCGTCCACACAATCGACAGCGTCGTCAGGCACGCGGCTTCTTCTCGCATTATCCGCGCTATCATGAGATACTCAACTTCATGAGCGGCTTGGCTGCACGTTATCCACAGTACTGCCGCTACGAATCGCTGGGTCGCTCCAACGAGGGCCGTCACATTGCCGGCCTGTCCATATCGCTGAACCAGCGTGTTCGCCCGCGCCGTGTGGCCTACATTCAGGCAGCTGCCCATGGCAGGGAGTGGATCACAACGCAGACGGTGCTCTACTTGGCCTACGAGCTGCTCAGCAATCTGCGCGCATTCCAGCGGGTACTGAACGATGTCGAGGTGTTCCTTGTGCCGCTCGTCAATCCCGATGGCTATGAGTACACGCACACAACGGTAAGCAATAGACTATGCTCCCAAACAAACATTCTACATTCTCTAACATAAGAAGCTATATCCATCTTCGTCGGTTCGATAATATGTCCATATTCTGTTTCGATCTCGAAATCTATACATAGCAGAGACTTTATCTATGCATATATATTGTTCTTTCTTTCTTTCGATATTTCCTCTCATCGATAAATATCGATTTTGAAACATGTTTTTTTTTTACCAGAAATCTTTTTTGGATACTATAGAATGAAAGTTAAAGTTTTTGAAAAGGTAGCTTGGCAGGGTATCTCCTAGTCGGTCAATCACGACTAGTTCGCACTTGCTTCGGTTTGAAAGTTCTTCAATCAAGAATAAATTAAACACATATCAAGGCCAGAACTTATATAAACTTGTTTTAATTTGAAGCTTGAAATGTTTTAGGAATAAATTGGCCGAAGCTTAAGTTAATATTAGGGTAAAATTAATCATTATCATTTAAGTATATATATATCATCTAAGTTAGGCTAAAAACATTTATTAAATAACTAATTTCAACTTTTTACGCACTTAAAAGTTTATACTACAAATAATTAGTTGCTAGAACGAAATAATGTGATAAGGAAAATCCGATAGCTAATCTAATTCCATGGAAACTTCATAGATCGCCTGCAGATATCTTGGAATTACTTCCGTAGAATTGTGTTTAATTGATTTCCAATATATCTGCCTCTTAGGATCGTTTCTGGCGCAAGAATCGCCATCGCTATGCTGGTCATTCCTGCAGCGGGGTGGACATCAATCGTAACTTTGGCAATCACTGGAACTATCAGGGCGCCAGCCAGAATGTAAGCGACCTGTTGCAGCACTTGTAACATTGACTTTGACCTCCTTATAATGTATAACACGGTTTTAACCCCCATCAACGCATACAGCTCTGTTCGGAGGTCTATTCGGGCACGGCGCCAAATTCGGAGCCGGAAACATCGGCGGTGGTTCGCTATCTGGAATTCAATCGTCATCGTGTGAAGCTCAGCCTGGATGTGCACTCATTCGGCAAATTCATTTTTTATCCCTACGGCTATGCGAGGTGTGTATGGCCGGACGGCCGGCCTTTGGGTGCTGAGTTTACAGCTCTGAGGGGCAAAAAGAAATTCAATTTACTTTTCAATTAATTGCTAAAAGCAATTAAAATGCGAATATTTTTGGCACTGGCACTGTAAACATTTTAACACCCATTTCGCATCCATACAGAAACACAGTGCCACCAACCGTCGGCACATTGCGCTCCGTGGCATCGCGGGCCGCCAACCAAATCGGCAAATATCGCGGCACACGATACACCATCGGCACCTCCGCCTCCATACTGTACGAGGCTTCTGGCAGTCTGGATGACTTTGCCTATGGCAGCCTGGGCATACCCTTGTCCTACACGGTTGAGCTACCCGGCGATGAATTCCATGTGCCCTCCTATGATATCATACACGTCTGCAAGGAGACATTTGCCGGTTTCGTCGAGTTCATCCGGCACGTTAGTCTCTATTAAGTATTTTGGCCGTCCTTAGCATTTAAGCAATTGAATTTATAATTGTTAATTTAACTAATTAGTGTCATTGTTGTTAGGCATTAAAGTGAGAAAGTGAGACAAAAGATAACAAATACACGGTTTGATGTTCGTTAGCGGTAACTTAAAATTATCAATACCCTGTACTCAAAGTAAATGGGCAATATGTGCGTAACAGTTAAAGCAGATAAATCTGTAATGTAAAGAATAATTGGTGAGTCTATTTATGTAAGAGACCTCAAATTTGGAGGCATAGGCTATTGTATGCCCACGTAGCTTAGGTTTATTTAAAATTATCGATAGCACGCACCGATAAATATCGATTTTAAGCATTTAAGCTTTGTGTTAGATTACTTTTCTTTCTGGATATCTTCTTTAATTCTTCTCTTACGACTTTCTAGAGTAATATTGTATGTGAACTAATTTAAATGTCAACTTTCAGCTTTAAAATAGAGATCGGATAATAATCACCGACGTGATTCAGGAATCAACAATTGCATATCCCACAGATGAACTATATATTAAAGGAACTAGTTCTCTTCGACGTACTTCATACTCCCTGAACTTATTGGTGATTTTTTTTAATTTTACACTATGTCATAAACAGAAGCGTCTAGTACATACGATAAACGGACTTATTGGTATCGTAACCCAAGTCTAATAGTCGGCAGCAGTTCCAATTAAGTGATAAGTGGCTTGCCATGGCAAAGGTATCGAAATTTTTGGCAATAGTCTTTTCGGAACTTGCCGCAAATGACATCGTTGAGATTGTTGCTGGTGCTAGTGTTGCTGCAGTTCGCTGGTCTGTTGGCCTGGCAGGACTACAAGGACTATAAGGTGTTTGAGCTGAAGCCACAAGATGCCAATCAGCTGGAGCTACTGCGTCAGCTGGCGCGGGAGCAACCTCATTGGGACATTCTGGGCACACGGCGCAGTTACAATGAGAGTGGATTGCGTGTCCTGGTGGCACCCAACCAAGTGAACAGTTTGCTGAAACAGCTGAAGACACATCACATAGAACATCAGCTGCTCTGGAATGACATGTCCTTGCTGCTGCGGGATCAGCGTGCCGAGAATGAGCGCAGCAAGTCGCGTTCCACGTTGCCGTTCATCGATGTCTTGGGTGGCTTTTATACGCATGCAGAGATTAATGAGTATTTGGAGAGCTTGCCTCAGCGATATCCGCAGCGTGCGCTGCTCAAGCAGTTTGGAAGGAGCTACGAGGGACGTGCCCTGAAGCTGCTGACCATCAACAATGGGGATGGAAGACGAAAGAAGCCTGTGATCCTTATCGATGCCACAATGCATGCACGCGAGTGGATTGCGCCTTCGTTCGCCTTGTACATCATTCAGCAGCTGTTGGACCATAATGTGGAGCATGCCGAACTGCTCAAGGACTATGACTGGGTTATTATGCCAGTTGTTAATGCGGATGGCTATGAGTTTACTCACACAGACTCGCGCTACTGGCGCAAGACGCGCAAACCCACCTGGGATCCGGAGAACATTGGCACCGATCTGAATCGCAATTTTGGCTACGAGTGGGGTCACGATGAAGGTTCCTCGGCGGATCCCGCTGAGGAAATTTATCGCGGAGAGCACGCGTTTGATCAGCCTGAGTCGCAGGTGGTACGCGACGTGCTGCTGCACTACAGCGATCGCTTGGACTTTTACCTCTCACTCCACTCGTATGGAAACTATTTCTTGCTGCCATGGGGTCACACAAGGTAAGCCCAAGAATTATGCCTCTAAATTAAATAATTCCAATAAGTCAAATTAAATCAGTAAATAATTGGTATTAAATTAATTAAAGTAAGGTCATGTTTATAATAGCAAACCTATTGCAGAAGGCAGACCGTGATTCGAATCTTAATCTAGACCATCGAGTTATAATGCTGTCTTCCCATTTACAATGTTGCTGGATGTTTTTTATTTTAAGTTGAGAATAAAGTTAAGCTTACTTTTTTAAAGACCACTAGCTCACAAATCCTAGGGCCAAGACAGCCCAACAGCCAAGTACAAGTCTGAGAATCGAGCAAGGATTCAGTTATACTGAGGAATTATGATATATATGTTCTACGCTAAATATATGTCTATGTTTCAAGACAGATTTTGAAAATTTTTAGTCTAAGTATAACCTATTAAATAGCTCTTTTACCTTGCTTTTCGCAGTGCCTTCCCCTCAAATTACTTTGATATGATGGAAGTGGCGGATGCGGGCGCCATGGCGATCGTACAGGCTACCAATGGCATTTATAGCTACGGCAGTGGATATCATTTGATGTACCCTACGTCCGGTGATTCCATAGATTATGCTGTGGGCGTTGCCAATGCAACGGTGGCCATAACCATGGAACTGCCAGCTGGCGGATTCCTTGGCTTCGATCCGTGGGTCTCGCACATCGAGGGCATTGTCACCGAAAGTTGGGTGGGTGTGCGTGCCATGGCCCTGGAGGTGATAAGACGTTACCAGACTCGGTCGTAAATAAAGATAGTCTTGTGTCCAACAACTTTGATTTCGGTGTTCGGATACGCTTCTAATTTATAGATCAATTACGAGTTAAGATTAGATATGATTGGGCTATTTAAGTGCTGGATTTCAGGCACGCGTAACTATAGTGCGATTGCGTGTAAACATGTCGCGTTTGGGCTTGCTGACACTGCTGTTGGGCTTGGCTCTGGTGGCCGCCAATCAAGACTATGAAGGGTGAGTCTATCAAGGATCCTTACCGGCTGAGTAGTCCTGACAACTGTTGCTTGCAGTTATCGCATCTACGAGCTCACACCTAACACATCTGCACAGGGAGAGCTGCTGCACAGGCTCAGCCTTCAGGGTTACGACTTCCTTAGCTTACCTCGTTTGTTGGGTAAATCTTCGCGCGTCATTGTGAGTCCTGAGCAGCTGGACAACTTTGAAGCTTTATTGTCGGAAGAGCAGTTGAGCCATCGCCTGCTAAATGAAAACCTGGGCGCCACGATTGCAGCGGAGTTTGCCCAGCGGCAGCTGCAGCGACGCCTCTCACCCATTTCGGGCAAGGGTCGCCTCAGCACGGAGCGCTACTATTCACATGAGGAGATCACCAACTATATTGATGACCTGGCCGCTCGTTATCCGTCGCGTGTGCTCGTCAAGACTGTCGGCTGGTCATATGAGAAGCGCGAACTGAAGACCATTACCATCACCAATGGGGATGGTCGTGCCAACAAGAAGGTCATCTTCATGGACGGCGGTTTCCATGCCCGCGAATGGATCTCTCCGGCAGCTGTGCTATATGTCATTGACCAGTTGGTGGAACGGTTCGAAGAGAATGCCGATCTGCTGCAGGACTATGACTGGGTCATTTTGCCAGTGGTCAACGCAGACGGCTATGAGCATACCCAGACAGGCACCTATGCTCGCATATTTCGCAAGACTCGGCAGCCCTATAAGTATCTGGGCCAGACCTGTTATGGCGCCGATCCTAATCGCAATTTTGACTTTCATTGGAATGAGGAGGGCGCCTCATCGAATCCCTGCATGGATACCTTTGCTGGTCCCAACGCTTTCTCCGAGCCTGAGACAGTTGTGGTACGCGATCTGATGCATTCACTGGCGGATCGCGGCATTATGTACCTGACCATCCATTCTTATGGCAATTACTTGCTCTACCCATGGGGTTGGACCAGGTTCGTAGCTGAATTTCCTTCCATTTTATTATGGCCTTGATCTAAATGACTTATATTGCAGCGATTTACCCGAAACTTGGCAGGATCTCGATGACGTGGCGCGTGCTGGTGGAGATGCCATTGAAAAGGCAACCGGTACGGTATACCAGGTGGGTAGCTCCACCAATGTTCTGTACATAGCCGCTGGGGCCAGCGACGACTATGCCTTCTACGCCGGCTTCAATATATCGATTACCATGGAGTTGAGTGGAGGTGGCTTGACAGGCTTTGATCCACCGGCTAGCAAAATCGATGAGTTTGTAACCGAAACCTGGATAGGTATTCGTGCCATGGCCGAAAAGGTTATCGAAAAGTATTAAATAAAGCAGAGACCTCAAGTCGAATGTTTGACTTAAGTTCACATAACTCGTGCAGGTAATTTCCACAGATGCAAAGGAAGATTTAAGGTAGAGCTTTGCCAAAACTGCACTTTCATTAAAAAAATGTTCTTTGTTGGTCCAAGGAATCGCAATTGCACGCCGGTTATGGCATTATTCTCTTATTATATTTTAAACAAGTATTTCTATATTTATGAAATCATATAAGTGTGTGTGTGTGGGCGTGTGTTTGTTAGTATATGCATGCATGTATGTATGCATTTATACATGCATGCATGTTTGTTTTTTAATACCGAATGCAGACCAAATTTTTTTTTGCAGTGCAGCAAATTTAAATAAAACTAACTTCTACCAAGTGCTCTACTCCTCGATTCTCAAGAAATCAGGTAGGCTCTGCAGTTTTTCACGCGAAGTGTTAGTGTTTTTTTTTTATTTTTTTTCCGGTGTTTTTTTTTGTGTCTTTTTGTGTTCTTTTGTTGTTTATTTGTTTTATTTTTTTTTTTTTTTTGTATGTAAAATAATTTATATATAACTAACACAACCAATATCAAGCATAATCAAACCTGGATACGGATACAAATATTAAATCTGCGTTTGTCATCAATATATAAATTCGATCAATACTGCTTCCTCCTATGGAAATATGGAAATATACAAACTATTTGAATGGATGGGATGTGGGATTTGTATATAAGACACATATCAAAAAAGGAGGACTGCGGTAAGTACTAAATACCCATATAATTTTTATATAAATAAGAGTAAATCGGATGATGATTTTGCCGAGTTGTGGGTGTAGGAAATTTCTACCTAAGTATATATAAGATATTTGAGAGTACAATTCTTGCATGAATTTTGACCAAGAATAATATTGCAAGATTTAGATGCCAAGCCCTGAACAAATAGCCGAGCATTGGGAAAATCGGTTGAGTTTGACCGAGCTATGAGAGTGGGAAATTTTGACCTATGTTCACATAGACCTTAAATATCATATAAAGATATTGGTCCAAATTTCCCACCACTAAAACTCGGTCAAATCTCATCAGATTTCCCCGAAGTTTGAGTTAAGAAAAAAGTTATATATATACAGATAAATTCGCATATATGTTTTTTACGAATATGAATAGCTTTTCTATAAAGTTGTTATCATTTATGGCAGTGTATTTTGTGAGCCTTAGTATAGTATAAGTTCTAGATAAAATATAACAAGAATAGCGCTCCCCTAGGGTTTAGACTAGTTGCAAAATGACCTTTTAACGCATATCGCCGATTTTTATGATTTTACAACCAATTTCTTGATTACTTTGGGTGGGTTTTCAAATTTGTACGCAATCTTATCTGATAAGGTGTTCTGATTAGAATTCTTGAGCTTGATCATTTTGATACGCAGCCAGTTTTGTTTGAGTCGGCAACGTGTAAAGATGAAAATATTGTGGTTCGCTGTGTTTTGGCTCGGCCTAACGCTCAGCCACGTTGAGGGCGGCGTCTATGATGGGTGAGTGGTTGGAGCTGGGAATATGTTTCGAGTTCTTAACTAACCGAACAACAGCTTTAAGATCTATGAGCTGGCCACAAAAAGTCGCAGCACTGGCGTCAATTTGCTCTTGTCTGAGCTGGTTAAGAATGAGTCATACTATGATTTGTACTCGGACAATGGCGCTGCTGCCCACATCATGGTGCATCCTGAGGCGCAGCCGGAGTTTATTGAATTGCTCACCGGCCACACGCTGAGCTATAAGATTGTTAATCATGATGTCGGCCTAACGCTGCGCCGCCAATTCGAAACGAATCGCATGCTGCGCAATTGGTATCCCTACCAGGGACGCTTGGGCACCGAGCGTTACTACAGCCAAGAAGAGATTAATCAATATATTGAGCAGCTCGCCCAGGAACATCCGAGTCGGGTGTTTATCAAGACGGTGGGCAAAAGCTATGAGGGCCGCTGGCTGAAGACCATACGGATCACCAATGGGGATGGGCGGGCCAATAAGAATGTGATACTCATGGATGGTGGCTTCCATGCACGTGAATGGATCTCACCGGCTGCCGTCGTCTATGCCATTGGTGAGCTGGTGAACAACTATGAGGCGCATGCCCAGCTGCTGCTGGACTATGACTGGGTCATTTTGCCTGTGGTCAATGCGGATGGCTATGAGTACACACAGCTGTCGGAGGATACACGTTTTTGGCGCAAAACACGGCAGCCGAGCAGCGTCGAGTGCATCGGCACTGATCCCAATCGGAATTTTGGTTTTCATTGGAATGAAACTGGCGCTTCTTCGGATCCCTGTGCTGAGACCTATGCGGGACCAAGGGCGTTCTCCGAGCCGGAGGCAATTGTGGTGCGTGATCTTATACACAGTCTGGCGGATCGTGGCAAAATGTATCTGACAGTGCACTCGTATGGAAACTATATCCTGTACCCTTGGGGCTATATCGAGTGGGTGGCCACAACTTCTTCGACTCTTGTCTTTACTAAAATGTTGAATATTGCAGTGAACTGCCTGACACTTGGGAGGATCTGGATGAAGTTGGACGCGCTGGTGGTGATGCCATAAAGAAGGCAACCAACACCACATACCAGGTGGGCTGCTCCACCACCTTGTTGTATGCAGCCGCCGGCGCTAGCGATGATTATGCATTTAATGCGGGCTTTCCTATATCATTTACCATGGAGCTGCCAGCTGGTGGACCCGATTTTTTTGATCCACCTGCGTCAGATATTGATAGGCTTGTTAAGGAAACCTGGGTGGGCATCGAGGCCATGGCCCGTAAGGTGATTGAAAAATATCCACTCAACTAAAGCCCTATCTTTAAATGTGTAATAAATTGGAAAACCCTCCTAGGGTAACCTAACGAGTATTTGAGTCTATGAATTCTTTTCCATAAACAATATACGAAGTTCTTGAACAGCTTCATTCAAAAATATATCTCAATAAATTTTTATCTAAGTGACTTTGCGGTTAGAGCTGTTAAAGGGAAAGTCCCTGGCTCAAACCCGTAATAACTTTGAAAACAAATGGTATATAGGGCAACCAATTTCTAGTTTTAGAGAACTAAATAACTAAGATTCCCTTTTTATTATGAATTGAATTATGTTATTGAAACAGGAATTCAAGACGTTGGTAAAGCTAGCTAGATATAAGATACAGGGCAACTTCTAGTCGGTCACTCCCGACTAGCTTAGCTAGAGGGTTCTGCCAAGTGAAAAATCAGGTAGCTAAGAAAAAAACTCTAATCAAACCAGTAAACAAAATAAGTTCTGCGATTACAATTATAGAGAAAAGTCGATTTTCAAGGTGTTCAGAGCAATACTTAACCAAGTGCGAAATGCTACTGTGGGAGTGGAGTCTATGAGCCCAGTTAATTGGCGGCGATAACTTGAAGTGTTGGCATGCAACACAGCAGGTCTTTGAGCCAAATTGGCCAAGTGTGTCATTGTTGGGGCTGTGCTCTGAATGCTGCCACGCTCCATGGGTGGGCACTTATCGTGGGCAACGGAAATGGAACGCCAGATACAGAGACACACACACAAACACACACATTAAATTTCGTGTATAAAATATCGTTGTTTTATTTTTGCAACATTGAGCTTTAGTATTTTTCAATGACCTTTTGGGCCATGGCACGAATGCCAGTCCAGGTTTCGCTGACATATGGCAGAATTTCGGCAATAGTGGGATCGAAGCCAGTGCCGCCAGCGGGCAGTTCCATGGTAATGGAGACGGGGAATCCGGCCACGCCAAATGCATAATCATCGCTGCCACCGGCGGCGGCATAGAGCACATTCGTGGAGCTGCCCACCGTGTATTCGGTGCCGGTGGATTTCATGATGGCAGCGGCACCCGCTTGTGCCACCTCATCGTGGGCACGCCAGTCACTGGGCAAATCGCTGAAATCAATCAATGCAGCAATTAGCAGGCCTTAGCGTTAGAGTCAATTTCTTGGTTTACTCACGACGTCCAGCCCCATGGATAGAGCAGGTAGTTGCCATACGAGTGCAGCGTCAGGTAGAACTTGCCGCGGCCCAAAAGGCCGAGCAGCAGATCGCGCACGATTTTCGTTTCGGGCTCGGAGAAGGCTGTCGTGCCCTTGAACGTATCGGCGCAGGAGTAGCTGGAGGCGCCCACCTCGCCCCAGTGGAAGTCAAAGTTGCGATTGGCATCGGTGCCATAGCAGGAGCTGCTTGCGGGCTTGCGCGTCTTGCGCCACATGCGCGAGTTGGTGTGCGTGTACTCATAGCCATCGGGATTGACCACGGGCAAAATAACCCAATCGTAGTCCTTCAACAGATCGGCATTGGATACAAAGTTCTCTACGAGCTGATAGATGACATAGAGTGCGCCCGCTGGTGCAATCCACTCGCGCGCATGAATGCCCGCGTCCAGGAAGATCACATTCTTGCCGCTCTTACCATCGCCATTGGAGATGGTAATGGTCTTCAAGTCGCGATTCTCGTAGGATTTGCCAGCAGTCTGCACTGTTACACGGCTGGGATAGGCCTTGGCCAGCTCATCCAAATAGGCATTGATCTCCGCATGACGATGGAACGCCGTGAAGCTGATGCTGCGCACAGCATTACGCTGGGCCACGAGGCGCTGGCTCTGATTCTCCAACTGCTCCTTTTGCAGCGTGCTGCCCAAGTTGTCCTCCACCACCGTATACTCCAATGCGAAACCGTTCAGCAGCAGCTGAAAGCCCGCCTGATCCTTGGGCTGCACCATGACGCGTGTGGCAGCATCCAAGGCGCGTGGCATATTGAAGAAGTCATACTCCGTATTTTTGGCAATATGCAGCAGCAGCTCCTTCTTGAAGCTGTTGTCCGCCTTGATGTCGTAAATCTTGTAGCTGCAAATTGGAAATTAACTGGACATAAGCTGACGCAGAATGGACAATCCACAAAGACCAGCTCCACTCACCCCTCGTAGTCATGGGCGGACAGAGCGATGACGCCGCAGAGCAGCAGCAGCAGGCAAGTTTTTAGAAACATTTTTTTTTTTTTTTGTATTTGGCTCTGTTCCGTTCCGGCTCAAAGCGCCTAATAAATTGCTGGGCCTCAGCTGTGTTCTTTATATAGTAGCCGGTGTGCGCAGCACTTGACGTATGCGCAATGCCAGCGATTGATAAAAAAATGTGATCAGAAAAATCTTATCAGTCTTATCAGTGTGAGCGCTTGGCTTGTGTGTGTCAAGCGCTTGACTAAGTTCATTGGAAAATCTCTCAAAATTTACAATACACACGATAGATGACAGTAGACTGTTTACAAAATTTTAAATGAAATCTACAACATTTTCATTGATAACTAATAAATAAAACGCAACAATCTGCTGGACGAGCATGCATGACTCAGCACTGCTCGGCCAATAGATACCCTCTACTCGCTCAATATACAGCAGGGAAGGGTTCAGATATAAGGGAAAATATTATTTATATTGATCAAATCATTGAGCTATATTCTTTAGACCCTAATATACCCTGGCTGTTTAGCTTTAATGAGTATATGGCTAGACGTCTGTTGTCTATGGAAGAAGATAAGAACTTTCCATTAACTGCCTTGGGAAATAACCCAATTGTATTTGTATTTTCCCTCAAGATAAAAATGCATTAGTATTATCTGTCCAACTATCTATGTAATAATCTAGCTATCCTTTATTGGGTATTAAAATTTTGATATACAAGGAGTTCGATTTGAGTGGCAGGACGCAAGTCACGCGTTTGCGACATCTATTTTTGTCTATTTTTATTGTCCGCTTTCAATTTATGTCGTAAATTTGTCTTTCGCCTTGCGTAATAAACAATTGATTTATATATTGTCTTTGGCTGCGGGCATTTTTGGTTTTGATCGCTTGCAGAATGAAGCTTTATCAGTTTATCGCTTTGACTTGCTGTGCAGTGCACCAAGCAAAAACTCTGCCAGTCAAAACAATGAAAACTAGTCTAGGTTAAAGGAACAACATGATATGCAAGTCCTAGGCAGACTATCGCAACTTTTATACCCTATAAAATGTATCCTTAAATTGCATTCAGTTGGACATATAAGAGAGAACTTCTTAAGATTGTCCAACTAAGCGAAAACGTTTACGGAAGCGCGGGATAAAGAAGAATTGATAAATCAAAAGGCTTCCAAAAGATTAGGAAGCTATAAATATAAGAATAAATATTCAAACATTAAGCAGAACTACAAATGATATGATGATTTGACAACGTTTACGGAAGAGCGTGTTAAAGAAGAATTGAAAACAAACGAGCTTAAAATTGATTCATATTGTCGGTGTATGACAAATAAACAGACAAAGCAAGTCCATACATCCTTTCAAAGGGTAAAATAATAAAAAAGAATTTCCGCTTTTCTGCCGCGCACACAAAATATATTTGAAAATTTATTGCATTTCATGCGTTTTTCCACATTTGTCTGCATTTGTAGGCAGTTTCGGTCAACAACTTTTGCCGGCTGCTGCAAAAACGACAACAACAACGAGAACAACGAAACCAACAACAGGACAAACAGGAGAAACAGGAACAACAACAAGAATAGAGAAAAAGTTGCTTACTTAAAACTGACAATGAGCGCATGGAAATGACAAAAAACACTGCGGAAACTGTTGGCTCGTAATTTTGAATGGCCCATTGGACGCGACAGTCAATTCCCTTCATGCCCCCGCTAAGCCACGGTGCGGAAAAGTTTTGATATCCTATAACGAAAACAGGCGAAAGATGTGTTAGCTGTGTGTTAAATATGAGACAGCAGAAGCTTCAACTGAAAATTTGTTATGTGTAGTGAAAGCTGAGCTTTAGCTTGGGGAACGGTTTTTTGATAGAGAGGAGTCGATGAGTCGACTAATTTATCGAAATCGAAAACTTCAAGAGCTTCAGATAAAAAAATGCTTCAGATTTGGAAACGGTATGATTAGGTTTTATTATATTTACATTATAGTTATATATAGTATAATAATATAGTCTGGTTTTGATTGGCTACGATTTTTTATCAGAGTAAGAGCTCTAGCTGCATGCGTAAATTTGGTGTAGCTAACGGTAAACAGTTAGGGCAGAGTCGATAAATCGATGAAACTAGCTAAACTACACTTAATGAATGCAAAATCGTAGACTATTTTTATAGGATAACTTCTAGTCAGTCATACGATACACTGAAGCATCTTGTACTGCACGTGACTGCCAGAAAATGTGTGTGTGTGTGCACACTTTGGAGTGTGGCCGTGTTTTTATTTTGGCATTTGCTTTTTGGGTTTTTTTTTTGTTTTTCGAAAACTTTGGTAAAAGTTGTGGCGTTCTCTGTATTTGCATTGACAAAAGATAAAGCGGCATTGTTTGCAATTTGCTGTTAAATTATGCAAAATTATTTGCTAAGTATTTGATGGGGCTGTGCTGTGAGTTGTCGACATGCCTTAAAGTTCTTGTCTTTAATTGAAATTGATAGCCGAGGCTGCTGGCAAATTGCTCGTAAGTAGTTTCGAAAATTCATTTAGACAGTCATTTGCATAAATATGCGCCAAACATTACGGAAAAGTTTTTCGGCAGAGCGCTCTTTAATTTTCATTTTGCATAAATTAAATGCCGAATGCCATGACACAATGACTAAGCCCACAAAGGACCTGCCATCCTTGCCATGAACTTGCGGCTTTATCGCTCTATTAAGACCCGAACCCCTTTGGCCGGCGAGTTGAGTGTCAAAATTGTACCCACAGCCGTGGGCTCTGAAGTGGATAAGGGGTGGTTGCTTCGAAGTTGCTGTTGCGCAAAGATTTTAATTAAAATTCATCTTCACATTTAATCAAATCATGGCTGAGCAGCCGTAGCTGCCTGCCACTGACATCGACACTCGCTTCTAATTAAGTGCGAAAAATCGTTAAATGTAAAATCAAATCGTGCAAAAAGTAATTGAACAACTCGCCAGCACACCCCGCCGCCGGACCAAAGGGGTATAAGCCGGGCAAACTGTTTTCCCTGGCTTGAACTTGACGATTCACCGCCAGCCAAAGTTGTAAATTGAGTGGAGTATTTGTTTTTGCAATTGTTGTTGTTGCTATTGTTGTTGGATTAAGGCCACAACAATAGCGCACACTCTGCGGTGGGGCGTGGGGTCGAAGGTGGATGGTTGGTGGAGGGGGGGGGGGGGGTTAAGTAAAGTGCGATGAGCGCCAACCTGGTGTCAAATATTTACAATCTATTACGTGTACGGATGTATTTGTAGTTAGGTGTTAAGGCCAACAATTGGCTAATTAAAACAAGCGCTGCCTGTGGCCAATTTTCTTAATTGGCAGCTAAAAGCATTATGTTTCGCATATATTTAAGCACTTGTCTGTTCCTCAAAAAGTCTTCTTTATTGTTTTGGCTTTAATAATTTGTAATTTGTCTTTTAGTATTACAGCCAAAATATTAAGTCTAGTTTAGCTTGAAAACGGCTGAGTTGGCAGCACTGCAAGCGGTTGACTGCACCAGTTTGCCAAATGAAATTAAACGCCATAGTTCGAAAGGACTAGAGTAGTTCTCGGCAAGCTATAAATGAAACATCTAGAGACTTGTTTTGCTTTGCATATGACACAATTCTGAATTGTACGTACAAATAACAGTGCCTGCAAATAGTGTGAGACACGTATCGCACACAATAGAAAGGAAATTGTCGCATATATTAAATGCTTCGCGCTGAGTGTCGTAAGATACAGATACATTTTAATTGCAGAGCGTTCCCATTCGGATTTATTGAACAGCAAACACTGACAAAGACAGTTTAGCACACACACATACTTGTGTTTATACACACACACACTAAACTCAATTAGCTTGTTTGAGCTCATTTGTAGCGGCAAATGTTATTTGAGAAATTAAGCTTTAATTAAGCCAAGCCCGAGGTAAACCAAACCAAAACGAAAGTGGCTGCCACTGCAGCAGTAATAACATTAAAAAAAGAAAAGTATAAAAAAAACCAATGCTGAAAAATTAAAACAAACAAAATAAAAACCAGGGAATCAGAGAATCAGAGAGCGCGCAAAGCAAATGACAAACGAACTGCACAGACACACGCACATACGACTCACACACACACACACACAACGGAGCCAAGTAAGTCGTATTAAATTTAATTGGATTTGAGTGTTTACCAACGGCACAAGCCGTCGGCAAAGCCACAAGCACCAGCCGAAGCTATCCAGTTTGCTCTTAGCCTCGCCCAATGCGTGCGACCTACTTTTTTTTGTACACCATGTTGCATGGTGTTCGTGTGTGTGTGCGTGTGTGTGTGTGTGTGGCAGCAACAATTTCATACATATCACAGGTAGCATGAGGCTTAAGCCGGATTTTATGGACTCCCTACCCGGCCCGCAGAGCACGAAACAGGCAAACAAACAGTGAAAAGTGTTGGAACACAAAGCAAATATTGCGTATACGCCAAGGCAGCCGTAAGCCAGAGACCAACAGGCACTTGGTCAGCTGCAGGTCTCGTTGTCAACGCGACGCTTTGCCAGAGACCAATTAGCGTTAAAAGTAAATGCACATATGACAAATACTTCATATGGTTATGCATGTATAGCATGTTGGCAAATCCTGGGATAATAGTCTGTGCTTGGACTCAATGCTTTCCTTAAGTTTTTTTTTTTGCAACTATAAAGTCAGTATTTCGTGTGAATCATGGATCATTCTAACAAATAATAATAATTTTATATATTGCATATATATGACCTATAGCTATATACGATATTTGAAGGTACAATTTATATATGAATTTAGAATCAAAAATAATGCTGCCAGATTTAGATGATAAATTGATCTAGAGGCCAAACTATGGAGAGAGAGCCAAGCCTCGTGAAAATCGGATGGATTTGACCGGGTTATGGGAATATGAAATGTTGACCCATGTCTATATACGAATCTTGGGCTAAGATTTTGACATGAATTTCGACTAAAAAATACGTATTCAGATTTGAATGCCGGATTAATCTGGAGGGAAAACCATGAGAAAAAATCCAAACCTCGTACAAATCGGAGCAGTTTTGACCGAATTATGGGTATGGGAAATTTTGACCCATGTCTACATAAGAAACTGGGTCTAAGATTTTGACATGAATTTCGACTAAAAAACACGTATTCAGATTTGAATGCCAGATTAATCTGGAGGGAAAACCATGAGAAAAAATTCAAACCTCGTAAAAATCGGAGCAGTTTTGACCGAATTATGGCTCTGGGAAATTTTGACCCATGTCTACATAAGAAACTGGGTCTAGGATTTTGACATGAATTTCGACTAAAAAACACGTATTCAGATTTGAATGCCAGATTAATCTGGAGGGAAAACCATGAGAAAAAATCCAAACCTCGTACAAATCGGAGCAGTTTTGACCGAATTATGGGTATGGGAAATATTGACCCATGTCTACATAAGAAACTGGGTCTAAGATTTTGACATGAATTTCGACTGAAAAACACGTATTCAGATTTGAATGCCAGATTAATCTGGAGGAAAAACCATGAGAAAAAATCCAAACCTCGTACAAATCGGAGCAGTTTTGACCGAATTATGGGTATGGGAAATTTTGACCCATGTCTACATAAGAAACTGGGTCTAAGATTTTGACATGAATTTCGACTAGAAAACACGTATTCAGATTTGAATGCCAGATTAATCTGGAAGGAAAACCATGAGAAAAAATTCAAACCTCGTAAAAATCGAAGCAGTTTTGACCGAATTATGAGTATGGGAAATTTTGACCCATGTCTACATAAGAAACTGGGTCTAGGATTTTGACATGAATTTCGACTAAAAAATACGTATTCAGATTTGAATGCCAGACTAATCTGGAGGGAAAACCATGAGAAAAAATCCCAACCTCGTAGAAATCGGAGCAGTTTTGACCGAATTATGGGTATGGGAAATTTTACCCATGTCTACATAAGAAACTCGGTCTAAGATTTTGACATAAATTTCGACTAAGAAATGCGTATTCAGATTTAAATGCCAGATTAATCTGGAGGGAAAACCATGAGAAAAAATCTAAACCTCGTACAAATCGGAGCAGTTTTGACCGAATTATGGGTATGGGAAATATTGACCCATGTCTACATAAGAAACTGGGTCTAAGATTTTGACATGAATTTCGACTAAAAAATACGTATTCAGATTTGAATGCCGGATTAATCTGGAGGGAAAACCATGAGAAAAAATTCAAACCTCGTAGAAATCGGAGCAGTTTTGACCGACTTATGGGTATGGGAAATATTGACCCATGTCTACATAAGAAACTGGGTCTAGGATTTTGACATGAATTTCGACTAAAAAACACGTATTCAGATTTGAATGCCAGATTAATCTGGAGGGAAAACCATGAGAAAAAATTCAAACCTCGTAAAAATCGGAGCAGTTTTGACCGAATTATGGGTATGGGAAATTTTGACCCATGTCTACATAAGAAACTGGGTCTAGGATTTTGACATGAATTTCGACTAAAAAATACGTATTCAGATTTGAATGCCAGACTAATCTGGAGAGAAAACCATGAGAAAAAATCCAAACCTCGTAGAAATCGGAGCAGTTTTGACCGAATTATGGGTATGGGAAATATTGACCCATGTCTACATAAGAAACTCGGTCTAAGATTTTGACATGAATTTCGACTAAAGACACGTAATCAGATTTGCATGCCAGATTAATCTGGAGGGAAAACCATGAGAAAAAATTCAAACCTCGTAAAAATCTGAGCAGTTTTGACCGAATTATGGGGATTCGAAATTTTGACCCATGTCTACATAAGAAAGTGGATCTAGGATTTTGACATGAATTTCGACTAAAAAATACGTATTCAGATTTGAATGCCAGATTAATCTGGAGGGAAAACCATGAGAAAAAATCCAAACCTCGTAGAAATCAGAGCAGTTTTGACCGAATTATGGGTATGGGAAATTTTGACCCATGTCTACATAAGAAACTGGGTCTAAGATTTTGATATGAATTTCGACTAAAAAATACGTATTCAGATTTAAATGCCAGATTAATCTGGAGGGAAAACCATGAGAAAAAATTCAAACCTCGTAAAAATCTGAGCAGTTTTGACCGAATTATGAGTATGGGAAATTTTGACCCATGTCTACATAAGAAACTGGGTCTAGGATTTTGACATGAATTTCAACTAAAAAATACGTATTCAGATTTGAATGCCAGATTAATCTGGAGGGAAAACCATGAGAAAAAATCCAAACCTCGTAGAAATCAGAGCAGTTTTGACCGAATTATGGGTATGGGAAATATTGACCCATGTCTACATAAGAAACTCGGTCTAAGATTTTGACATGAATTTCGACTAAAAAACACGCATTCAGATTTGAATGCCAGATTAATCTGGAGGGAAAACCATGAGAAAAAATTCAAACCTCGTACAAATCGGAGCAGTTTTGACGGAATTATGGGTATGGGAAATATTGACCCATGTCTACATAAGAAACTCGGTCTAAGATTTTGACATGAATTTCGACTAAAAAACACGCATTCAGATTTGAATGCCAGATTAATCTGGAGGGAAAACCATGAGAAAAAATTCAAACCTCGTAAAAATCGGAGCAGTTTTGACCGAATTATGAGTATGGGAAATTTTGACCCATGTCTACATAAGAAACTGGGTCTAGGATTTTGACATGAATTTCGACTAAAAAATACGTATTCAGATTTAAATGCCAGACTAATCTGGAGGGAAAACCATGAGAAAAAATCCAAACCTCGTAGAAATCGGAGCAGTTTTGACCGAATTATGGGTATGGGAAATTTTGACCCATGTCTACATAAGAAACTCGGCCTAAGATTTTGACATAAATTTCGACTAAACAATACGTATTCAGATTTAAATGCCAGATTAATCTGGAGGGAAAACCATGAGAAAAAATCTAAGCCTCGTACAAATCGGAGTAGTTTTGACCGAATTATGGGTATGGGAAATTTTGACCCATGTCTACATAAGAAAGTGGGTCTAGGATTTTGACATGAATTTCGACTAAAAAATACGTATTCAGATTTGAATGCCAGATTAATCTGGAGGGAAAACCATGAGAAAAAATCCAAACCTCGTAGAAATCAGAGCAGTTTTGACCGAATTATGGGGATTCGAAATTTTGACCCATGTCTACATAAGAAAGTGGGTCTAGGATTTTGACATGAATTTCGACTAAAAAATACGTATTCAGATTTGAATGCCAGATTAATCTGGAGGGAAAACCATGAGAAAAAATCCAAACCTCGTACAAATCGGAGTAGTTTTGACCGAATTATGGGTATGGGAAATTTTGACCCATGTCTACATAAGAAAGTGGATCTAGGATTTTGACATGAATTTCGACTAAAAAATACGTATTCAGATTTGAATGCCAGATTAATCTGGAGGGAAAACCATGAGAAAAAATCCAAACCTCGTAGAAATCAGAGCAGTTTTGACCGAATTATGGGTATGGGAAATATTGACCCATGTCTACATAAGAAACTGGGTCTAAGATTTTGACATGAATTTCGACTAAAAAACACGTATTCAGATTTGAATGCCAGATTAATCTGGAGGGAAAACCATGAAAAAAAATCCAAACCTCGTACAAATCGGAGCAGTTTTGACCGAATTATGGGTATGGGAAATTTTGACCCATGTCTACATAAGAAACTGGGTCTAAGATTTTGACATGAATTTCGACTAAAAAACACGTATTCAGATTTGAATGCCAGATTAATCTGGAGGGAAAACCATGAGAAAAAATTCAAACCTCGTAAAAATCTGAGCAGTTTTGACCGAATTATGGGGATTCGAAATTTTGACCCATGTCTACATAAGAAACTGGGTCTAGGATTTTGATATGAATTTCGACTAAAAAATACGTATACAGATTTGAATGCCAGACTAATCTGGAGGGAAAACCATGAGAAAAAATCCAAACCTCGTAGAAATCTGAGCAGTTTTGACCGAATTATGGGTATGGGAAATTTTGACCCATGTCTACATAAGAAACTGGGTCTAGGATTTTGATATGAATTTCGACTAAAAAATACGTATACAGATTTGAATGCCAGACTAATCTGGAGGGAAAACCATGAGAAAAAATCCAAACCTCGTAGAAATCGGAGCAGTTTTGACCGAATTATGGGAATGGGAAATTTTGACCCATGTCTACATAAGAAACTGGGTTTTAGATTTTGACATGAATTTCGACTAAAAAATACGTATTCAGATTTGAATCCCAGATTAATCTGGAGGGAAAACCATGAGAAAAAATCCAAACCTCGTGAAAATCGGAGCATTTTTGACCGAATTATGGGAATTCGAAATTTTGACCCATGTCTTCATAAGAAACTGGGTCTAAGATTTCGACATGAACTTCGACTAAAAAATACGTATTCAGATTAGAATGCCAGATTAATCTGGAGGGAACACCATGAGAAAAAATCCAAACCTCGTAAAAATCGGAGCAGTTTTGACCGAATTATGGGTCTGGGAAATTTTGACCCATGTCTACATAAGAAACTGGGTCTAAGATTTCGACATGAATTTCTACTTAAAAATACGTATTCAGATTTGAATGCCAGATTAATCTGGAGGGAAAACCATGAGAAAAAATCCAAACCTCGTACAAATCGGAGCAGTTTTGACCGAATTATGGGTATGGGAAATATTGACCCATGTCTACATAAGAAACTGGGTCTAAGATTTTGACATGAATTTCGACAAAAAAATACGTAGTCAGATTTGAATGCCAGATTAATCTGGAGGGAAAACCATGAGAAAAAATCCAAACCTCGTGAAAATCGGAGCATTTTTGACCGAATTATGGGAATTCGAAATTTTGACCCATGTCTTCATAAGAAACTGGGTCTAGGATTTTGACATGAATTTTGACTAAAAAATACGTATTCAGATTTGAATGCCAGATTAATCTGGAGGGAAAACCATGAGAAAAAATCCAAACCTCGTAGAAATCAGAGCAGTTTTGACCGAATTATGGGTATGGGAAATTTTGACCCATGTCTACATAAGAAACTGGGTCTAAGATTTTGATATGAATTTCGACTAAAAAATACGTATTCAGATTTAAATGCCAGATTAATCTGGAGGGAAAACCATGAGAAAAAATTCAAACCTCGTAGAAATCGGAGCAGTTTTGACCGAATTATGGGTATGGGAAATATTGACCCATGTCTACATAAGAAACTGGGCCTAAGATTTCGACATGAATTTCTACTTAAAAATACGTATTCAGATTTGAATGCCAGATTAATCTGGAGGGAAAACCATGAGAAAAAATCCAAACCTCGTAAAAATCGGAGCAGTTTTGACCGAATTATGGGTATGGGAAATTTTGACCCATGTCTACATTTGAAACTGGGTTTTAGATTTTGACATGAATTTCGACCAAAAAATACGTATTCAGATTTGAATGCCAGATTAATCTGGAGGGAAAACCATGAGCAAAAATCCAAACCTCGTACAAATCGGAGCAGTTTTGACCGAATTATGGGTATGGGAAATATTGACCCATGTCTACATAAGAAACTGGGTCTAAGATTTTGACATGAATTTCGACAAAAAAATACGTAGTCAGATTTGAATGCCAGATTAATCTGGAGGGAAAACCATGATCAAAAAGCTAAGCCCTTTGGAAATCTGTTGAGTATTGACCGAGTTATGGCTGTGGGAAATTTTGCCAGGACAAACAGTTCTCTATATATAGAGAGGTTTTTATATATGGAGATACAAAAATTTGGGTATACAGCTTTGATCTCAACATAAACTCAGTTTTATTTTTGCCACATTTAAAGCGCATTTATTTGCTGTTGTTTTGGAAAATAATTTTGGAAATTTAAAACAATTAGAATGGTTAAAAAATTGTTGCAGCAATTACATGTGCAATTTTGAAGTGTAAAACGCGTTTCGAGTAAAATGTTAGCATGCAAATATGATAAATCACCATCATTATTGGGCCATCAATCAAAATTATGCCAGCTGTGTGTGTATGAGTGTGTGTCTGTGTGTGCGTGTGTGTGTGTGTATGCGTGTGAAGTGTCTAATTGAATAACGAAGCGTGCAAATTGAGCCGATGTCTGCGCGTCTCTCTCTCTCTCTCTCTCTGTCTGTCTGTGTGCGTGGGCTGCCTGGTTGTATGTGTGTGTGTGTGTGTCTGTGGAGGGGGGTCTTGTTCTTGTCATAGCTGGCATAAAAAACCGTTAGCCGGCAGCAGTTAACGACACATCCGTTGAGATTTATAGAGACATGGCTGATGCTCTCCAATGTCTGCGGTTACTTTGTGTGTGTGTGTGTGTGTGCCCTTAAAGGCAATTCTTTGGTATTTGTACAGAACTTGGACTTAAATTCGCTTAAATTGCGAGTGCGGCTCACACATTAACATAGTTTTTTAGTGGCAGCAGCAGCAAATGCAAATGCCGTTAGAGGTTTACCTGGTTTAACAGGTTTACCTGGTTTACAACAGCTCTCGAATCTAGAGACTGACAAAGCCGCAGTTGCCGGTTGCCGGTTGCAGGTTTGCCGGTTACCGTTACACGTTTGCTTTTTAATCCCGTTTGCATTTGATTGTATGCAGCTGGTGCAAAAAAGTAATTTAGTTCGAGCAAAGCGATGGGTGTGTGTGTAAGTTTCTGTTTAATTTGCAGCATGTCAAAAAAGCCGGCCACGTGTGTGTGTGTGTGTGTGTGTGAGTGTGTGTGAGTGTGTCTTTGTATGCATATAATTATTGCATTTGTGGCACGTTCCGAGACAGAAACCGAAACGAAACAGAACAAAACTCGGGCTCGACTCTCGAGTGTTTGTTTTGCAGTTGGCAAATGGCACATTTCCCTCGCTCTGCATGGCTTTCATTATATTCTTCCTTTTGCTGTAAGTATTTTTTAATGATACATAAACTAAAAAGATACACAACAACTATATGCATATGCATGTGTGTGTGTGATTGTGTGTGTGTGTGTGTGTGTGTGGCAACTCGTCTAAATTATTTACACATCCGTTTTGCATTTGCACTGTTTGCTTTTCCACGCATGCCCTGCCACTTCAAGCATTTCCCATTTTGCATTTTTCCCATTGTAGTCGCTGTGGTTGTTGTTCTCGTTGTTGTGGTTGTTGTTGTTGTTGTTGCATTGTTTCCTCATTTGCAGCTCAACACTTTCTGTGTCATTGTGGTGTCTGCATTGTGGCAGCAACCGCCGCTGGCTCTAGCCTCGTTTTCCGTTGCCAGCTTTTGTGCCACTGCCACATAATGAATGCAATTTTTCAGTACTCTTTTTTTTTTTTTTTGAATTGAGTGGGTCGTTTTCCAGCAGTAGTTTTTTTGTTTTTTTTTTTTTTCCAGCGGGCTTAGGTTACAATATACATAAATGCATATACACATGTACGTGCGTTTGAATGTATTTCGTGGACAGAAAACAAACTTTGCTAATTTAACAGCTTTTTATGGCTATGAGCTTTTGGATGCAAGTGCTGGAAAAGCACATTAAAGCTTATAGCCTCAAGCGCAGCTTGAGACTAGCTTCGTGTCTTTCTAACCTGATATATTTAGCATTTGATAAACCGAACTGGAGCTAAAATGAATGTAATCTCAATCAGTTAATAATCAACATCAGGGCTATAAGCTTCAAAAACATTTTGGTTTGGTTCAACATTTAAGGCACATGTGGTTCAATTCGTGTGCTTTGAAATCTGGGGTTTTTGCTAAAGCTTGGTTTTGTTATATATTTTTTAAATTTTCAAGCAACAATTTAATTCTTAAATTAATTAATAAAAAATAACAAATATTAACAATTAATAAATTGCCCGCTGTACTGAGAATATTGCAAGCACTAAATATTTTCATATACAAAATGCGGGCTAAATTTGATCCCTTCATTATGGCCAACAAACTAAACTAAAAACAAACTAATGCTTACGTCAAGATCCTTAATCCTAAATGATATATTAAGTTTTTAACAAATTTTTTCTTTTGGCTTATTTTACGTAGAAATCAATTTCGAAAGCTGTTCGATCATTTTTTTGTCAGCACTATGTCTCACGATTTCCTTTCCTTTTCCCTCTCTCTAGTTTTTTTCGGCCGCTTTCGCTCTCTCTCTCTCTCGCTCCCTCTTGCTGCATAATCTCAGATCAACTTCAGATTGCGATTAGCCCATGTCGACGAGTGTTTGACTAATTAAAACCGCAAAAGCCAGCAAATATAGCCCGAAAAAAAACCCAAGAAAAGCCTCAGTTGTATATGTAATTAGAGGGTAACCGGAAACGGGCCAGCCAAAGATTTGTAGCACACTTTTAGGCTAACAAATTATTTTCGCTGTCGTATTTTGGCTGTTAAAGTGTGCAGCCCGCAGTTGTTGTTATCATGTTGTTGTTTTTGTTGTTGTTGTTGCGGTTAGTTGTAGATAAAAAACGCGTCCGACTGGCAATTGTTACGTTAGGCGCACAAACTAACACCAAAGCGGGCAGCAGACAATGGCTTTAATTTAACTGTCGGAAGTGAAACACAATGCAAAATACGAGTTGAACTTACAAGCAATTTGCCTTATGCATTACCCGGCATACAGCCCATGCCAGAGACACGCCCATTTCTCACTCACACACACAGACAAAGAAAGACAAACACATCTGCAAACATACTATAAATCCTATGCCGAACAAAAACGTGGCGCAGTTTCTGCACTGAATCCGAATCCTGCACGCATAGACACAGCTCAGCAGTGGGTGGACCCGGCTTGGGCTTGGGCTGGGGATTGGGCTGGGTCAGGACTTTGACTGCGGGCTGTTGAGTTGCTCCTTGTTGTTTTTTCCGCTGACTTTTGCTTTGGTATGTTCATTATTTTTATCTTTCGCAATGAATGCGAAACTACAAAACGAAACGAATCCAACAGAGCTGCAAAAGGAAATGGTGAGGAGTACGGTGGCGGTAGGTGGCAGGGGGCATGCCAAGCTGGCACACAAATATGCAAAACAGTTAAAGGATTCATGGCGCTCAAATCTAGGCGTAAAGTGTGAATAACGCGTAGCAATGTGAATGAGCTGACGGCGCTTTGAGGCGCTGCCCAGTCTCAGTATTACGTGGTTCTGGGGCCCCGGGAATGCAATCAGCGGAATTGTAATTTAGCGTAAAAGGAAGTTGCGGCAGCGCAAATTGAGGTTTTTGCAGTTTTCCAGGGCCAACAACAAAAAGCAGCTCGCAAGTAAACAACTTCCGCTAGATAATGGCAAATGCCAGACGGCCAGCTAGCCCCAGCTTTTCTACGCTTTTCCACCAGTTTTTCCCACCTCTACCCCTCCCGCCATTCTGCCCAGACACGTCATGTTAAATGCGCTGCAAAATTGCATTAAATACGCACGCTTGTCACTTTTTGATAAGGGAATTAAATTTTGCGGTTTAACGCTGCCGGCATACAAGTCCACTCCTCTCCCCCGTCTCTCTCCCACAAACAGCACGTGCCCCAAGCTCCGGCTGCTGCAGCGGCTGCTGCCGTTTATTGGCCGTGTTTATGCCGCGTGCTGTCAACGCTGTAAACCAAACTGAGACGTCGCTGTCAACAGCATCCCCTTTGTTATAGTCGCTTATTGAATTTGCGCTGTTTTGCGATCTAAAAACAAAAGGAAGTCGTGCCACAGTTTAGGTCCTAGTCAAGCAATGGACAGCTTTATAAAGTAAGCAAATCTGATAGCTTTATAAACAGCGACGATATAGATTATTGTTTCGATATATACGAAAGCCCATCACTAATATTTAATTGAAAGAAAAAAAGAATGTATGAAAAGTTAATATATGAAACTAGAAAGCATCGTTTTTGATTCTTGTTAAATTATCTTCGCTTTATGACTTCAGCTGTGAATTTGAATTAAATGGGTAGCACTTTAACTACAGTGCTGCTCCATCAAATGTATATATATCAAGGTATTTTAGTTACAGTGTTGCCACATCAATGTCGTAGTACTTTCACTACAGTGCTGCCACAGAAATATTTTTATAATATATATATTCATACACTAGCAAATCTTATCAACAATATATAACCACAATATCGTAGCACGTTATTTACAGTGCTACCACATCAGTTTCATAGCATAGCAAACTTCTTTTTATATATGTACAAGTGTTGCCCCACTTTAATATAGCCTATGGTTATATCAGAGTTTATTTGTGGTCAATTTTTTAAAAGCAGCAGCAGCTTATGAGCAATAATTTAAGAATTTCATTATTTTGATTTATTTATTCTTTCACATCATAAATATCAATGTTTTATAATTATTTATTTATATTTCGCTGAGGCGCTTTATTTTTGCTTAAAGTTAATTATTTTATAGTGGCTGGGCATGAAAAATGTGCTCTTTGACTTAAAATCTATGCCAGCAAGCAGAGTTTAACGAGATCGTCGAGATATATCTAGATATATAAAGTAGCTAAATGAAAGGAGAATGGCCTGCTTTATGATTGCGCTATTTGCATTCTCATTTACATATAGATCTGCATTTGCATTTCCTTCTCTCAATTTTTTTTTTGTTCTTAAATAGAAACGCAATTGCGCACCTGGCGGTGCATAATTACCGCTATAAAGAGAAACCGCATAGTGGTACTTGTAAGTGGGCCATAAAACAAACTTTTTACACACAAAAGTTTTGTAGGCCCGCAGAATTAATGTGCATACGGCACGCACCAAGTGTGTGTGGAAGGATTACCTGAACGGGCATGTGTCTTAAGCAGGCAGGGGCATGCCAGCTGGTAGGAGGTTGGGGCAAAGGTGTTGCTGCATTGCGCCAAAGTTTAATGAAAATTTGATTAATTTGATTAATTGGCCGGGTCTCATTAATCATAAATAACATGCAGCATATTATTGGTGGCATCGAGCCGATGCCCAAAGGAGACACACACACACATACATACACACACATTGAGACCCTAGTCTAATCCAAGAATATCGCCCGCCTCGCACACGGCTTGACAAATGGCATTTTTGGTGGCACGACGTGCCGCTGAGCTTGGGCTAAATATTTTCGTAATTACATTTCCACGTAGAGTAATTAATTTTGTCTCGCTTTGGTTTAGACCCCGTCTCGAACCTCGCCACGCCTCGTGGCGCTGCCGTTGACATTTGCCATTATGTGTTGCATGCTTTTGTGCGCTTTTTGCTGTCGTTAAATGTCACAAAACGTTGGCTTCGCATTCGGATTAGTTGCAGCCACCACGCCCGCATTATTATTATTATTATTATTATTATGTTTTATTATTTGATGAGCGCTTTAATAGGCATAACAAGCAGCAAGCACAATTTTCATATAATTCTCTTAAGCTAAATCTGTTGTCCAAACCCATCCCCAGCAGCTGCCCCTTGGGGACGCCCACACGTAGAGGCGCAACCATAAAAACCTTTTGCTGGCTACTTAAGTCGTTTGCCAGGTAGCCCAAAAATTGTGGCATAAATTATGCAAGAGGCTGGCCATAAAAACGAGTCCATGGCCTGTCAAATGTCAACGTGGCGTATGTGTAATTAAGCTCAATTTTTAAGATGGGCAGCAGGAGGCCACAACTTGCACAACAATTTAATTTAAAATTAAAATTTAAGTTTTGCCCTTTTACTTACAAGTATTTCCAAGTTTTGTAATGCAACTAATTTTGCGGTCGACGAGTTGTCCTAGACTAAAGAAACTTGTGGTCGCATATTTAAGATTCTCGTTTCGGGGAGCAAGCTCTATTTGAAAAAACTTCCCTTTAAGCTAAAAGGCAGCTAGCCTTAAGTATATACATAATATTTAAAATATTAATTTGAACCCGTGCCCTGTTTTTTCTTGGTGCAAGGCTTACCAAATTTGAAACTAATGGCGAGGTATTGGTTCGAATTGCGGTTTGAACCAGCAAAAATCGTTGTGAGGCTTGAAAAATACACAGTGTATTTAAATCTATTGCTTTCTTAGCTGCGCTCTGTTTTAATATTATATACACTCCTAATTGGCCAAAGATTAAATGCAAAATATACATTCTAAGAGCCGCTGGCTATTAAATACAATTTTTACCTGTAATTTTGTATATTTTTAATAAAGCGTGTTATTTGTGTCTATACATATATATTTTTTTTTTTTGCTGTGGCTGCCCCAGAGACGCAGACGCTGTTGTCACATGTGCGACAACATAATTTGTTGTTAATGTACTCGGGACTCGTAACTGGCATTCGTCCAGCAGCTGACACACACACACAGACACACATGTACGCACACACACATGTACGTATTTGGATGGTGGCTGACATTTTTAAAGTCCAGGCGACACATAATTAACCCAATTAGAATGTGTGTGTGTCAACGCTAAGCTAAATTTATGTGAATTTTTAATTATGTCGGAGCAACAAGACGACTGCATCCTTCGCTGGCCATTTGGCTGGCTCGTCGGCCTGTTGGCGACCGCAAACCAAACAAACAACAAAGCACCAGGCACAACCAGAGGACAACATGAACAACGAGGACAACCAGAACAAACGAGCTGAACCTGCAACCGGTCGCTGGGTTAAATGAAAAACGTAGTAAACTGTGCGCAAAACACCTGAGGATTCACCATGGCGACCAGGCGACCAACAATGAGTGGCCAAGTGGCGGCTGCTGCTCCGCCAGCTGCTTGGATGCTTGTTTCGGTTTCGGTTTGGGGTCTGGGGTGCTTTGGGCCTGGCCTGGGTTGTTATAGTCAAGCAGCTTTGCCATTTCCGGGCGTGCCTTTTGTTTGCTCGTTTACCTTTTCCATTGTTGTTGCTGTTGCTCCCACTGCTGCTGCTACTGCTGCTGCTACTGCTACTGCTACTGCTGTTGGTTTAACTGCACTGTGACTTTTTGTGTGCTGTGTGTGCTGCAACCGCAAATAGAAAGCAAAGCCTGCTGCAGTGAGTGGAGTTGTGGCAAAAGTTTTAAGCAAAATGTTGCCAAGTGTTTAACATTTTCTATGGTGTCAGTTGCTTCCTCTTCCTGTGTGCGTGTGTATCTGTGTGTGTGTGTGTGTGTGTGTGTGTGCACCTGAGGGACCTTAACACTTACACACACACAGACACCTGCATATAAACTTGCCCGGTAGGCTAAGCGTGCGGATAAATGTAAATTAAACAATGTTCAGGGGGCACAGCCACAGGATGGACTCGGCTGTGCTGGCAGTCAGATGGCACACGTTTTAACTGGCGTTGATTTTTGACACACCCAAGTGGCCAAAAAAAAATGGGTCCCTAGGTGTGTGAGTGTCTGTGTGTGAGGTAACAACTAAAACGAGGGCAGCTTACATTACTTTTTTAAAGTAGCTTTTCAGATTTACCCTGAGTTCTATAGATTAATTAGTAGCTATGCAGCAGGATTTCAGTTTAGCTGAGCTTTAAGTGACTTTTCAGACTTAGCTGTGAGCTTTCACCTTTATTGAGCTTTACGTAGCTTTTCATTAAGTTTCCAAAGTTTTATATTTTCAAACAAAGGCTTTACAGCAAGCTTATCGATTTGTTGAGCTTTCAGCTTACACTGTTAATCAGCTGGCTCGAATCATTTATTTTCTTTTACACTGATCTAATATAAAATTGGTTTCGACTTTGAACCAGCAACCATCCCATTTCTCCATAAGGTTTGTGGCAACCCTCGACTGTGTGCATAGTGTGTGGTGGCAACTTTAAAAATGTATGCCACCCCGTTCAATTTGAGTTGGTGAGCATATTTTAGGGCGTTGATTTTGATTGCCAGTTGTTGTCTGTTCATTTATGGAATTTGATTAAAAGCTCACACATGTGCTCAGCTTTGGGGAGTGTGTCCTGGTGACCAGGCCGGGCCAGAGTGTCCTGTGTCCAGTTTAAAGCTAATGTTGAGGATGCTTGCATGTGCAAGCCAAATTAAAAGCCGTCCAAGCAGACAACGATGTACAAATTTATGAGGCTATTTTTTTCCCCTTTTTGGCGTGTAGCAAAAGTCAAAGGACAGACCCAGCATTTTCATGGGTGCTCCAACGGCGAAATAAACACGAACAGACAAATTCCAGGCTCAAGTTTTTTTTTACATTTTTTTTTCTCTTTGGTTCAAGGATAATCATTCAACATCGCGTGCTGCTGAAATTCAAGGAGTGTGTATGTGATTTTTATCATGCAAACAGCCGGAAAATGACCGACCCACGCCCCCTACACCCCGCCCACTAGCTAGTTGACACGAAGAAAAAACGTGCTAAATGAGTAAGGTAAATGAAATTACCTGACCGAACACACCTCAAAAGTGGACACACACACGCACACACACACACACACACATACAGAGTGTGTCCAGTTGTGCGTGTGTTTTTTTTATTTCCGTTTCCCTTTGACAGCGTTGCGTGTGTGTATGTGTGTGTGTGTGTGCAAAGTTGTATTAAAGAGCGGAAATTACAAATTTGTCCGGCGCTAATGGATTTCCATTTCAATTTGCACTGCTTTGGCTACAGTTTTTCAAATGTTCCCCTTTATTTCATTTTTCGCTCTCGCGCCAAACACATTTTAAAGTGCTGAAAATTCGCACGTCACGTTGATTAGCTGCAAAATTTATGCGGCCTCAAAAAAATGTGGCGAAAATTAAATTTTTGGCATTTCTTGTTGTCCTCGCCGTCGTCGTCCTTGCCACAAAACGCTAACGACTACAAAATTGCAAGAAAATTACCCGTTAATGTCCAACATTTATGGCCCGACTCGAAGACGTTGCACCGAAAGCCAGAAGTGCAGGCGACCATGTCTGGGCTCCATGGGCGCCGCCAGCCAAATAATCGCGGCTGCAAACTATATATTTACATATATATATATATAGGGGCATAACTGGCAAAACTATTATGGCCCTTGTGCTTATTACTTGCTGACATGCAAACACTTGCGCTCTCGCTCTGGCAAACTAAGCCCATCTCACTTTAATAGCTGTCTGCGCTGATGCCAAGGACAAGGACATTCTGGGCAGGGCAAATGGCGCCGACTTTAACTCGCGTGGGTGTCTCTCTCTCTCTCTGTCTCTCTCTGTCTCTCTTGAGCTGCCATTAAATATTTAAGATATTTTGGCATTTAATTTCGAGCACACAATAAATAATAACATGACACATATCAAACGTAATTTATAAGCACACAAATCGAAAAAGTAAATAAAATTGCTTTTCAACAAAACTCTTAGCGAACCTGACACACATGTCGAACAGTCATTAATAATGTAGCTGGATGCCACATTTATGTGGCATTGCAGCCGCAATACAATAGAAATCGACAGGCCAAAAAAAATCGGAGTGTGGGTTGAACTCGGTGCCCAAGTGGAATGTCAAACGTGCCGCTTGCCACTGTCAAAGTAAATTTATGCACCCATGCCCCAAACGCTCGAACTGGGAAATGCGGCATGCCGTGGCAAACTAAAAGTATTTTCTATTTACCCCAGTCTTGAGCAAACCCCTGCTGTGGTTGTGCCATGAAATTTGCTGCCTGACTTTTGTTGTGTCTGCAACTAATTTCAATATCATCAAAAATTAATTTCACTAATTCGATTAGCGGCATTTTCTCCAATACATATTAAAGCTGCACCACTTGCTGGGTGCGTGGTGCGTGTTGCCTCGCATTCATTAATTTAAGTCAGCTCCCAAACTTGACTTGGTCCACAGCTCAACGGCTACGATGTGGCAATGGCGTGTGTGCTGGCTCGTAATGCCGTTAATATATGGACATTAGCTCAATAATAGTTGGTAGGCCCATTTTGGCCAAAAAGCTAATTGCTGAAATGCTGCCACTTAAGTGACTCTCTGCTCAAGTCAACTTAAGTTATCAGAATATGACCTTCAGATTCAATTTGTTTGAATAACCTTTGATTTTACACTGTCAAGAAGTTATTTAAATAAATATAAAGTAGTATATAATATGAAAAATGGTTCCATTTAACTGGTTCGGTTCACAATTGGAACCTAAGACTTTTCTTAACGCCTTTGTTTTTTTCCTTTCTTCTCAATTTTAAATAGGTCTAAATTCTAATTTTGGATTAACCCAGATTTTTTGTAGCCTTGATATAAATACTACAACAGCAGTCCTGAAATAAATGCCCCAGTAAAATTTATTTAAAAATTATTTTGTAGCCTTTTAACATTTCCTGCTGGAAACTGATGTCATCTGTGAGCAAATCCGCAATCAAATTGCGAAGCCTTTGTCATCGTCGTGGCCCGAAATGATGCATTTAATTAGGTCTCAGAAATAAACTCCATCTGAGAAAAGGCAGACCTTAATAGCGAATTACACACAACATTTGTGAAACATTTGCGTTTTCATTTTAAAAAACATGTTCATGCAAATTAAATCCCAGGTAAAAGACGTGCGCGTTTCCTGTATGCAATGGGTACGCTTCTTCTTCATCTTTCTGGGGGGGGGGCTTTTTTTTCATATATTTAATTTGGCTTTATGGGCGCTGCCGCACCTTATTTCATTTTGAACAAACAAAGAGCTGGCAAATAAAAAAAAAATGCTGCTGCTTTGCTCATGTGTGAAAAGGCAGTTCAGGCCAAAGCTGAATGGTAAAAAGCCAAAAAGGAAGCCAAACATATTTACATCAAGCGCTCAAAGTCACGAAGTGGGCCAGAACGCTGGGCAGGGGGGAGAGAGCGCTAAAGGTGGAGGAGGAGTTGGTTGAGAAGGGGGGGAGGGTGTCTTGCCAAGCCCCCCCCCCCCCTCGTCAGTAGAGTGCCAGCTAAAGGCAAACGTGCGCTTGGCTTTCACTAATTGTCTTTGCTGTGCGTGCGTGCGCGCTGTAAGGGTGTGTGTGTGTGGGGTGTGTGAGTGGTGTGGTGTGGGTGTGTGTGAGGGGTGCGTGTGCCTGGCTTGAGGTGGTTGCATATATTTTACGGCTGTTTAGCCTCGCGTATGCGGCAGTCGCCTTTTATGAGCCTCTAAATGGCAGCCCTCTTCCAGCGTATTTTTCGCAAAATTTACTTGCAAAATTCCAAATGAAATGTAAATTCTTGAGTTCCCTTTTTAATGCATCTTTCTTTTTTCTTAACTTTTTTTTCGGATATTATTGCTGCACACCTGGGCAATTATGCGATCTATATATAGAGCATTACATTCTCAATATTCACTTAATGATCAAAAATACATTTTAATAAAGGCAAACACTAGCGTTTCGCAATGTCAGACACTTCCGTTCGCTTGACTAGGCAAAAGTTCTCATTTATATATATATATATATTACATACAGACTGAACATTAAATATAGACCAGTTATCATGTCTATATAGGACAAGTATATTTACGCCTGCACTTACCGCATGTCAATCAAAAATCTCCAACTGTGACGCACACTGCGGGATGTCGGTTGGTTTGTTTGTTTGTCATTCGCCTGGCAAATTCCCGGTGCCAATTAAAAGTCGCTTGCAGAATTGTCATGCGGGGCTAGCCGTTAGGCAAAGGCATTCAGATGACAATGGCGCAGTGGTAATAAGGCAACGCCAGCTAAGCAAAACGACAGGACACAAGTCATTCACTCGCAGTCGCAGCGTGTGCTCCTTGCATGTCCTGCCAAAGTAAATTAATTGCAGACCTTTGCCAGGGACCTGTTCCCATTTTCATGTGCCTGACTTTCTGCCTCGTGTAAATTAACATTATCATCAACAAGCAACAGCAATAAGAATGAGTGCCCCCGCCCGTGCCCCTGCCCGTGCTCATGTCCGTGTTCGTACACTAAACTTGCCTAGATTAATCGACCTGATTAACCGCACGCAGACCCCATGCAGAAGACGTCGTCCGTCGCAGTCCCAAGCACCGAAACACCCAAAAGTCGCATCCGGCTTGCCTATTCATTATGCAATTATTTTGAATGACTCTCGTAAGTGATATTTCCGAGGCATTTCGATGTGTATATTTCATGCGCTCTTGCTATACGGAATGCATTTCATTTCTGCCAGAAACTTTTGGGCATTTGTCTAAATGTCAAATGAGGTTTATGCTGAGCTGCTGAAGCTTGTGATTAACTACGTAATTGATTGTTTATCAATAACGCAGAGGAATTACACCAATTATGCCATATAGAACAAAGTCTCTTTAGCTTCAATTGTATTTTCCATCTATTTCGATTATTTCTATTTCAAAATTCAGTTACATTTTAGAGCTTTACAAGCTACGCTGTTATTAGGCGCCATTAACTACGATTGGCCTATCGATCTTGTCTTATCGATATATCGCATGATCCAAGTGCTGTGTTGTGCCGATACATGTAGTTGCGATACGATAAGTGTTGGACAGCACAGCTCAAAATCAGCTGATTCTCAATAAAATTGCTGACCGCGTGTGTTTCGGGATTAGTTGTGCAAAATGTTATCTTGTCTATTAGTCATTTACCCATATATGGTTAATAATTATATTTTGTGTGCGCGTATCGGTCATCATATTACTTAGTAATATCCATGCACCTTATAGTTGCAGCAGAGTTGTAGAAGCTATTACCTGCACCCGTAAGCCCCATAAAATATGGCAGCACATCAGTTAAATATATTGGATTTAAATGATTATTGTCTTGGCCGCATACTTAAGTATCTGGAAATCGAAGATCATGTTAATTTTGGACAAGCCTGCACACGTTTTCGGGAGGCCTTAAGAGACTGGTCCTACGTACTCTATCCAGTGTTTGAGATCAAACGAAGTGAAGATATCAAATTGCAATTAAAACTTTTCTTCGTTGTTTGTGATGTCGTTAAAAAACTGTTTCTGGATATTGGGGAAAGCTCATTACAAGGCGGCTTTCCTGTCGATCAATTCTGCAATCATGTCCAGAGCATGGACAGCTTGGAATGCTTTATCATCAACGAAGGAAGCGGTCTGGGGCGAATGTTTAAAACAGCGAATCCTGTGCGTGACCGAATAATAGAGAAAACATTTAAGGCCCTGGAGCATTTGCCGAAATTGAAGAGCATTAGTGTAACGTGTGGAGCCAACAGGTGAGAATTTCCCTCCAAATTATTTGCTTAGTCATTTTTTAATATTTGTTATTTATTTTTAGTTACGACGCGAGCTGCTTGATTCAGATGAAATGCCTGCAAGAGCTTTCATTAAATACAAAAATAGCTGCAGAAGATCTTGTTGAGATATGCAAATCGAATGCAAATCTGCGTGTTTTATGGTTACGAGAGGTTCTCGGAGAGCTAAACGATATTGTGCCGCATTGCCAGAATCTGGAAGAAATTGTTTTTCCAATGTTCAGCAGTCACACAACATATGCTGGACTTGCGGAGCTGCCGAACATAAAGAAAATAGTCATAAAATCCACAAATTCAACGTCGCCTTGCGCCAAACTTATTGAGCTCTTCAGCGCATTTGCAACTCAACGGCAAATAACCCAATTACAGAGCTTGATATTGCTCTCAAGTTTGAACTTTGAAGAGACCACCAAACTAATCGAATTGAAATTCTTAAAAGAACTGCGCTGTTCATTCGAAGATGCAAGCTGCATTGATCTATTGACCGATCTAACTGAACTGGAAGGTCTTTACATTATGCTGGGTCGCTCTGGAGCTGGCTCCAAGGAATGCTTAAATGTGCTCAAATCTTGCAAAAAACTGCAGCGTCTGCACATAAATTCTAATCTGTCGACAGACTTTGTAGATAAGGCGCTGGCAGTATTGCGAAAGGTTCGAAATACCGAGAAGCAAAAGCCATTACAATTGTATTCCACAGGTGTTATGCATCTGTGCGAGGAAGGAGAGGTGAGACTATTGGCAAAACTACTGACAAACAATTATTTATTACCTTCAATTTTAGGAGAAACTGGTTGACAATGCATACTGTTCTATAGTGAATCACTCAGAGTATCTACGTCCACTGCCCTGGAGACTATCAATTTAATCATGGAATAGATAAGGACTGCTCAATGCCAAATATGGCAGTGCTTTATCTATGTCAATAAAAACACGGGAAACATATTTATATTACTTTAACAAGCAGATTAAGGAAAATGTTCGCGTATTGCTGAGAAACACAGCAGTTGTAACAGAACTGTAGGAGCTATAAGAAGCTGTAAGACTATAAGACGTATAATATGGAATCGAAACTGTTGAATATAATGGATTTAAATGACTATTGCCTTGGTCGCATACTTAAATATCTGGACATTGAAGATCTTGTTAATTTTGGAGAAACCTGCACGCGCTTCCGTGAGGTCTTAGGGGAGTGGATTAATGTGCTCTACCCAGAGTTCGAGATCAAGAAATGTTACGGTTTGCATGAAATTGAATGGGAGTTAAAACTGTTTTTCATAGTTTCTGGCGCCATTCAAAGAATGAAGTTCGTTATTGGACAACCAGTGAGTGTTATCTAAGGCATAAGAAATATATTTAACCAAATTGTTAAATAACTATATTTTACGCCTGCATCACATAGGATGATATAATACTTGATTCCTCTACAGGTAGCTTTTCCTGTGAATAGATTTTGTAATCATGTGAAGAGCATGGACAGCCTGGAATACTTTACTATATACGTAGGATATCACGATGTATGGCAATTCGGAATTATAGACAAAGTGTTGAGTGCCCTGACGAATTTGCCGAAATTAAAGAGCCTTATTTTTAGCTGTGACACACAAAGGTGAGATTTGAAATGTAGATTGTTCTCTTGGTCATGTTTTAATGTAAGTTATTATTAGATTCGACGTGTGCAAATTAATTAGGTTTAATTGCTTGAAAGAGCTTAAATTATTTTATGGAATAGCTGTGAAGGATCTTGTTGCCATATGCAAATCGAATGCAAATCTGCGTATTTTAAACATTGGTATGGGCAACGGAGAGCTCAACGGAATTGTGCCGCATTGCCAGAACTTGGAAGAAATTTGCTATCCAATTAGTTGTTCATCATATGCTGGACTTACGGAGCTGCCCCATATAAGAAAAGTTGTCATATATTCCGGTAGCTCAACGTCGGCCCCTTGGCCCAGGCTTATGGAGTTTTTAAGCGCATTTGCCGCTAAACAGCAAAAAACCCAATTAGAAAGCTTGATATTGTACCCAAGAATTAACTTTGAAGTTACCACTAAACTAATTGAACTGAAATTCCTAAAAGAACTGCGCTGTTCATTCGAAGATGCAAGCTGCATTGATATCTTGGCCAATCTAACTGAACTGGAAAGTCTTTACTTCTTGCTGCCTCGTAATGGATCTTGGGGCAACGAATGCCTAAATGTTCTCAGATCTTGCAAAAAACTGCAGCGCCTACAAACAAACTGTAAGCTGTCGGCACAGTTTATAAAAGATGTCTTGAATGTATTACGTCAGGTTCGCAATATCAAAATTCAAAAGCCATTAGAATTGTGCTCTTGGCAACCATCAAATGAAGAAGAGGTGAGCACGACAAGAGTCATACTTAAAATCATATTTAAATTTTTTTAATTTTATTTCTAGGAGAAACTTGCTAACAATGCCTATTGTATTCTAATGAATCCCGCATATCATCATCATTGGCTCAGTTAATATCTTACATCGGATACAAGCTAAGGGCTATCAAGGTTTGCAAGAACAAATCAATTTTATAATTGTAACAATTAAGTCTTGAAAGTGCCTCGCATATTTCTGTGCTGATATGATATATAGGCTGGCGGATTAGCCAGCCATTCATTCGACATAAATCTACGCGAAATAATGAAACATTAAAAATGACAACTACTGGCAACGGCCCAGACGTGACGTCACAAAATAATAAAAGAAGAAATAATTTAAAAATATATATATGGATAAACACAAGTATTTTCAACGAAGACATATAAGTATTATATATGTATGTGTATGCATGTATGCATGCATGCATGTATGCAAGCATGTGTGTGGGTGTATGTTAGGGTAAGCATGCATTTATGTATGTATGTATGCATGCAAGCAAGCAAGTATGCATGTATATATATGCATGTACGTATTTAATTATGTATATATATGTACGTATTTAATTATATGTGTGTATATGCATGTCGATATGTATGCATTTATGTATGCATGTACGTATGCTTGCAACATGCATACATGTTTGCACATACGTGCAAAACATATACATATGTGCAAACTTAAAACTTCGCCCAACAAATCTTCGACCCCCATTTCCACGATAGAGGAATGTGAAACACCCCTCAAATGAATGGGAACAGAGATCTTTGAAAATGAGTTTGAGGTCGATCGGATACTAAACAAAAAAGTTTCAAAAAAACTTTTTCCTATTTTTCTACACATGCGGGTGGAATTTCTCAATAGGTAACTAAAGCTTCCTAGCTTTTACGCTTTGGGCTGTGCGCTGATCAGCATTCAGTCAATCAGTCAGTCTTTCAGTCAGTCAGTCACTCAGTCAGCCAGGATAAACAGTTTTTCATATAAAGATGATGTATAAAATTATCTTTATTAATTGTTTTGCCACAGAAGTGACTTCCCTCGGAGATCTAGACTGGACCTGAGCTACTTTTAAACTCCTGATTGCTCTTTGGCTGTTCGCCAGGTGTTTGTGTTGTGTCGTATTTTGAGGTCTAAGCATAATGTAATTAGTTGCAACAGCCCAGAGCTACAATAAACATGCAAAAGACAACAAGTAGGCATGCCTAAGTCGGCAGTGTACGACTAGCAAAATACCCTGTACGCATGATATAACATTTTGATTAGATTGTTTAAGCATTGTTTCATTGCATTTGTTATACCCGTTACAGGTATTTGGGTACAGAGTGTGCAGAGAAAAAAAAAACCAAATATATAAATTCTAGAGAACGTGCATAAAAAATTATTTGCTCGCACGCATGAACGCTGCCCACTGAAGATTTCTATATTGTTTTTTTTTTTTTTTTTTTAATTTAGAAGTGCTGTTTTTGTTGTTAGATATTTTGGCAATGAACCAAAAATAAGCGGCCACGGCAACAACAAAAACAACTGATTTGTACAGGTGCGAAAACTCTGTGATCAGCGTGTCGGAAAATCCGACTCGATGGCTATTGGCCCGTTTCTCTGGCCCCTTCTAAGAAATGCCCTTAAGGGCGCCAGTGCAGCAGGTTTTCAGTTCTAATATATTAATATTTTTTATTATTATTCATTTTTTGCGACTCTGGTTCGCGGCAGATATGCACGTATTTATTTTGAAGTATTTACATTGTTATCCTTATACTTATTTAGCTTATTTTCCAAGCATTTTCTTTTGTTGATTGTTTTTATATTTTGCTATTATAATAACTGTTCTTACTCTTTTATTATTGTTATTATCAGTATCATTATTCTTATTATATAATATCCATCTATTTGGTAACAAACTACCATTTAAATATTTATCAAGCACACTTTTCCGAGCATCTTTTCATCTAATGCACTTCAAAGTGCTTCACAAATCGTTGAACCACTCAATTGTGGGGCAATCAATGTGGTTTGGCCTTTAAAAAGTTGAAAAGTCAACGTTAAACAGATTGCCCAACGCACGTATCGCTTGGCCACGCCCACTGTGTGTCAAACACGCTAATTTACTGTTACATTATTTACATACATACACACACTCACACACACACACACGAACTGAGGCTACCATAAAACTGAAAGGTTGTCACTTTGGAGGCGTTAGGCGGTCGCTCGTTTCGTGTTGTTGCATGGTAAGATGTAGAGAGGGGGGGAGGCACATAATAAGAAGAAAAAAAAACCGAAGAATTTCATGAACGAGGAGGTGGCAACAGGGCGCATGAGCAATGCCTTTGTCGCTGGCAACATGCGAAAAATGTTGCCAAGCAAGCAAGTAAACGTGATATGCGCCTTAAATTGGAATAAAAAGTGGTTTTTAGTAAAAAGCAAACACTCTTAACTGTTCGTATTTATGACCAAAACAATTGTGCGATGGCTTTGGGCCAATTATGAATTGTGTTGCCATTAAGTATAGAAAATGTTGCTAAGCTATAAAGAGACAACATGAATAGCATCCACAAAGTTTCCCGCCAATTGCAGGCCAAGCCGAAGTGTATACAAACAAACGCACACACACACACACACACACACACACAGACATACACTGGCACACTCTAACAACCCCGAAAAGCCGCAAAGCAAACAAGGCGTGTGGGGGTGGGTCGAGTGGGTTTTCGTTTGGGTTGGGTTAGGTTAGTCGTCACCTGACGTTACATCGGCTGCCATTTCGTACGGTAAGAGCATAAAATCTGCTCAAAGCTCAAGCTGAAACCAAAAGCCGGCAACTGGCCTCGCATGCCCCCTCTCGACAAACACACACACACACACACACACTCACACAGAGAACACACAGAACTGTTATTTACATTTTGTTTTGCCGGCTTTTCAGCTTCGTGCACAACGCCCGATCAAAGCCGAACGCTGCGCAGCCGAACGCGAACAGCCCTTCGGCTGGGCTGTTGTTTCGCGTTCGCATTTGTTCCGAAACGGTTCGAATATCGGCATCAGTTGGCAACGGCCTGCACGCTGACACGGACGTGTTTTTCGCACGAGTTTTCAGTCACAAATTTCAAATAAAGCATTTTTGAGGCGTTTCTGTGTTATTTTCAATTATCGCGATTTGCGTCTGAAATAAGTGCAATTAGTGTCGCAATATTGAGAAATTTTTGGTGTGCAATGAATTGAGCGATTGCCCGTTGCACAAATAAAATTGCCGATTGATTGATGAAAAGTGTTAAACATTTTTGAAAATTGTGTGATTGGGTTTTTCTAGTGTTTCCAACAGCTGGCATTTCATACAAAAAGGTAAACCTCTACTTTCATTCAACAAAAAACAGAAATCTCGCCTTGTTTGTGACAGCAACACAAACCGCGCATGTTAATTAAAGACAGGCGCAAAAAATTTCCAAAAAAAAAAAAACCGGCGAGTGGTGGGATGGGGGATCAGGAAAAGTTGTATGGGAAATGTTATATGCAGGGAAGAGATGCCATGGCCAATCCATCCATCACTCAATTGCCTGTTCAGTAATTTTGGGGCTTCTCGTTTTATTTCTGCTTGCGACACGAATAATTCTCTATTTGTTGTATTTTTGTTTTGTTTTTGGCTAACGCCCCTTAACAACTGTGCATTAAATTAAATTTTTGAAATTTAAATTGAGAGCACACACAATACAATGCACATGTGTTTTTCTTTGTGTTTTCTTTTAGTTTTCTTTTCGTTTTTGTTTTGTTTTTTTTTTTTTTTTTTTTTGTTATTGTTATTGTTATTGTATTGTGTTCCATTGCGTCAGTCACAGAACCATTCGCAGGCCCATTCGCAATACCAATAGCAATTCCGGAGCCCGGACCCGGAGCCGGTGGCCAGACCCCATCTCGTCTGGCCGTTAACAATAAATAATCAGCAGCCGCTTTGATTTGCCTCCGTCTGGGTGCCATAAATATTTATGCAACTGGACGCACTTGTTTAAACAGGCGCAGCACTTCATAAGTATTTTGGCCTGATTGATCCGTCACTGTTCAATTACGTCTAAAGCTAACACACACAAATCAAATACTTTACTGCCATGGCCACGCCCACGCCCACTCAATTAAAAGTTTAATATCCCGCCCATTTGCGGTCGGCAGTTGCATGCAGCAATATATCTGCCCCACAATTGTTTTGATCTTATCAGCTGAGGCGCCTCTCATTGTTCTTGTTACTCTTCATCTTGTTGTTGTTGTTGTTGCTGGTTAGTTTTGGCTTTCCTGCGGGCCTGTTTGTTGCATGTTGGGCTAACAGAATAATTGACAAAACAAATCATTTACGTGGCAAAAGTTTTCGGGCGTGCACCACACGGCGGCAAAACACGCAACACGATTATCTGACGACATCCGAATTTCAGAGCGGGGCGGGTCTACAAAGACAAAAACTTTGCTGAAATATCTTATATATATGTATACATATATGTATAAATAACAGCATAATAATGTGAGAGAACAATATAAATTCCAATGTTGCAGTCTTGCAGCCTGCGAGTGTGTGTGTGTGTGTGGCACGAATGCAATGACATTTTGTGTTTAATTTGTGGCATATTTAAAGAGGAAATATTTATTAAATATAATATTTATTTCAAAAACTACGCAAATGGTGATAGACGCAAATCAGGCTACGCTTCTGTGCTTTTAAATCAAGGATAGTTCAAAAGGTGAAAGTAAAATACTCTGTCTATATTGCCTGGAGTTTTCTCATATTTCATATATAAAACAAAAAGATTTTAAGACACAATTGTCAGTAGATAATAATTAAAGCCAAACTTAGGGTATTATTTTAACATCAAATGTTTGACAGAGACATGGAAGAAGACGTCTCTCAAACCATATAAGATATATATATGTATATATATATATATGTCAACTTCAACAGCCTCGATATATCCATGTCCGTGCATCCGTCCGTCCAACTATCCAACCGTCTGTCTCCCGTCTGTCCATCCGTCCGTCAGTCCATCCGTCCGTCTGTCCATCGCTCCATCAGTCCGTTTGCTCATCTGTCCATCCGTCCGTCCGTCCATCCGTCCGTCTGTCTGTTTCTTTGCAAACAAGTCTGTCAGCCTGAAAATTATCGTCTTGCAGCTTTGTCCGATACAGAGTATACATATATATTTGGGAACTGGTTGGATCGGTTGACTATCTAATATTGCCGTCATGGAAATAATCGTTCGAAAATCAAATCCTGATTTTACATAACCTGACCAAACGTAGGATTTTTATATCATCTCTGATTCTTATAAAATGCAAAATCTTAACAACATCGGTTTACTATATGCCATAGAAACAATTGTGGTAAAATATTCTGTTTCGCAGATCTTTTATTCCAACTAAACATTAATGAGCTTCACTTAGCTCACATATCTGCCAAAGGGATCTGTCTACTCGGGCTTTAATTTGAACAAGTTTCAATGTTTTCTTTTTAAAGCACATTTACCTAGTATAATCACATAATCGATTTACGCGTAGAATTACCTGCTGGCTGTTAACAATTTCCAAGATTTGAGTTTAACGCGAATTTGATATGTGTTTATGTTTATAATAAACACAATGCGCGCATATTGCACATACGCCGCGTGGCCGTCTATTTGAATAAAATGGTTAATAAATTTAATTGTGTGTGATCTTTTTTTTTTAGTTTTATGTGCGTTTCCGTTTAAAATAATGTGAGACTTTTGATTCTTTTGAATCGATTGTATGCGAAACATCTGCCGAAAGGCGTGTTCCACAGTATTTCTGGCCATAAATCTTATTGGACTGGCGCTTTATGCGCGCCAAGTGCCAAATGCATAGATATTGTCTAAAATTAAACAAAAACGAGCTAATTATCTAAATCAGTCATTTTTTTTTTTTATAAAATCGACAATAAATTACTCTAGAGAAATATCTGCTGATGCGTTGCAAAAATGAATGCATGCAACATTTTTAACCGCAATTTGCAAATTTTATTATGGAAAACAACCGCAAATTTGCCGCCTGTGGCTGGGAATGTCAAGGGTGTTTATTTGGTTTGTGGCTTACAGTCGATTGCCTGATTTGCGCGCACACACACACACAGTCGATATGTTAACAAGTTAACAAGTTGTTAAACACACACCGTGGGGGCAGCGCAATTTTTACAGCCTATTCTGGGTAAAAATCCCAACATTTATTGCTATTAGTTTTTGGTTATTGCCGATGAACGGAACGATATGACAGGGAAGCATACAAATGAAACGACCAACATTGGGCCCCAGCAAATGGGTCTAGGCCTGACAAATGTCGGCTCAAGTGCCCTCCCCCTCCCCCAATCGCCCATTCCGCTTGACGAGGTTTGTTTATTAAAATCGAATTGCGACTTATTGGGCGCCTAACAGCAGGCAATAGGTTTTATTGCATTTCCATTTGTGTAATACAATAAGTATTACGACCATATAAACGTAAACGAAGCACAGAAAGATACAAACTATTTGGAAAGCAGACTTTAGTCATGGGAAGCCAAGGCAATCTTTAATATATGGTTTATTTCCATAGTTGCGGTTTTTGAGAGAGAACCGAATTTTCTTAACAGAAGAGTAGAAGAGTCCCAATAACTTTTTCAATATAACAGTATATACTGTTTGCCCTTCTATGCGATTCTCATGGCTTCAAGTGCCAACATGATTTTTATAATATTTAGTTATATGTTTTACTCTGGAGAATTGTTTGACATAGATAATATATAATTTACACACTCTCGATCGCTCGATCACTTCTCTCTAGCTTTCCTACGTCTCAATTTCTTAGCTCTGTTCTCCGTAGCTCGCATTTTTTCATTATCTCAGTTCCTCTTTTCTCTTTTCTCTCCCTCTGTTTCACTCTCTGTTTTTCTATCTCTCCCGTTTGCCTCCTGTGTATTTTCCCCTCTCTTTTGTCACTATCTTTCTCCGTGCCTTTCCTTACAATTCTTTTCACACGTACCGTCATTGCCCTTTAAATAAGTATTACTTGAATTTATGAAAATCGCATAGAAGGGCGTTTTATTAACAACATAGTGAGCACATTCTGTAGCAGACTACAAGCTGTAAAATCAGTTGCTGTTGTTGCTCTTGCTGCTGCCGCTGTTGTCCTTGGGAGCATGTGTTTCAAAGTGACGATTGTCCAAATAAATAGTCGGGCATATAGTTTATACTTGTTAGAAATAGTTTATGCCATCGATAGGTGCGTAAAGAAGTTTATGGCGTTTTAATTGTATTTGGAAGAATTGCTACACGATGACGTGCAGTAGGGCGAATACGTGTTGGGGAAATGGGAGCAGCATGTGCCTTCCAGTTCGGCTCTGAGTCAGTCACTTAGCCAATCAAGTTTTCTTCGCCGTTTTCCGGCAAGCTGTTTATTTATGCGCGCTTAATTTATATTTTCAGTCTGGTTAGCTGCTTTTGCACACATGATAGTCCAATTTGTAATGATAATATAAAAATTTCAACGGCTTTGTCATCGTCGCCCCGCTGGGCGCTATAATTAACAAATAGAAAAAAAAAAATCAAGAGGAAATACAGCCAGCGGGACAGAGCACCAAAAATTGGATGAAAATCTCAATCACATTACCTGCGCATATTTGTGCAGTTACAGCATCAGCTCCTGCCCCAACACCTGCTGCAGCTGCATCTGCATCTGCAGCTGCCCCAGCCCCATCTGGCTCTGTTCTCGCCCCCCCGCGACCCGAGTTCCTCTTTGCTGCATCATCAAAGCAGCCGTCGTATTAACTTTTCATCTAAACAGGCAGGCGAAAGCCGTTGCAGCTATTCAAATCAAAAATTTGTGTGTTTATGGCAGGTGCGGCGCGGCCGGGAAATGGAAAATTCCAAGCATATCAAAACCATTTGGGCCACAATTGCAATTGCAATTGCGATTGCGATTCGCGGCTGCCGCGAGATGCTCGCTAATTTATGAGCCGTGCATTGTGGGTAAATGTAACCGTAAATTGGCACTTTGAATTAAACAAGATGCCCAACCGCAATCCTACCCACCTGTCCTCGCCCCATCCCTTGTCCTGCACACGGACAAGGTCGTTTGCCAGCACATGCGGGAGAAACCGGGCCACAAAGGTGCATGCCCCAATTTGGCCACTGAGTGTGAAAATGAGGCAAGCGGCCAACAGGCTGCTAATTGGAACTGAGCTAAAACAACGCTAAATTTCGATTAATCAGTCTTTTGTGGAACAATTTGAACTGTTTTAAATGGCCAAGAAAATAATCTACAAAGGAATTTAAATTGTTCGTGGGGATATTTTTATTCAAATGCAGCTACTTTAATTTTGTTTTCAATTTAAACAGCCTGGTTCGAATTATTCGATTTAGTGCTGTTAAATACAAAAGGAACGAGCTGCTGGTTCAGCACACGATTTGAACCAGCTTTCTGGTTTCAGGATTCACTTCAAATTAGTGCTGTAAAATGCAAAGTGAAACATTTCTTGGTTAGTTTCACGATTTGAACTATTTTACCGGCTCCAGGCTTTCAATTAAAGTGTAGTTTAATTAGTGTTGTAAAATGCATAACGAGCAAATTTGTGATTCAGCTCACGATTTAAACCAGCTTTCTGGTTGCAGTTTTCAATTTAAGTGCAGCTGTTTTAAATTGGCTACAATTCAAACAAACTGGTTCTACATTCGAATTAGTGTTGTAAAATGCAAAAAAGAACAGTTTTGGATAAGATCACGATTCGAACTAGTTTTCTGGGTCTATCTCTTGCACATTCTTGGACCCAGGCTTTGGCTTAACTATCATTATATTTAAAAAATTAATAGACAGTTGTTTATTATCTACTGCCCGTTGTGCTGAAAATATTGCAAATCATAAATATTTTCATGAACAATAGCGGGCTATATAACAAATATGGTTGGAAGTCAATTAGTTAACCGATATGCCCCTCTTCAGTTTGGCGAACAGTGTATGGCCATATAAAATTCACATAAATGCGCATACAAATAAATTATTATCTGATTGATGTTTTTCCGTCAGGAAATGATTTGCCAATGGCGTGAAATTTACTCTCACTGCTTTTGTACTTTGTTGTGGGAGGGAGAGGCGTGGCCGAGGGGCTTACGTGTTTGGTTTGCTGTGCCAAGGATTTGTATCGAGTTTTCTTTTATTGATTGTTGGTGTGAGGCAATCGCAAAGCCGCAGCAAAATAATTAGCAACTAACTGAGGAAATGTTGGGCCATAAATTGAACGCTGACATTTCATGTCAAGGCTCAACGGCAAATCGATTGATAAATTAATCAAAATAGGGCCTTGAGAGTGCATAATAAATATTTATAGCATTAGTATGCCAGCAAAGCCAAGTCCTTCGATTGGCGTGTCTCTGGTGCAGCAAAAAAATTTTCAATTTCAACTGCAATTTAAACGTCCATCAATAACCCGGCCAGGCAGTCGGCAGTCGGCTGTTCCGGACGGGCAAATCGCCAACAAAACGTTAAAGCACAGATTAAACTCAAACTTGGCGGGCCATATTTCATGCCCGCCATATATATGCCAGATATATATACACGTACAAAGCCGGGACATGAACTCGCTCTGACAACGAAGCCACTTAAGCCAACTTGGAGGCGGCACACTGAGCAGGAGGCGGGAACAGGAGTGGGATCGGGAGCAGGAGCGGCAGCAGGAGCACGAGCGGAGGCAGAAGCAGGAGAAGGAGAAGAAGCAGAGCGAGCGGCAGCAGACCCGCACCCGCATCCAGTCCTGACTGGGTGCGACTGACAAATGAAGACTGACAATTTACAAAACAGCTGAAAAACAAAACCAAATCATTTTCTCGTGCAACTTGTCGCGACAGTTGAGTTTTTAAAAGCAACTTGTTGTCATAAGGCCGAGACGCGAGTTTTTTTTTTTTCTTTTTGAACGGAAAAAGCGTTTTGTTGTGTACGTGAAAGATTTAAAATAAAACCACTTAGCGGCTGCTTTATTTTTTGACAATTGCTAAAGCCTGGGCATAGCATGTTAAAGTGTTCCCAGAGATTTATGAGTAGGGTATAAAGAACTTGCAACTGTGATACTTGAAAAGTGTTGAGAGTTTTGTCAAACTTCTATACACTGTTTTAAATTATAAAAGCATTTAGTAATACACTTGAAAAACTAATACAACGAATACAAAATTTAAATGATTTCGTAGTTAGACATTGAACAATGCCCGACTAGGGAATAGCCCTAATATTCTTCAACCTAGTGCTGCAGCTCACTCCAAAGGGGAAGTCGGTTTCTAAAAACCTAAATATACTTCATCTGTGTATACTTATCTACAAGCTAATTGTCAAATTTGATGACTCTAGCCTGTAAAATCTTAGGGATTTTCCTGAAAATACAGGATTTCTATATCGAATTTTATCGATAGCTGGGAAATAGGACAAGTTTCGATTATCGGAAATAAATTCGTACTGTGCGGGCACTATGAGGACCTGCGTTCCAAGTTCTTTCTCTAGTCTCTAGTTCCTATAGCTTCTGAGATCCTTGAGTTAATATGAACAGACAGACGGACATGCAGACAGACATAGCATTAAAACTATGGCAAATAAATATTGATTAATAATAGATAATATTATTATAATATAATATTTAATATGCTTATTATAAAGCTTTAAAACAAAGTGCAAACACGAAAAATCATATGAGTCTTGAGTCCTAACTCGGAAAGTCTTAAAGGTCTAATTTATGTTTTAATTAAGTTGCAGTAATTGCTGCTTAATTCAAATAAAATTGCATTTGTTTGCAAATTCAAGCAGGAACTGTTGTCCATAACAATTTTAGCTGCTGTCTTGATTTGCAATTAAGTTTGTTTATTTTGGCTGCAATTTAAACAATTAATGTCAAGCTGCAGACGAGCTAAATAATTATTCTTCATTTCCACAATTCGAGCTAATCAAATTAATTGAATTTAAGACCTTATTTTACATTTATTTATTTAAATAAAAATGCTTGCGCAATGTGTGTGCGGCTTATTTAAATATTTACAAACGGCTAAGCAGAAATATAATTAAATAAATAAAAGTGGCAAACAACGAAAAACACTTGAACTGTGTTACAACAACAACAACAAGAACAGAAATAGCAAGAGCTACAACAAACCAAAAATAAAGACAAATAGAAAATAGTTTTTTTTTGTTTTTTTGCTTTTGTCTGCATTTCTCGTTATCCACCTGCGGCGCGTCCAAGTGCCTCAGGCAACTGCCTGCCTCATCATCATAATCATTATGAGCATTGTCACAGCATCATTATTATCTTTGGGCCTGTCCATTTCAATATATGTTTAACATGTATTTTTAGCTCATTTTTCATTATTAACTAAAAACTGTCAGTTGGACACACGCACACACACACACTCGCACACTCGCACACATATTACACACCTGCATGAAACAAAAATGTGCAGCGAGGCGGCGATTTGAATGTCAGGCTGGCAACTTTTTAGTCTCTGGCTGCAGACTGCTTGTTGTCTGTGCGCGAGAGCGAGAGAGTTAGAGCGGAAATTTCGTGCAGTGTTGGAAGCTGTCGACATTTTAGAAAAGCGCCAACGACGCAACAAGTTGCCAGCAACAAAATGGCGGAAACGTGTCGCTGTCGCTGTCGGCGTCGCCGTTGACGTTGCCAGACACTTGAATCAAAGTTTTTGTCTCTCCCCTCATCGAGAGCCGCCTCTAAATTTATGAAATGCATTTTTAAACGTAACTTTAAACTTTTTTATTGCTTTGAGAGTTGCAGCCGCAGCAGCAGCAGCATCCTAATTGTGGCCAACTTTCATATCCTGCTCTGGCTGTGATAGTGTGTGTCCTGCCTCTCCTGCCTGGCTGCCTGTCTGTGTTTGGTGAGCCGCCTGTCCCATTGCTGTTGTCCCCGTCGCTGTTCATTGACTTTGGCAGCAACTACAGCCAGAACAACGTTGTGCATGTGCAGGGAAAGGACACACACACACTCCACGCACTGTGACTTTGTTTTTAATACACTCCAGTGGCCGTTGCATCGATCGCCAGGACAAACAAGGCGCCTGTCGTTGTCTGCCAGCCGCAGTTCATTACTCCTCCAGCCAAGTCCTGTGGCCAGCCTGTGTGCATGTGAGCGTGTGTGTGTGTGTGTGTGTGTGTGTGCAGTGACTTTTAATGCTCATATTTTTGCCATGCCACGCAACGCCATGTTATCCTTTTGGCTCACGTCAAGCCATGACAAAGATTATCAATAGCCAAGCCAAAGACACGTTGTACCCATTGACTGCTGCGGATATTGGCCACGCTTCAGACTTGTTGGCAGCCTTAATCCCACATTCGCCATTTCCACATCAATATCAATCGCCAGCCCAATCGCCGGGCTCTACATTCTGTTTATGCCGAGCATTTCTATGGCTGCTTCTTCGCTGCCTGCTCATCGATTAAACGTTAAATTGTTATTACCATATTTAGCTGAAGCGTCCCCAGGTCCCCAGGCAACCCTTTGGTTCTTTCAAGCCGCACAACAATGGGACAAACAAATTTAACAAATCAACAGATACTCTCAACATATATCGAGCATATTGCATATTGTGACAATAGTTCTCCTCTTTTTATACTAATATTAAAATTTTTAATGCATTCTTTTAACCATTGAAAACTTATATAATATTATTATCGTTTCATTTTTACACAATTTCTATATATAATGATTTTTCTATCATTATAAAGTCTGAAATTCTAAATAATTTGCAATATTAATTGACCAAATGTTAATTTCTTGGTATTCAATATGTGAATATATAAATCTTTTCCAAAATGAAACTTCTAATCTGCGCTTGTTCATGAACTTGACAAGCGCAGCCAACTTAACACGACGTATTCGGTGCTGCCAGATCGCTAACTGGTGCAATATTGGTTCTTAATTTATTTTCTTCAGATTAAATGTATTCAAATATAAATCTTCCTCAAAATGAAGCAACTTATCAATGCTAGTTTATGATGTTAACAAGCGCAGCAAAGTTGACACAACATTTGGTGCTGACAGATCGTTTACATATGTAATTATATGTCTTTATTTATTTTCTTGATATTAAATGTGTTCAGATATAAATCGTATCCAAAATTAATCCTCTAATCAATGCTAATTCTTGAACTTATCAAGCGCAGCCAACTTAACGTACTCAAGCAACATCTGGTGCTGCCAGATCGCTGCTTTAAAATTTACATAAATCTCACATATTTTTTAATTCAACGCATTTTTCCATATAAAAAGTTAACATATTTAAAAATCTTAAAGCCTTGACGCGCATGTTGCAAACTCAATGACAATGTTGCGTCTACTTTTACGCCGTAAGGGTGTGTGCAGAGGCGGGCGTCTGTTTTATGTTGGCCCGTGGAGGACTTTGCGAAACGCATAAACATATTCGTGTGCCGGGATGTTTGGCATTTTGGCTGTTTGCAGCAGCCACAGGCCGCATCATCATAATTTGTGAAAGGCGCTGTTGCCGGCAGGAAGTTGCCGTTGAAAATATGTTGAAACAAGTAGCCAGTAGATCTAAGGGGCGGATGGTGCGGGGGGCAATGGGTTGGTCTGGTTGGGTTGGTTGGGCAACCTTGTCATATCCTGTTGACGGTCGCCGCTCAGGTGGCCCCGTTTGCCTTTGTCTCTCGGCGGAAGTGTGAAATATTTTTAGAGCACACTTTTTTCCAACCTTCTTCAAATGGAATTTTTGCGCTCGAGCGTATTTTATTGGCATTTTGCAGAAAATTTGTGGCCAATGCTATGAAAATGCCACAAATTGCGTTCTACACTTGGCGGCTCAGCAATTTTCAAATTACATTCTCCTCTTTTTTTTCTCTCTCTTTCTTTTCGGTGCCACATTTGCACTGTGGATTCGCGTTTAATTGATTTAGTCAAATTGTTAAGCGAATCAGGGTTGGGCCTAATGCATAGCCCATATATGCTGGCGCACAAAAGGACACCAGCTGGCGCAGCGGGTAAATCCTTTTAATTTTCGTGAAGCACACGCTGCATAATTTGGTGGCATGTTGCATAATTATGCGTCGGTTGTCAATGAATTTGCATGTGCGTTCGCAATTTTGATTTTTGTCCAAGTTTACACCAGAGATTTCGTTTGATTTCGCGACAAATTTACCAAAATTCAATTACCAATTACAATTACATATGCAACTTGCAACAGGCCAAGCGCAACGGCATTTGCCGCAGTCAACAAGCCGTGGCAAGTATTCTACTGATTGCGGCAATAAATTAAATATTATTCGCAGAAAATCCATTTCACAATATTGTCGAAAATTTATGATCTCCAAATTATTTAGCATCATTCTGAATTAAATCCAGCTCGCTTTGTTGGCTTCTATTTTAGTTTTTCCGCTTCTTGGAAATCTTATTTCTGTTTAGGAAAACACAAGAAATTTGAGGGCTGCAAGTTTCTGGCTCCCGCTTGGCTCTAATTAGTTTTTATTTTATTTTTCTGGACAATTAGTTTAATACGTATTTTATTTGGACATATAGTGAAATTAAAGTTTTGAGTTTTTTAATCAAGCAGCTAAAATTAAAATAATTCAGAAAAGTTTATTTAATATTGTTTTATGAATTTTGTGCACGAAAAAGCCTTTAATAGTAGAAGATTTAAAGCTCTAGTCCCAAAAAACGGTTTGTGAAATATTTTTTTTAATTTTGTTGGCAATTAGAAAATATAATTAGTATATTATTTTTCTGCACGGCAAAAAAAATTAACCTGTTCAGAGGCGGCTTAAAGGTTCTGCCCACCGCTTAAACCTAATCCAGTTGCTTAACTTCTTTGTGAATAATTAGTTTATGTTTTTTAACAATGAGAATATATACTTTTTACTCTTTCAATTGTTCACTAAGCCAAATTGTTTATTTGGTGCCAGATTAAAGCTTCTAGCTTCCGCTTAACTTAAATCCACCTGTTAAAAATTCCCAAATTTAATTTGATATATTTTGCTGCATCGAGATTTGCTTTCTGCTAGGTGTTGGAGGTGGATCAGTTTGTTAGACCCAAAATGTTGCATGTAAACATAAAAATTACGACAAATAATTGTTGTAAATTCCACGCCTGTCAGCGACAACACAATTTAGCGGCATTTTTATTGCAACTGCCAGCGTGCCAAAGGTGCATGTCGCACTTTCAGTCTATCTAACATATCTATGCATACTATAACTGCAGGTATCTGTGTTTGTTCAGCTAATTAAATCAACTAAAACTGAGAATACAAAAAATTGCCAGCTACAATTGCTATGTGTGGCAAGTGGCATATACACACACACACACACACACACACACACACACAGGCACACACACACACACACACAGGCACACACCTTTGCCAGGGGTTGCATTTTAGCTGTTGACGCTTTGAAATTTGGGTCAATTATGCGATTTGTCGCGCCACAGACAAAACATGACGACGACGTGCCACATCCATCAGTTGCCATACGCACATGTGTCACTGGCATTGAATTGCCTCTGCCTCCAAATTGGGGGCGTGGCATGGGGCTAGTTCGGAGGCGTGCGTGAGTGCTGTCTTTGCCAGCCGCACAGCAGGTTGCTTTGCGTAATTATTTGTCAAATTCACACTGGCCACTAACGAGCAACAGGCAGACGAGCAGACGTTCAAACATGTTGCCCCCAATCCACCTCCCAACCGCCCTCTAACCCACATCCAACAATTGGCAATCAATCAACAGCTCCGGCGTTTCGCTCATAATGAGCCGTGTACAAATATTCATATATATATATTGCTCATGATTAGGCTGATGGGACAGAACTTCCGCTTGGCTAGCGGAAGTCCATATCACATTTTGTTGATAGTAACAAAAATAGTTAATTATCTTTGCTCCGATTACAAACAGTAAAGATAACGGCTTATCGGATTTTAATGCGCCGCCCAAAAGTATGCAATTGTTGCTGTTGTCAGAGCTCGAAAGATCAATTTGTTTATTGTACGCACAGAAAGTCGCACAATTTTGTTTTATTTACAATTTGCATTTATTACATTTTTAACAGTAAATTATGTGTTAATATAAATAAATTGTGTGTTGTGTTTTCACTTGTATAAATCGATAGAAAATGTGTGTTCATTAAACATAAACATTATATGTATATATAAAAGAAAGTAGAGCACATTTTGGCATAAATTGTTGCGTTTCATTAACATTTGTCATATATTTATGTGTGTTGTCTGCTTATTTTGTATTTAGTGTACATTAAAAGCAAATTAAATAAATTAAAAACCTAAGCGCATTTAAAGGCAAAAAAGAAAATGCATTACATGTGCTGCTAATTGTTTACAATTTTATTATCATTATTATTATTATTGTTATTGTTATTATTATTATTATTGCTTTTGCTTTATTGCACTTTGCGCATTTGGAAGCACAACGGTGTGAATTAATAAGTTTATGTTTAAATTTCATCAAAATTAATCAATTTGCTTAAAAAGAGGCATTTTTTTTTTTTTTACTTTCTCATGTGTGTATTTTTAGGCGTGTGCAACAAATTTGTTCGGTTTGATAAGCCGTTATCGTTGCGTATTGCTTTTGCGCCAAGTTTCAAATCATCTAGATTTATTTACAATTAATTATAGCAATTTATTTTTATATCATTTCAAACGAAATTTTCAACGCATTTGTCATACAATTGTTGCCGAATATATATGCATATACACATGTTTATATGCATATGTTGCTAATGCCTGTCAACTCTGGCCCCCCTCTAATTTAATGCGTTGCCCCCCACACGCACACACACACACACATGTTACTAGACAACAACAAAAACAAAAAGAATACTTTGTTCATGTGCGTGGCTATGCTCACCCACTCTCTCGCACGCACGCACACACACACACACACACATGTATGTAGCTGTAGTTGTAACTGTAACTAAAGCGAATAATTTTTTTGCAAGCTTTTTCGCTCTCTTCTCTCACTCTCCTTCTCGCTCGCTCGCGCAGCGACAAACAATTTAGTGCACTTTGCTGCTGCGCCCCCTCCCTCGCACTCATCTAGAGCAGTATGCATTTGCGTTTGCGTGTGTTGCGTATGGGCGGACAGAGCACCGAGCGGATGGCCTCATCAAAGACCGTTTTCAGACCCTTCTGCGTCAGCGCCGAGCACTCCAAATATTTGACAGCGGCGATTTCCTTGGCCATGGCCAAGCCCTGTGGATAAGTGATGGGCGTGAGCTTCTTGTCCTTCAGCTTCTCAATGGTTTGTTTATCGTCGCGCAGATCGAGCTTTGTACCCACCAGAATGATGGGCACATTGTTGCAATGATGACGCACCTCGGGAAACCATTTGGCGCGCACATTCTCAAATGAGGCGGGATTCACCAGCGAGAAGCAAATGAGAAACACGTCCGTCTGCGGATACGAGAGCGGTCGCAGCCTATCATAATCCTCCTGCCCGGCCGTATCCCACAGACCGAGATTAATCGGTTTCGCATCGACCATCACATTCGCCGAATAGTTATCGAATACAGTTGGTATATATTCGCCGGGGAAGGCATTCGTCGTATAGCTGATCAGCAGGCACGTCTTGCCCACGGCGCCGTCGCCAACAACAACACATTTGATTGCCTGCATGACGTCGTCTCAGTAGTTGCTGTTGTTGTTGCTTTAGTTTCTTTGTGTATCTTTTGTAGGTAGCTTATTAATTTACACTCACACACAGAAGTGCAAGGGAGGCAGCGAATTCAACAAGTTTTGGCGATTATACAACTCGTATCTGCGTGTTTTTTTTTTTTTTTTTTTTTTGCTCACGCACTCACACAGATACACACAGTTACACAAATACGCACACACAGTTGTAGTTTTGCATGTGCAGTTAATCTTTGCATTCGATTACGATTACGTTTTTGCCTGCCCTTTTTGTTCACTTGTTTGCAATTAACTTGTGGCCCGCATGGAGAAATTTTGCACGAGCAGCAAAATAAAAACACACCCAAACGCTGTGAAATCGACGCTGTCACTGAGCGAGCGAGCGGACAGCCAGAGAGCGTTAAACAGAAAAAAAAAATGTGTTGCTATCGTTGTTGTTGTTGTTGCTGTTGTTACTCTGGCTTAACAGCTGCACACAAAACACACACACACTGGCTGTCTCTTTTACGCGCATTTGTGCTAGCGGCTTGCGCTAAGTATGCCGCGCACGCTCCCACACACAAAACAGCAACAGACAACAGTGGCGTCGTGCATAGTGTGTACAGTGCTCGAGCGCTGCGTGAGTCATCCAGTTGGTGACGTCTGATCTGCTCAACGCAAAGAGAGCTCAAAGAGCGAGAGAGAGAGAGAGAGAGAGAGAGAGCAAGCGATCGAGAGTAACTGTGACGCTTCGCACTTGTCCCTGAGCGCGTTCAGTTGACCTTGCTTTGGTCTTATTTGATGAGAATTTTCTTCTAAATTTGTGCGCCGCTTTCCATGAAATTTTCCTTGCCCACAGCGCACGCATTGTTGTTGTTGTCGTTGTTATTGTTGTAACTGCTGCCGACTGTTTTAATGGACCGCAAAAATGCACGCGTTTGCCCAATTTATCGACAATCGACACAAACACCGCAGCCCCAAAACCGAACCAAAAACCATAAACGAAATCCCCCAAAAACCAAAAACCCAAAACCAAAATCCGCATCCGCGACGTCCAAAACGCGATAGCCAAAAATGCAACACAAAACGCTGTTTGTGCAAGTTTCCGCCACTGTGACCACGCCCCCCTCCCCCCACACGCCACCCTCCCTTCTACCCACCTCCCACACACTATGCATGGGCAAAATTGTTAAAGCGGCGCGTTTCGAATTAAACGCGATTCAACAACAACTTCAGCGACTCGTGAAATATTTTCACATATTTTTTTTTTTCAGTTAATTTCTTTGGCGTCGGTAATTGGATAATTAAATAGGCGCTGAAAATGGTTGTTTATAATAAATTTACATAAATATATATTAAGTGGATAATGCAAGTGATAATAATGATACAAAATATGTATGTATATGGATATGCAGAACAATTAACAATTGTTCAAGTGACAAAAATGTTGCGTGTTATCGTTATCGGTGGGGGGATTTTTTTTTAACACTTTTTGAGGTTATGTGCTACATTTAATGCGATTGAGTCATGATTATATTGAATAACACAATCAGATTTTTTGCCAAAGTGTGTTATCATTTTAAACTCTGTGTCAGATTATGACCCAAAAGCCTTTTGTTTGACTCAGATAACATTTTGAAAAATATGCGTTTTTAGCAAATAACTCTAATGGGATTTTGAAAAGGAAAATATACGCGCGCTTAAAATTACACAAATGGAAAACTGAGCAAATAATTAAAGTGGAGTGAAATATATGACAGCAAATGCAACAATTATTTGATTACTGTCGCAGTCGTTGCCTCGTAATTGGCGAAGTGAAATATATACACGAATATGAGTATATAACGCACCACGCCCACATTTTACCACAGCCGGGGGCCATTACGAGTGAGTGCGAGAAGCATAAGAGTTATTCATAATTGTTGTTGCAACAAAAGTGGCAGGGAAATGCATAACAAACTGAAAAATATGCACGCCATTTTTATTGCCACACCAGACGGCCACACTTACACACAGACGCACACCCCCGCTCACACGGTCACATTGTGCGACTATAATGAATGAATGCGCAGCTAAAGAACCGCAGCCTGAACCGATGCCGACCCAAAAAACAAATATAAGCCGCATGACTGCTGACCAACAATAAATTTAACACTTTAACTGCTGTGTAAACAACTGGATGCTATCCAGAGTTGCTAACGGTAATGCAGGCATTCGCATGTGTTCCCATAGACGTAATCGCCTTAAATGTCATCCACTGAATATGTTGTATTCAAGTGTATACAAGGTATGCACGTAATGTTGGACGTGAGTGTAAGAGCGACAGCTTGCGATCGACTTGAAGTTAGCTGCGCTTAACCAAAGCGGAAACTCAAGAATATTTTACAACACTAGCTGCATGTGTTGCCAAACGATAAGCAATTTATCGAAGCGCAAATAGCAGCAGAAATACCTAAAGAAAACTTTTTAAATGCATATGTAACATATTTAAGTTGCACTTTTTAAAAGTTCTGCAGATTAATTTATTTAACACTTGTTCGGTTCGGCTGCGCTTTTTGCAAATTAAATTTGTTTAATGAGTAGCGCAATAAAACGCATTTACTGTCAAGTGATAAAGTGTCATTTCACTCGGATTGCCTGCACTTTTATTATTTCCACACACACATTTATACATATAAGTATATATATATATATATATGGATATATATATGTATGTGTATGCTACATATTTATCATTCATATGCCACATGTGGGCACGCCTCCAAACGCCTCCGTTTGGCCGCCGCCGCCTGTTGACATGCAGCAATTATTAACTTTTATGCGGCTGCTGCCATGGCACCGTGTGTTTGTTATTAATTTCTTGTTATTTATGCAAATAGTTGGCACTTAATACGCTTGTACATTTTTTTTTTTGCAGCAAATTGCTTTGCGCATTACAATAAATTAACAGCATAAGCGAACGGCAACAACAACAACAACAACAATTCCTGACACGTTTCCTGCTTATCGACAACGTGGCAACTCTTGTCGAGCGCTTTTCTGGAATTTAAAAACTATGTTGCATACCGTGCGGCGCTTCGGCTCTTACGCTTCCATAAACTCAGCTGAGTTATCGCTCGCAGACGTGTCGTCATCTCTGAATGCTGACCATATATATACATATATATAAATATATACATATATATATATATATATATATCTGAATACCAATGCAGTCAGCTTCATAGTTTTTCCAGCTTCTGTTTGGTTTGGCTGGGGTCACGTCTGTCTGTTTCTCTGTCCGTCTGTCTGTCTGGAACTGCTTATGAATAAAGTTGTTGGCCTGTCAATACACACACACACACACACACACACACACACATGCCTGCCACCCATTCAGCCCCCCCATTCAATTGGGGTTATTTGTCGCTCTATCTAGCACGGACGGCTACGCTTTGTTGACTTTTTGGCTCTGAATGGCCGTCTATTCAATTTTTTTTTGTGTTTTTTTTTTTTTTTGTACATTGCCAAACAACCCAACCACAGAAGCAGCTCTAGAGCGGGCTCCCTTCCCCTCAGTCAGAGCCTCAAGCAATTTGAAATGAAAAGTTGGCTTGCCATATAGACATGTACATATTGTAAGTGGAGAAACAAGAAAACAAGGCGCACGAAAAAAAAAAAAAAAAATGATATGTGCCGCCCATATTTGTAGGCAGTAAATAGCAACAAGGCACGTTGACGAAATGTGTCCTTTGACATTTGATGCCTGATAATCCTGGCCGGCAACGCACACAGGGGGCGGGCTGACTGGCTTTTCAACAGCTTTTCGGCATCGCTTAATGGCCTGCTGCATTATTTAGCACATCGCAAGCCAATAAAAATTGCTTTAAAATACATTCACGTCAACTTGTTGACTTTAAGCCGTAGACAATGCAGCGCATTAAGCGTCCTGCTTGCCAGGCTAACGAGGATGTGCCAGGCGGTAATTACGCTCTGCCATAAAATGCAGCATTATACGCTTTTTATGTAGGTTAGCATTTAGCTCCTTGGGAAGTCTCTATCAAATTGTTTCGAGTATTAAAAATATTCATTTAAGTATTTAATTTCTTTCAATATTTTCACAAATGGGTTTTAAGTAAAAATTACTTTGTTTCAAGCAAATGTTTGTCTATATTATATATATGCTTGTAGTTTTCAATAATAAAACTAAGGAATTTTTTACATTTTTTTATGCATTTCAAAACTCACTTGAATACTTAACTAGAGAAATGTTTATATTAAAATGTGTTTAAAATATACAACTCTTCTTAAGATATTTCTTAACTGATTAGAAGCAGAAATCGAGTAGACAAAGTTTCAACTAAGATTTTTCCTTTCAAGTCCACTGAAGACTACAATTACACTCTACCCACCCGTCTATTGACGAAACGAGGGTAATTTCAACTTGAAGAGTATCTCAAATTCGTCAAGTCTGCACATTTTTCACACTCAATTACAAAGCTGGCACATGTGCTCGGGCCTGTTGAATTGGCGTTTTTCAAGTTTACCCGCGACGACTTTTACTTTACGCCCAGCATCTTAATTTACTTTTGCACTCAGGCAGCTGGAAAAAGAAGTGCAGAGCCGGCCTAAAACAACGACAGGGTGGGAGAGGGGCAGGTGGAAAGTAGGGTGTAGGAGTTGCAAAGAATTACGGCAATTTCCTGCACAATTTCTTGTGGTTGAACTTGCCTGGCAGCAGCGTATGTTAGCAGACGAGACCGAGACACACACAAACACACACAGTAACACACATGCACACACACAAACACACACACACACACACACACACATACATGTAGTTTTTTTTCTAGCTAGCGCTCAGCAGTGCAGTTAATTATAATTAAGGCGAGTTAACTAACCACTTGCCAAGCACTTGAAGAGCCCTGCTCTCAGCGGCGAAGGGGTAGTCGGAATAGGGGGGAAAGGGTGGGTTGCGAAACGAAGGGTATGTGTGTAATTTAAATTTGTCAGCAACTGCGAGCTGTTGTTATTTGTTGGCTTTAATTAAAGCTGTGTTCATTAAAAAATGTTTGTTGCCAGCGCCCCAAAAAGTAGGCCACAAAAAGTGTTGCATATTCAAAGGCTCGACGGTTATTCAATACGGCATTCGGATTTGGCATGGCTTGTGGCACGTTCGCTGTTGTTGCGGCTGCAACAATGGGGCATGTTAGCCGTCAAGGAAGCTGCGAGCTGTTATGCAAAGCCGCCAGCGGCGACATTCCTTCATTTGCAAGGACAATGCGACAACGGGCGGCACAATAACTGGAATGGGCTGTGGCAAAATAGAAAGCGTTGAATGAACGCAACCACTGACTGAATCTGGGCAGACAGTCGGTCGCTGCTGGGTGTGTGAGGGGCTGGGGGTGGTAGGTGTGCTATTATAATAAATAAAGCGCCTTTCACTCATAACTGCCGCACAATGAAGCACTGAATATCTCTTGTCTATAGCTGTAGCTGTATCTGCATTTGTATCTGTATCCGTATCTGTGTCTGTATTTGTATTTGTATCTATGTATCTCTGTCTGTGCGCTGTTTGAGCTTGAACAATGCGCACACTTTTAATATAGCTGATGGCAACTGGTTTTCGTATCGAATACTTTAATCAGCTGCGACTTGAGGTGTGCCTTTGGCAATTAAAGACAACTGCTGCGCACATAAATATGCAATAAATATATGCACACATACACACACGCACACACACTTTGCTGCCAGAGGCTATTGCATAAAAATCACATTAACAATTTGCTGCTACAAGAGTATTTTATTTTTATTGCTGCTTGTTTTATTTGTATTTCATGCGGCGCCTCTTACGCTATGCAAAGCACACACACACACACACACACACAAACGCACACACACATTGTACACACATGTTGCCAGCAGCAGGAAGCAGTTGCTGCCGGGATCAGTGCTATGTTGTGCAGTGTTGCCATCGAAAAGCGCAATAAAAACGCTTAATTTTTCACTTTTACACGAACGTGAATAACGAACGCCTCCATTGTTGTTGTTGTTGTTGTTATTGTTGTTCTTCCTGTTGCTGTTGTTGGTGTTGAGTGTGCTGTCGCTTGTATGTAAGCCATTTAAAAGTTATTTAATTTAATAACACGCACAAAACATGTTCCAAGTAAAAGCAAACGAACATAAATATGAGACACACTCTCGCACACACTTTGCTCCTGCGATGGCGACTAAAATGTGGCAACAGTCCTGCCAGAAGGGGCTTGGTGGGAGGTGGGGGATGCTGGTGCCACTTCATGCCACACAGCACATATGCATTTGCCAGCATATTTTTATGCACGCATCAACAGGCATTTATGATTTTAGCTGAGTATTCAAGCAATATTTAGCTATTGTATATAAATATTTGAAAGGTTACTTAATGCAGTTAGATATACGCCAATAAATAAATAATCTATATGCTAAAAGTGTTTGTTTGCAGATCGATATTAATCGATATTCAATAAAATTGTATTCAAGCTTTAAGCCAAGTTTCAAAGTGTTAATAACAACATATTCGAAAGCTCAACAATGCAGATACTTTATACAATTTTTTTATAAGTAATATTTAATTTCAGCTAGACCCACAAATTGTTACATATTTAAAGCTTTATCAATTTTTTGTTGGGCGCGCAACTTTCAACTTAAAAAAAAAAAATCGAATATATATTTATTTGACTTTCAATTAAAAAGGCATTTTTGCATTTTAATTGCATGGCGATAAGATTAAATTCACAAAAACAAACAGTGCTTGGATAAATGAAATACAAATACGCAGACTGCAAACGATATGTCATGCATTGCAATGCTATAGATACCCATTGATATTTAAGCCGCAGCAACAACAGAACGTGAAGGCGAGAGGAAGGAAGGGAGGGAGGGAGAGACAGAGTGGGAGGGAGACACAGACAAAACGCGATTGTCAATTTGTATTTATGTTGCCTGTTTCCGGCTGTTGTTCTTATTTTACAGATTTAACAACAAAGCGACAAGCTGCGGGGACACGTTGAAAAGTGAAAAATCAGCCGCACACAAAGGATACACAGGACACACCCAGGACACAGAGGGCAGCTGCAAATCCGCAATCCGCTTCGGCAAACCAAGGCCAAATGCAATAAGCTGCAGCCACGCGCACAAAGCCATAAACAAAGCGCAGTCCTGCCCTGTCCAGACTCCCCAGCCACCCCCAGAAAAAGCAGCAGCAGCAGAAGTGGGAAGAGCAGCCGCCAGGATTGCTTTCTTGTATTTTGGACACACGTGCGCCGCGGCTGCGCCGTTGCCGTGCCCGTTGCCCGTGTCCTTGCCAGCGCCAGCGCCAGCGTCAATCGCATCGCCTTCGGCAACGGCGGCCACAATGAAGCTGTCAAAACTGTCCAACCAGACGAACTCACAGGATCCGCAGGCGGTCAACTCGCGCATCTTTGTTGGCAATCTGAATACATTTCAATGCTCCAAAACGGATGTGGAGCGCATGTTTCAGATCTACGGCCGACTGGCAGGTGAGTCGCTAAATGCCGCCAGCATCTACCCGGCCTAACCTAGACAGCCCATTACATCTATCTCTATATATATATACACCTGTTCCTTCACCCGCAGGCATCTCCATGCACAAGGGCTATGCCTTTGTGCAGTTCACCAATCCCTTCGATGCCCGCAACGCCTGTCACGGCGAGGATGGCAAGACGGTGCTCAGCCAGACCTTGGGTGAGTTTCCTTATGCTACCTTTGCGTACTCTAAACTATGATTATGGGTATTCCATTCAGCTCTTAGAAACATCACAATTCAAAATTCGTCCCAATTTACTAGCAAACGGCTTTTGTATATACTAAACTCTAATAACTATGTGAATTTCAGATAATTTGATTTTCTAAAGCTATTTTTATTTTTTTTAATTTATTTTCTGGTTAAATGTTATGCCAAAAACCTTACTCTTAGGATCAGAAGTCCTAAAAAGTGCTTTGCAATTTGAACTCTTAACATATTGTTAGACATTTTTCAGAAAGTTTGACTTTCCATTTAAGTTTGGGTAAACATTTTTCTTGTTTATATTGACATGCCATATATTATGGTTATAGGTTGACAAAAGTTGTGCTTACTTTCTTACTTATTTCAGTTTGTGCTAAGAATGGCTACTCGTAACGAGATCGATTTTGCTTTTAAATACTATTTTTATTTATCAAGAAATCAAAATTTTCCTGATTTTAAGTATGTTAAGTTTTTGCTGGCCTTCGTTAAGAACCGACGCGAACTCGCATTCACATACGATTATTTACAAGGAACTTGAAATTTTCTATCCCTATAGCGCCCAGATTGTTGGCTAGTAAATTCTTGGCTAGCTTGACTGTATGTGGAGGGGAGGGGGTAAGTCTTTTGCATAGACATGGCAGACCTTAACCCTCGCATAGCTGCATGTCCGATGTGGTTGGGCCGCCAGGTTAATGGCCGCCGTTGCCGGAAGCGCAGCACTAAAATCGAACAAGCGCGCGAAAAAACAGCATTGCTGGGCGTTGGGGGGCGGGGATGTGTGGTAATAGAGCAATAGCAGCCCTGGCTATAGAGCTGCGGCCCTGGCATGTGTAGTGGCCATATCTTAGCCTGTCTGCGTATTTTTGTGCAGCGGAAGTCGCTGCAGGCCGCAACTTAAAGTGCGGCCCGACATAAATCCTGCCGCGATACTTTTAATGAAATTTCAATGTTGTGCGGAAATGTGTGTGTGCGAGTGTGCGCGTATGTGTGTGTGTGTGTCTGTCTTTACCTGGCTGGCTGCCTGACAACTGACTGTTTGTCGATTTAATTTAAGCGCTTAATGAAATTTCAAGCCGCGTCACTTGCAGCTGCAATGCAACAGGCCAAACAGACAGACAAACAGTCAGATAGACAGACAGACAAACCGTCAGATAGACAGACAGACAGACAGACAGGCGACTGAGAACTGAGGACTGACTGGTGGCAAGTCTTGGCAATACTTTCGTGCGTGTCTCTCGTGTGTGCGAACAACTTAATGCACTTAGCGCGCAATGTTGGTCGATTCGAAAAATGACAACGCTGCGTATGCGGATGCTGTCATATAATTCATATAGCTCATACGCCCCGTTGGCGTGCAATGAATAAAACTTTTACGTCGCACATAAAAAGCATTTTGTGCTTATGCAAATGCAGCATGCTAATTTCGCGCCGATTAGCGAGCGGCAGCTTTAACAAAAATAAAAATAATAATAATACTTAAATGGATAAGAAAAAATAAGGAGAGAGACGACACAGTCCCGCCCCTCGAGTTGAGTGGCCGGACGCTGTGTAATATTTCAGTGTGCCACGCGCCATTGACTTTTCAGAGACGCCACAGCAATGTGGCCTGGCCGGCGTGTAAACCGATTTGCAGTGCGGCAATGCCTTTTGAAACTTGCGCAAATCCTTCTTACGCTTTTATCCTTAATCTTAATTATTGCCCGCCAGCAGACGGCAGCCAGCACTTCCAGACAAACAGTGAAAATTCTTGAGCAGCAGCGGAAAGCGGAAAAAAAAAGCATAGCTGCCACACCCCAGTCCAGTAATTTGTAGTTATAGCAACTGCGCCCTTGTTCCGCCCAACCCCAGCTGAGGCTTGTCTTCATTTGGTTTTTTTTTTTTTTTTGGTGCCTTTTAGCCACCCCGCGGCGCACTTCAAACTTTGTCATGAATTATGATGAACGAGCGCGCGCGGCCACAGAATCCAACGTAAACGTAAAAAACAGCCGCACGTCGCACCCTTTTCATTGAAAAATGAAATGTTTAATGCATTCGGGCATGGTTTTGGCTTCCACTTGGGCTTGGCATGCAGAGCGGACAGGGTATTTGTAGGGTGTGTGTGTGCCGGGCGAGCTATGTCATGGAAGATTTCAGTAGGAAAGTACTTTTACTCGTGTGATCTTAACTGGGTTAATATGTAAAATTGATTAATTACTTACTTTCAATTTACTTTCAATATAAAAGATATTGCTAGTTAAAATTCTTACTTAGGTAACGTGAATTCCATCTTCCGTCTTTTCTCTAAATAACAAATGTTGTTAACTGAAGTTTCGACTTTAGTCGATTGGGGCTTTGAACCCCATTCGACATAAAATAAAACTTAGCTAAATAAAAAATATTATTAAATTGTTTCAATTTGATTCAAGCTTTTGTCTATGGATTCGAACGCTTTTAGCACAGAAACAATTTGCAGCCCGGATTATAATTATTTATGCAGAGTAAACTTTAAGTAGAGCATACAAACTTCGTTTATACAAAATAAATATTTATCACTTTGCCCCTTGTCTAATGCCAAAAGATCTGGCAATGTTTTGGCCGCGTTTTTATTAAGATTAATGATACAAAGTCCGATTAAATTATTAAAACGCAGCACATTCCGCTGTGTTTTTATTTTAATCACTTTGAGACTCAACATTTGCATAATGAAAAATCAACAAAAACCAAATAGAAATAAAACACAATAGAACCCGAAAAAAAAGGCCATTGTCTAAATTTTACTTAGCATTCACTTCAAAGGCGCACAAAATGTTTTGTTTTCTCTGTGTGTATTTGGCACAAAGCAGCTTTTCCATTGTTGCCCGGATTAGATGGTCTAAGAGCAGAGTTATTTATCCGATTCTTGTTGTGCTTTTATTTTGATTTTGATTTTGGTTTTATTATCATTGCAGATGTCAACATGGTGGCCGAGCCGAAGGCGCATCAAATTGGCAGAAAACGCCAGAATGTCAGCAAAACGGGCAACGATTGGTGAGTAGAAAATGAAAACTGAATTAAATAGAAAACAATTTCACAATTCAAAATACAATTTCATGCTTCACATTTTAATTTAAGACAAATTCAAGTTTCTTGCGCACAATTTAATGCGGCCATGTGGCGCTCATTTAGACTTTATTTACATATCATTTAACTGGCCGGGCTGCGGCTCGGCACTAGGCTGAAAGTTTTTCTGGCGAGAGGATAGGGGGTGTTGACAGGCGCACAAATAAATAAATAAATAAGGCACAATCCATCAGAGCATGGACATGGACGTATTCGTATCCTTTGTCTCTGCCACACATAAAATATTTTGGCTGTCAACACTATGCGAGAGGTTTTTTGTTGCCAACTCTCCGACTCCAGCTCTGACTCCCACTTCGATGGCAGCTACATCTCCGTCTCCATTTGTGTCTGGGTCAGTTGTGTGGTGTTTCGAGTGCTGCGTCAACACACACACACTCACACACACACACAAACTGTGAAAAAATGGCGCCTGGCTCTCTGTGACTGTGACTGTGACTGTGACTGACAGCTGCAATGTATGCTATAATATCCTTTTGGCTCGGGCTCCTGGCGCTGACATGTGCACTTGTTTGTCCCTGGCGCTGCCTTAATGATGACTGAGCGAACTACCAGGCGGCGCATTCACAATTTATTTTTTTTTTTTATTATTTCGGGGGGCCAACGTCGACTTGCCACTCGTGTGGAAATATTTAATTTAAGCTTAATGATGCCGAAAGGAAGTGCGTTAAGGCTTTAAAAAGGCACTGACAGCAACTTGATTGTAATTAAAACGCAAACATTTCTCCCTCTGCCGACGCTCAGGTGGATGTTTGGCTGCCTGGCTGGCTGCCTGGCTGGCTGGGTGGCTGGTCCATGGGCTCGTGTTTGTCATTTAAATGCCAGCTCAGTCTATTGACCGCACACAAACTGACCGTAAAAGCCACAATTGCTGTCGCCCCCCTTCTGCCGCACGTCGATATGAAAACTGAACCGAATATTGAACCACAAATGGATACGGACGCTGGCAATTGTATCAATCACAGGCAATGCACACAGTGAGCCAGTTGATGTGGAAGGGGGCGTGGCACATAATTGGCAAATGACAATTGAAACGGCGTGACGGTCACAGGGTGGGTCCTAAACAAATATTGACTGACAGCCAGGCAGCTGGGCAGTTCGACAGGCAACAGTTGGCAGGCTGTTCATTTTTTTTTGTTTTTTGATGTGTTGCCACAATTTAGGGCTAACAGCAGCCAAGTTGACACTTCAATTAGAGCACACAATTAATGAGCTTGTCACCATTTAAATGCCTTGCAGGGACTACTTCTATGACAGCTACTGCTCCTCGGCGCTGCTGCGCGGCGGAGTCGGCGGCGGTGCCAATGGAGTGCGTGCCAAGAAACGCAAGCGTCTGATGACCAGCAACAACAGCCTTGTTGCTGCGGTGCAACAGCAGCAACAGCAACAACAGCAGCAACAGCAGCAGCAGCAACAACATGGCCAGCATCATCACAGCGCCGCTGCAGTGGCCGCTGCAGCAGCTGCAGCGGTGCATCATCAGCAGCAGGCGCAGGCGGTGCAGCAGCAGCAACAGCAGCATCAGCAGCACCAGCAGCACCATCATCATCATCAGCAGCAGGTGGCAGCTGTTGCCATGGCGGCCATGGCCAATTTGTTGCCACAGCAGCAGCTGTTGCTGCATCAGCAGAATCTGCTGTCGAATGCGGCAGCCGTGGCCAGCACGGCGGCAACAACAGCGGCGCCCGGCGCTCTACACTGGTCGCAATATAAACAGGAACAGCAGCAACAGCAACAACAGCAGCAGCAGCAACAACAACATCAGCAGCAGCAATTTGTGGCCGCTGCCACAGGTTTCCAGTTGAAGAGCGTCATCGCCGGGCAGTCAACGACTTCGCCACAGAATGCAAAGTCAGCAATAATTGCTAATCAAACAGCGCTCGTGGAAACGTACGGTGCCTTTTCCCAGCAGCCGTCGCATCACCAACAGCATCAACAACAACAGCAACAACAGCAGCAGCAGCAACAACAACAACAGCAATTGGGCTGCCTGCTGCAGCCGTTGACTTTGGCATTGTCCCCACAGCAACCGCAGCCGCTACAATTGCATAGCCAAATGATGCAGCAACAACAGCATCAACAGCAGCACCAGCAACAACAACAACAGCAGCAGCAGCAACAACAGCTACAGCTACACCAGCAGCAGCAGCATCAGCATCAACAGCAGCAACATGCACAGGAGCAATTAAGTTTGCATCAACACTGGGGACCATTCAAAGTCTACAGTGAGTATTGACTTGATTTGTTTGCATTGTTCAGCTCAGTATTGGCAATTTAAGATTTCTGCATTGATTAGCAATTATTTGCTAACTCATCTCGTATCCAAAGTGACTATATTTAAAATAATTTATTTACTATCTCAAACAAGCTAGCTACATAAGGGGCGGAACTGTAGTAAAAATTGGATCTCTGCTCATATCTGAGCAGTAATTATAATGATAAAACATAATGATAAATCCAAAAACGATTTATCAAGAGTAGAAAAGCTTAAGACATATACGATGACAGTAAGAGAAGCCCAATTGATTGACTGACTGATTGACTTCTTGAATAGCTGACTAGTTGACTGAGAGACTAACTGGTTGGCTGACTGAGTGACTGACAGACTTATTGACTGTCGGCCTGATTGACGGATTGACGGACAATATCTGATTGACTTACTAATTGCCTCTCATTGAGTGATTGACTGACTTGATTGACTGATAGGCTGATGACTGAATGATTGGCTGACTCATTGATTGATTGACTGACTGACTAAATGATTGTCCGACTTATTGAATGATTGACTGACTGATTGACGTGACAAATACACGGACTGATAGACTGGCCGATTGATAGAATATCTGAATGATTGGTGTTCAACGTACAGCTCTAATCCTTAAAGCTACGACAGCTTAAAGCAAGCCCAGCTGCTATCTGTATATATATAAGGTCATCTCCTAGTCGGGCAGCCTCGATTGGAGTAGAATTGCCTTGTTAAACTTGTCAAAAATGACGCCTGTTGAGGACGATGAACCGCTTGTGTCTCTGAAAATGAGAAATGTGTCAAAGTCACAGGCTAGGCGCTAATATATATCATTTCGCCGTTCTGATCGCAACTATCCTGCAAGTCGTCCACCCCGAAGAGCTACATCCGCCATTTCAGGCACAGTCTCAATCGCAGCCAACGCAAGCTTTTCCATTTGCAGTACAACAACTGCACCGATTGCCGCCCGCTTATCTAAAAGGACTGCTCACCCTCAAGGGCAGGCTGCTGGCCAACAACGTCCAGTTAAGGCCCGCCTACAATCCCAACAGCCTCAATAATCCCAACAACCTGAACAGCCTTCAGTGGCGTTCACAGCAGTCGAACGTGGAGCAGAACAACCTGCAGCTGAAGCCTCCTCTTGGCCCGAACAGCCCACAGTTGGGCTCGCAGCTGTCGAACGTGCAACATAGTTTTCGTGAGGCGATCTCTGATCTTAATTTGGGGCTCGACATGCAGCGGGAGGAGGCGGCCAAGGAGCGTGCCGAGGCCAAGGATCGACTGCACGAGCAGCTGAACCAGCTGGAAGCGGATCTGCAAAAACAAGATAATCAGCTGCACCAGCGGGAGCTGCTACTGGCTGCGCATGTGTCCTCAGAACAGCCTCAGCAGCAGGAGCAAATGCATGAGCAATTGCCATACGAGCAGCTCGAGGTGCAGTCGCCGAGCAGCCAGCCCCTGCAGTCGCAAATTCAGCCACAGTCCATGGGACTGCAGCCGACAGTGCAGTCGCAGGCGCAACAAGAGCTGTCCGTGCGGGATTCGCCTCAAACGGACGGCGGATCAAGTAACGATGCCAAGATGCAGCTGCTGCAGCAGCTAGCTGACGTTTTTGGGCAGGAGCAGCAGCAACAAGAGCAGCAGCAACAAGAGCAGCTTAGGCAACAGCAGCATCAGCAGCAGCAGCCGCAGCAGCGGCAACTGCCGCAGCAGCAACTGCCACAAACGCAACAACAACGAGTGCGCTTAAACGCGACGCCGACTGATCCAAAAGAGGAGGACGACGACGACGACAACGACAACGACGAGGAAGACACAACGGATGCGGATGAGGAGGAAGAATGTGACAGCACATTGCCGGCCACCACGGCGACCACAAGAAAGCCCACCACAAAGCCGCCCGAGCATGAGGAGCCCGTGACAATGAGTGTGGGAGTTGATACAACTAAGGCTCAAACAAAGTCCGAACTGAAGCTCACGCTCGTGCCAAAGCCCGAATCGAAGCCCACAGCCCAGCCAACAAGTAGCACAGCTGCAATAAAGATCCAAACGCAGACACCGCGAACGACCACCGCCATGACGCAGCCTAGTTCCACAATAACCACCAGGAAGACCAATAGCAAGAAGCTCAACTGCTGCACCAAGCCTCAATCCAAAGTTGTCAAAGCGTTAAAGCTGCTAAGTCTCAAGAAGGAGCAGCGGCAGCCACAGCAGCGGGTCCATCGACGTGCCAAGAGCGGCATCAAGCCCGATCTGCGGATCGAAGCAATTGCCACATTGCTGCAGTATCGCAATAGCCACAGCGAACTAGCTCATACCGAGCATAAGGAATCGGTTCGGGTGAAGGAGCCACAAGTCCAACAGACACGCCCAGGGAAGAAAAAAAGAAAACAAATGAAAAGGCGTAAGATGATGTCACGCCAACAACGCGGCATCGTCAGTAGAAAGCAACTGCTGCAGGCTGAGACCAAAATATGGCCCATTAAGATATCCACCTGAGACTTGTATAATGGGCATTTTTATTTACGATAAATATATTTTATATTATACAATTTATGCAACAAAAGCAGATTAGAATTTCAGTTAAAATCGTGCTTATTGTAAAGTACCAGGCAACAAATTTACGAGCAGGATAAACAGCAGGATAGCTGAGAAACTATTTTTAGAGGTTAGTGCATGCTAATAACATGTCTCGTGATAAATATACCAAGAGGATAAATAGTGCCGGCTTTTTTAGCCTGATTGCAAACTGAGACTTATAATAATACACCAAGAGTAACTTAACATTAGCTTAGATAAAAGGAATACTCGTTTTGTATTCAGCATTATCTACCAAAAAAATTAGCATGTTAAATAATATGGGTTTAATATGTTTATTCTATATAATACGATTATGGAGTTTTCCCAAGCTTGTTGTAAATTTGAACTTGTATGTTTTCTGGCAACGCCAAAGTCATCAAAAAAAATTTAACCAGATTAATTTATAGTTAGTTAATGACTTATCATCTTTACTAGGCGTGATTGCTTTTCATATAGTTCCACAATTTCTATGTTCCATCGCCAACAACTAACTCATAATTATTGCATCAAAGTCCATATTTTATGTGTGTATTTCTTCTTTATTCTAGGCAATCCGGACACATTAATCTGCGGCAACTGTCGGGAATGCTTCAACGAGCTGTCTGAGTTATTGGACCACAAGAAAAGTTACTGCAAGCTGAGGTTCACATGCAAGTGCCAGGATGTGGCCTTTGCAGCAAGTAAGTCTTACAATTCCTCACGGGGGGGCGTGGGCGTGGGCGTGACCATTAATTTATGATTGTTAAACACTTTTTGAGCCCCTTCTCTGCGTCAAGTGTCCATGTGTCTGTGTTTATCTAAGGCTTCGGCCTTGTTGCAAGTCAGCAACATCTGTCTGTTGTTGCGGCTGCCAGAAAATTCATTTAAAATTGAGTTATTTATGCGAGTCTAAGCCAGCGCCCAGTACGCAAAATTCCAACTTAAATAACTAATTAATTCTTGCATGTTTCGCCCACACCACCAACGCACACACAGAAACGCCGCCAACGAGCGCCAAATTGCTTTGCGCCGTTTGCAAGGATGCATTCGCCAATCCCTGGGATTTGATGGTGCACGCACAGGCCGCACACATGGTTAACATTTACGAGCTGGGCGATGAGGTCGTCGCCAACGGCAATGGCAACGACAACGGCAACGGCAACGGCAATCCCAGCCCCAACAACAACAATAACAATGCCAACGATCCGACTGCAATTGCAGCCAATGGACATGGAATGGCCACGACCGTGGCTGTTGCTGTTGCTGATGATGAGGCAACAACCATAACAAAGCACATGCCAACGTCAGCAACACTTAACAAGGAGCCAAATAACAATAACAAAATTAGCAACAATAACAACAACAACAACAACAACACCATCATCAATGGCCACATGTCACCCACAGCCCACGGCAACAACATTGCCGCCGTTGCTGTTGCAGCAAATGGCATTGATGTTGCTGCTGCCGTCGAAGCTGACGCCGACGTCGACGCAGCTGCCACTGCGGTCGTCCACGATGGCCAGGCCAGCAGCGATACGGAGACATCGCACTGCATGGACATCAAGTTTGGGCTCTGCACCAGCCCCAAGGAGGTGCGTCTAATGGGCCGCCAAGTGCCGTTTCTTTTGCTAGAGTCAAACGCTTTCTTCTTGCAGGATCCGCAGCGTGACGATCTGTCGCTGGATGGGCGCCTGTCGAGCAGCTCACAGACCCATCACTCGGATGACATCAATATGAATATAAAGCTTATTAACGGTTCGGTGTCCTCGCGCGGCAGCTCGCCCGGCTTGGAGTCGGATGAGCCGCCGGCAACGCGCGCCTGCATTGTGCGTACCCTGAGCATTGTGAGTATGGGCAGAGAAACTTAATATTATTAATATATTAATATATAATGCAACTGAATGATTGTCCAACTGATTAACTTAGACTGCCCGATAGACTGACTGATTGACGGGCTGACTGATTAACTGATTGTCCGATATATTAACTGAGTAACGGAATCAGTTATTGATGATTGACGGAGTGATTGACAGGAGTGATTGACAGCTAGGAACGAGGAACTGATTGTCGGACCGACTGACTGATTGACGGACTGACTGACTGATTGAGAGCTGAAACACACCGCATGAGCTGGATGAAAGCATCTTATTTTGAGCACTTTTTTTGGAATTTTCCTATTGAAAAACTTTGTTTCAGTCGGCTTTCTGAAACAACTATAAACTATCGTTGTTACCTTGTCATATTTTCAGGAGGCTGCTGGTGCTACGACCACGCCCACTGCGAATGCCTTGAGCCTGATGTCGAATGGCCTCAGCTTAGCACTGGCACCGCAATAGGCCAACTAAATATAACAATCAGGCTGGACTTAATTAGAATCAAAAGCATGTGAATCAGAAACCAGATATATTCAGAGTTTAGGTACTATAATATTTTAGATTTGTGTGCAGATTAAAAGGGTATTTCAAATACTCGTGTTGCTTTTTGGCTTTGTGTATTGTGAGTGTAGTCGTGAGTGCGGTGCAAGTGCAATTTATTCAGTATTTTTGTACTAGACTAAAACTGAGAACAATTTCAAAACAAAAAAAATATGAACAACATAAACGTAAATTACAGCAAAACATATCATTTTAAATGTAGCAACTAGGTATTACAGTAGCTATAACAAAATAATATTTATGTGTGTATGTACCAAATACTAAATACGCCTGTCTTGTCTTTCTGTTCGTTTTCGATTTTGTTTTCGAAGCAAAGCATATTTTGGGTTTCAAAACTGCATATGAGAACATATAGGTAAAAAAAAAAAAAATAATTATTAAAAAATAGCTGAAAATAGTCCTCGAAAGTTGTTTAAATACAGTTTTAGGGCTAGTTAAATGGCATTATGTAGGAGAAATGAGCTTTGTATATAGTTACAAATAACAAATGAATTAATTATTGTTAGCCGACAGAATAAACCCAAAACCTTTATTTTATATACATAACATAATTTAACTAATAATTAATATACATATATATATATATATATATATTTAGCAAGCCAACAATATTATTATTCAAAATACGTACCATGTGTATCAAATGTAGCATAGTGACAACAGGTGTTTCAAAAACAACAGCAAAAAAAAAAACAACTAAAAAACCTTTTGCAAACTGTCCCCAAGAAAAACCAAAAGGCTTAAAAGTTATAATTACATAAACGAATTAATACTTTAAATTAATATATGTACTACTTACGTACACAAGGAGTAGCTGCTATGTAAATAGTTTAGTTATATACCACAAATGAAAAAAAAAAAAAACAAAAACAAAAACAAATAAATAAGTATATTGTAAACAGTAACAACATTCAATTCAGTGTCCTCCAGTTAAACATGTAAACAGGCAAGAAGAAAAAAGAAAGTGTATTTAATAAATGAATATTATAAAAAACAACAATTTGAATTGCTTGACCTTTGGTTCAAAACAGATGAACCAAGGTGGCAAATCGGATTTGAACCCAGCTGGTTCAAACCCTGAGCTAATTACTTTTTTACTATTAACCGGTCCTTTGACCGGATTAGTTGAATACAAAAGAGACAAACATTTTTTCCTAAAACGTTTTTCAATATTCTGTTTTTTTAAATATTCGAATATTTATTTGTTTTAATTTTAAATATGAATATGAAATATTTGTTATATTTGGTTAAGTTACAATTAGTTTTAATTTCAAATTGAATTGTTACAAATGTGGAAGTATTTGGTGAGTCGAAGTTCTAAATTCGGATTCCGGAGGCAATTCTATTTGGCTTACAGCACTGCGAAATACTTTAAGCCAGGATCAAAATCTTGGAGAAAAGTGAAAGTTGCCCAACAAATTTCAAATGCAAACAGGCGGCAGGAACTCTCCGGCGGAGTTTTCAGTTTCGGAACACATTGGAAATTCTATTTGGAAGCTCATTAAAATAAATGATGATCAACTGCACACGACGACGACGACGACGCAGTCTGTAAACAGGACAACAACAAGGACATTGCAAACATTGTTGAAAGCACAGCGTCACGTTAATGAAAAGCGCCAACAAAAGGTGAGTCAGTGTGGAGGGGCAGGATGCTCGTCCTCAAAAACTTTCGGCACACAATGCCAAAATGCAGTTAACTTTATTAAAATGCGCAACGAAAAGGGCAACTGTTTGTTGTCCTTGCCGCTGGGGCAGGAGAACCGCCGGCACCCAAAAAAAAAAAAAAAATAAAGGGAACACACACAATTTTATTGCCGCTTAACTGCGGCTCCAGCTCAACATGGCGACTGCGTCTGCATCTGTAATGTGTGCCGGCCGTTTAGTTTCTGTTTCGAGGTCCAGCTAAGCGTCTGCGGTCGAGTCGAGTCCAGGATTTAAAATGCATGAGCAAAGGGCGCAGGCAGCAGGCGCAGTCAGCAGGCAGAGGCACTGCAGCAGCCGCTATTCAATTTGGACGGGGTTTGGCAAAACTTAAAGTGCGCAGTGGCTAATTAGAATGCCTCGCCCAGTTGCCAGTTGCCGGTTGCCCCAGTCCAGCAGGGCGGCTGCCGCAAAGGTAACATTTAGCCAGTTGAAATTACGAGTGGCAGCTCCCGTTGGGTTGGGTACCTGGTCGCAAATTACGCGAGCTTAGCCAATGAAGTAATTGAAATGACACCAAAAACTAGCGTGAACTAGCAACATTTCACACTATTCCCACACACACACACACACACACACACAGACGTTTCACACGGCGTATGCGTGATGCGGCAGCTGCGTGCGCGTCTACGTCTGGTTCCTTGGGGGCTGGCAGTGCATCCCAGTGGTATAATAATGAAACGCCCGTTCAGCATAAGCTATATAAAGCGAGGACCTGGCAGCCGCTCGCCTGATTCAGTCAACGTAGCCGGAACGAGCGGTCATGTCGTCGAACAGCACACAGCCACAAACGCCCATCAATGGACTGGAGGTGCCCAGGCAGGCGAATCTTGGTGCGCTGGCCACCTCGAATCAGTGGAAGCGTGCGGCGCTGATGGCCAAGTCTGCATCGGCCTGCCGGGAGACCAATTCGGATGACAGCGAGGACGAGGTGGACACCAAGCAGCAGATCAAGTACGGCAGCGGCTTCCAGGCGGCCAAGGCCATCATCCACGAGTATTGCGACTACAGCACCATCCATGGCATTCGTTATCTGGGCGAGAAGAAGCGACCGTGGCTGGAGCGTTTGTTTTGGGTCAGCGTGTTTATGCTCTCGATCTTCACCTGCTGCAAGCTGACCCTCAACATCTGGGACAAGTGGAACAACAATCCGGTGATTGTCAGCTTTGCGGAGAAATCAACGCCCGTCTGGCAAATACCCTTTCCCTCCGTTACCGTCTGTCCCGAGACCAAGTCACGTCAGCGGGCATTCAACTTTACGGACGTCTATTGGCAAATTCGCGATTTTCGCACAAATGTCAGCGGTGTTGCCGATTTGACCGATAAGCAGTAAGTAAATTGCCCAAGTATTTACCATATATGTTTAAGTTCTTTGCAGTTAATGCCAGAGTAGAGCAAAGCTTTTTTAAAGGCGTGTTACTAATGAAACGACCTGAAACTTATATTATGATTGCTCTGAATCATTTAACATTGCAAAACCAACGAAAGTTGTCCTGGATTCGTTTCACGATTCGAATCAATTCCCTGCTTTCCGAATAAGTTCGTCCATTCTGACGCCCAGTTTACTGATTAAGCTTTGGTTTGTCATAAATGTTTAACATTTTTTTTTAAATCAAATTTTAATTTTAAATAACCATTGCCCACTGTACTGAGAATATTGCAAGCCATAAATATTTTCATATACAACATGCGGGCTAAATTTTATTCCTATAAAGTATATATATTCTTGATCAGCATCAATAGTCGAGTTGATCTAGCTATGTCCGTCTGTCTGTTCGTCCGTCTGTCTGTTCGTCCGTCCGTCCATCCGTCCGTCCGTCCGTATGTATGAACGCAAGGATCTCAGAACCTATAAGGGCTAGAGAAATTTTAGATGTAGGTGCTCCTAGTTCCCGCGCAGATCGAGTTTATTTCCGATAATCGATAACTTACTCGATTAGTTAGTTTGTAGTTTGTAGATATCCTGTGTTTTGGGCAATTTTGGTAAAACACAAGAGCTAGAGTCACGAAACTTGACATATAGCTTCTAAAATAGAAAATATTTATGCATTTGATGTTGGAAGAGGAGGGTTCAGGGTATCCCCTAGTCGGGAGCTCCCGACTGGATCCTCTCACTTGTTTTAATAATGCATTAGCATACATATGAAAGTTTCCCTTGGCATTGTCATCGATCGAGTTGACAGCTCTAAGCTATAGAATATCTAATATAAAATATTACAAAAAAAAATGCATAGAAAATCAACTTACGGCGCGGTGAGTCAAGTGTGCGACGCCCCTCTGCATGACATCGATTTTGGTAACAAGACGCGAAAGGGCATTGAGATTATCGATGCACTCAGCGAGGTGATACCCCTGTTCGATGAGACCTATTTGGACTGTAAGTGGCGCAATGCACCCATCAAATGCAACGAGATCTTTCACAAGTTCGTCACCGAGGATGGCGTCTGCTACAGCTTCAATTCGCTGAGTCCCGCCGAGATCTTTCGTGCGGAGGGGTAAGTGGCAGTTGTTGCGGGGAAAAGAGATCCAAGGTCTAAGCTGCGGATTTACGCAGCATCATACCCGATATTATATTCCGTGAGGAGAATCGTCTGGCCACGGAGTGGAATGTGGAGGATGGCTACAGCATTAGCGCCAACACCGAAACCTATCCACATCGTGTTTTGGGCCCGGGCGCCAAGGCGGGTCTCTATTTGTTCATGGGCGGCATTGAAGTCGATTTCGATGACATGTGCCGTGGACCCGTGCAGGGCTTTAAGGTGGGTTACCGAGAGTCTATGTGATTGCAAGTGCTTGATAAATTCCTCACAGATTCTGCTGCACACGCCTGGTGAGGTGGCACAGGTTACGCGTCAATACTTTCGCATACCCTTCGACCAGGAGGTGCTCATATCGATACGACCCAAGATTATCACCACCTCGGATGGCCTGAAGCACTATGAGCCGCACAGGCGACAGTGTTACTTCCAGAAGGAGCGTCATCTGCGCTACTTTAACATCTACTCGCAGACCAATTGTGAGCTGGAGTGCCTGGCCAATTTCACGTTGGCCAAATGCGGCTGCGTTAAGTTTTCCATGCCGCGTGAGTTCCGAGCTGCAGCTCGCTGCTGCTTTGATAAACTAATGTGGTTTCTGTGCCAGGCAATGTGAATGTGCCCGTTTGTGGAGCCGGCAACTTGAAGTGCTATAACGACGCGGAGGATGAGCTGCTGCTGAAGGAGTTCGAACAGGGCATGGCCACCGAGGGCGAGAACTATCGCGGCCAAACGGACTGCAATTGCCTGCCCTCCTGCACCTCGATTGCATATGAAGCGGAAATTTCGCAGGCAGATTTCGACTACAAGACAGTTGCCAGCAAGGACAAGGCCGAGGGCGAGGAGACAAAGCGCGAAGGGTAAATCCTGGCCAGCCAGACTGACTTTCACTCAAAACCTGAACCCTTTTTTGTATAATTCTCGTAGCATGAAAATGTCACGGGTTTCGATATTCTTCAAGGAGGCGCAGTTCCTCACCTCGCGCCGCTCGGAACTTTATGGCACCACCGACTTTCTGGCCAATTGTGGCGGTCTGCTGGGCCTCTTTATGGGCGTCTCGACCCTCAGCATTGTCGAGCTAGTCTATTTCTGTACGGTGCGTTTGGTTTCCAATTTGCGTATGCGCCGCCGGACACGCAAGGAGCTGTCCCTGGCCGCCAGCAAGGAGGCCTAGTAAACGCCAAAATGAAGACTTCCGCTTATCAATAAACCAGTGGCAATTGAAAAGGATTCTCCTCAGTAATCTCACTCTCTCTTTCGGTGTGTGTGTGTATGTGTGTGTTGTGTTTTAACTGCAAACAATGGAAATAAATTTGTACTCTTAGCACAGTCAGCAATCGGAGTCGTTGACTGAGAATAGAATGGTGCCCGCATATATGCTGGCAAAGTCAAACGTTGTGGCTGGTTGTTGTGTGTGCATTTCAAATGGAATCAATTATTTTATTGTGTGTGATTTGCTGCTGCAATTCAATTCGATTGCCGTAAGTCAACAGACGGAAGTCGGCGCCAGAAGCCAGAAGCAGCACAGCCAACGACTCATCTCTAGTCTCATATGTTATGCAAGGACAGGCCTTTTGATTTGGCAGCGTCTGTGACTGCTGCCAATTGACTCGTCAGTTGGCAAGAGCTACTTCCACAGCCTGTGAGGATGGGCTACACCCGCACCTTTAGCTATGCAAACAGCTCACAGCCAAACTCAACTCGGCTTGGCTTGGCTTGGCTTGGCTCGAGTTGTGTGCGTGCGGCTCTAATGGAAATCCAATTGAATTAAGTTAATTATGTTGGCAAATATTTAAACAATAGCAGCAATTTATGCACACCACACACCCCCTCACACACACACACAAACACACACACACCCAACCACTATCAGCTTTAAAGTTTAAACTATGAGCTGCAGTTGTCATTTAGTTTAATTCAATTTGCATGCACGACTCGCGGCCATTATTAGCATATCATTTGCAACTGTTGTGCAACAGTTGTGTGCCGACTACGTGCTGCCAACAGCTGAAATATGCATGAGAACTCTCACGTTGAGTTCATTATGGCAACAAGTGTCGAAATGTGTCGAAATATTGCAAATAAAGTTGACACATTTGCATACCTAATAAAATTTTCCATGCACATGTGGAAAGTTACGATTGCAACAACGGGGCGCCACCACGTTCGAGCACCATGCGGCGCAGCCTTTTCCCACCGCATTCAGTGGCAGGCATGAAAGTGGCATGCCTACGTATGTGTGTGTGAGTGTGTAAATGCACTTGCCACTTCAACGCTGGATTCGTGCACGCCAATTTTATTCATATGTGCAAAAAAAAACCAACGTTAAATAAAATTTATGACAATTTTATATTGATGTCTGACGCGGCTGTCTCCAGAGCATTATTGATCACATACATATATGGAGCATGGTGAGTATTTAAAAATTTTGGAATATTATTTGAATTTGACTTTAACATAAATTATTAAAAATTAGTTATTTATTAATTATAATATATATTGGCAGGTATATGTCAAATATGCTTTGCAATGGCTTCCACCTTTGCCACTTTCGAAACTTTAACTTGTTGGGAATTTTAAGCACTTTATTTAATCTTTAGTTTAGTTTAAGCTTTAAGCTTTAGAGAAAACTCGATTGATATCGATTCAACAACTTTTAACGATAATAATAAGTTAATCAGCTTCATTCAAGCCTGGGAGCCCATTTCAGTAATATATATCATATTGAAACTTTATCGAAATTTGTACTTCTAGCTACAAATTTCAGTATATATATTTGACAAGTCTTTTAGTAACTCTCGCAGCTCGTGAGTGCTTGTATCTGTTTGTCGCATTAACAGCGCAAATGTGCATAATGTGACATTGGCTATTAGCGACTGAAAGCAACTCGTCAACTTTGGGCGATGTCAGTAATCAATTTGCATTCAAAAAGCCAGACAGCAGACGGCAATAAAGAGAGTATAACTTCGGCAGGAACATGACATTTGACATTGGCAGCGACTGCAACTGTAGCTGAGGACTTGACAGGGCAAACTCTATAACAATATCAATAAAAAGTTGTTTGCAGTTGTTTTGTAGCAATTGCAAGAAATTGCAGGGAATTTGTAATTAAACTTTTCCACAATGCAGCCCACTGCTGCTGTCCGCAGTGTCTGGCAGCGACAACGCCAACGCCAGCGCCAACAAAAACAACAATCAAAATGCCTGGCAACAGGCAGCCAAACAAGAAAACAACAAACAAACAAACGCGGCATTGGTTAACGTTCGCCTCATTTGCTTGGCATAGCTTTAAATTTCCGGTTTCCGGTTTTAGGCGCTGCACCACACTGGTCGCTCGCTGCCACACACTGGTCGCCATTGGCGGCCATGTTTGTTTGTATTTAAGTCGGTTCCTGAGCAGCATTTTGCGGCATGCAACAGCACGCGGCTGTCATGTCAGGCGGCTCATGGCTGGCTCTGCTAGTTAGTTGACTTTTGGCTGACTGCTTAAGCGGAAATGACTTGAATGCTTTGCCAGGCACACACACGACACACGATCCACACCCACACCCACATACACACACTCACACTACACACGTGTGTCACACGTGGCGTATGCGGAATTTCGCACTCGATTGCCAGGCGCACCTTTGGGGCAGAAAGTTTTGTGTAACACGATTAGCGGTTTGCGTTTTGTTTGCCTCTGTGTCTGAGCCCCAAATGCCGCTTGCATATGCATAAGAGACAGCCAGCTGCAGCAAACAACACCTGCAACACACAACAACACACAACAACAACAACTGGAGCAACAACAAACTGTAATTGCAGTTTTAGATGCAGTCAAGTTTCGAAAAGTCATTAAAAACTTGTGCGCAACAACTTTAAATGCGAATTCTCGAAATTTTTGATTAAATCGCTTTCCGCAACTCGAAGATGTTGCGCCAAGACAATTAATGAAAAATGCATATAGCCTCACAAAATGGCAAATCAATGTTTATCGTGACATCAATTGCGAATTGACAGTCACCTACATATGCCAGAGACATACACATATGTACACTGAAAAAAAAAAAAACAAAAAAAACAAAACAATTAATCAAGTATTTAATACTTAAGCCATAGTCAGAAATATCAAAAATTTCAATTTACTTAAACGAAGTACTAACTTCTTGAAATAAGTTTCCGCTTTTAATTCGGGATTAATTTAAGATTTAATATTAGAGTGAAATGGGCAGCATGTTTTGATTGAATTTATCTTAAAACAAGCTATATTCGAGAACACTGAACTTAATTTAATTACATATTCATTAATTTACATGTTAATCAAGGCTTCCATACCTAGCTTGAGCATTATTAGATTTATTTGAAGATTTTTTTGAACCTAAAATAAGATTTTTGAGCTCAACCCAATCTTACACTTAATATTAGAAAAATCCATGGCAAAAATCTTAAGTAGGTTTTTGCCAAAAACGAACTGCAAATAACTTAAGTTATAACAATTTTTGTTAAGTGTACATATACGTACACAGCCGCACATTGTCACGTAAACATCGCGGCGCTGTTGTGGCTTGGTTGGAATTTGTATGCAAACCGCGCACTAAATTAGATTCTTTTTTACTGCATTGGCATCGCCTGTTGTTGATGACAAGGAGCCATCCAGGATGCGGATATACTTAGATTGACTCGCTGGCGTTGTCCTTGCAGCAACAGCAGCACGGACGATAAAATGCGTAAGCTCGTTAAAATTGCAGGCGTCGCTCCTTTTATAATACGAATAATGATCGAGCAATGGACGAGGGAGGTCGCCGCCTCAGCGGCTGGTATTGATTTGACTTTTGCGTGCTGCGCCTTGCGTAATGCATAGCGAAATGTTTGATATGGCCTCAGTCGGGGAAGGGTATCAATAACTCCCGCACCATCGTTCCATCTTCGAGTTGGGCTCGCGCATAAATTGTTGATGAGCGTGTGAAATGCCTGTTAAATGAGCTCTTAACGGCAAATTTGTGGCCTGTAAAACTTGTCTGGCAAAACAGATGCGTGTGACATGTAAATTTTTATGCTCTTACGAGTATCGTTAAAAGCAAAACTAATATCGTTAGTTTGTCTGCCTAGGTGCTCTATCTGGAGTGTCCAAATACTGAATACAGCAATTCAGGGCTCTAATCTAGAACAGAGCTTGCAAATAAAAGAAAAACCCTATTTCTTTAAATCATAATTTTCTGCTAGTATGTATGTAGAGAATCATGTATGTATGCTTGTGTATGTGTGAATGTATGCACTTATGTATGTATGTATGTATGTATTTATGCATGTTCATATATATACTAATGTATAATAATTACATAAGGACTTACTTTCCACTGCAAGTTCCCTTCTATGCGATTCTCAAGAATTCAAGTAGGTCGCACAGAATTCGCTTCTATAGTAAAGGAGGCGGTGACCCTAGTATAGGAGGAAGCAGCAGAGGAAGGCAGCTTGATTTAAGGAGGAGTCGGCAGCTTTAACTATATAGGAGGAAGCATCATGAGTAAAGGAGAAAGCAGCATCAAATATGAAGGCGATTTTTTCATGTTTCAAAAGACAACGACACTGGGTACGCCTTATAAATATAACTATATCTAATAATATTAAAAATAAAAGTAGCAAGTAGCCCCAGCAGCTATGTTAAAAAGTCGTTTGGCAAGTTGTATGCATGCATGCATGCAAATTTGTATACAAATATGTATGCATGCATGCATATATGTATGCATGTATATAAGTATATATGCATGAATGTATGTTTTCTTATACCAAATGTAGAGCATTTTTACTGTTCGTCTCGCTGCAAGTTAAGTTAGGGCCCTATTATGCGATCTTCATAGATTCAAGTAGTCGTAGTTTCTTGCTTTTGTAGCAAGTGCATTTTATATTAACAATTGGTGTTCGCAAGTTAGAAATCTTTAATTTTGTGTGTGCATAAATTAATCGCCTCTCAATATCTTTTGTTTTTACAGGAATGTGCATTTATAAAAGTCTCTCTCCTCTCTTCCACAAGCAGATGGAAATAAAATACTCCAGCATGTCAGTGTCAAGTTTCAGGTAAGTACATATTTTTAATCTATGTAAAATATATACTATACTTAGGCAATTCAGCCCATACTCTGACACGTTATAGTTGGGTTTTTAAAAATACAATTAATAGGACGGCTATTTGAATATGAGAACAATGAATTTAACTTTCTAAGAAAATGTTTTAAGCGTTCCGCAGAACATAATCAAAGACAAAAAAACCTTTTGCCCCACTATCTGTGACTCATTCCAAAATGCTTATCCACATCTTTACGAGGGCTGGGCTGTGTTGGCCCAAGGAACATAAATTAAATACACTCACATACAGACTCAGATACTCGTACTTATTATGCATTACCTAATGAAAAGTGGGCTGGCTGGGATCTGGGCAGCAGCAGGCACGGTTGGAACTCTCAGTGGGGCTGACAGGAGGCGAGGCGTAAGCAAATAATAAATAAATAAATAAACGAAAAGCGCAAATAACATTTGAGCGCCAGATTTAATTTCTAACGTTGAGTGCGCATATTAAAACAGGCAACAGGACGAGGCGTTGCTGCAGGGACGAAAGCCAAAGGCAATGTGGCTCCGGGCAACAAACAAAGATGATGCGGATATCACTGCGTCTGCTGTTGTTGGAAGTGCAACGGAAATGCGGGACTCCGGCCCCTAGTTGAGGGGTTGCGGGAGGATGAGTATGGAAGGCTGCTGGAAGCGTCGGCAGCGTGTGGGAAAACCCGAAGAGAAACAATAAAAGCGCGCGCGAGAGCCGGGCAAATGTTGGAGAAATTAAACACGCCAAGTGTTGGGCGTGGCGGAAGGCGTAATAGAAGTTAGCGCGGGTAAACAATGAATTACGGAATCATGAAAGCAAATTGACTTTAATGCAAAAATCAAATATTTACACAGCGCGAGAAAAACTGAAGCCAATGCAATTGTAATGCGGGGAAAGCATGCAGAGACAGCAGCCAGACAGTCAGACAGCCAGACAGCCAGATAAACAGACATACAGATGAAAGACAAACAAACACAAACAAAGCCTGCTCACACACACACACACACACATACAAATTGAGGTTATGTTAGACGTTGCTTTGGCCCCAAAAACTCGTTTCGGCACTTAAATGCCAATGCACACACACACACACACACACACACATCATTGCCGAGCTTAGATATGACGAAGGCAGGTTTGAGTGGTGGTTGATGATGGTAGGCAAGGGGGTTGGGCAGGGGCCGGTGGGGCAGCTTTTGTGCGCTGTTGGTCTGCGGCGTATCCGGTTTTTGAGTGTACGTTATTAGCCCGCTGCTGTGGCTGTCCGGCGTGTCTGGATTTTACGATTTCATTCATTTTTGTGGCTGCCATTTGACGCCACAAAATATGCAACAAAATTTTATTTCCAGAGCTCCGCACAGCTGCACTAGATAAATAAAAATAAAAACTATTATCTAATGTTCTGTAAAGCGAATGGCAAACATTTCAAATGCAGCCCTATGTAACTTGGCAATTTGTCTAAGAATTTTCGCAATTAGAAAACAAGCAAAGCTCTCGTCTAAAAGAAGAGCAAACAACAAAAAAAAAAAAACAGCAGAGAGATGATAGCTGTGGATGCATTGCACAAATCTGCAAAACCATAAAAGTGTCGCTTTCAATTGTGTGGCCAAAACCCAAAAGCGACAAACGACAATCGAAGCCAACAAGTGAAATTGAAACATTGCACGGCTACAAATTGATGATGAAGTGTGCTCGGGTGTCCTCTGGGATTTTTTTTTTTGTTTTTGACTTTTTATAGCCGCACGCAGAGGACATGGCGACTATGTTGAGTGCTTTGTGTTCTTGAACAACAAGGACTTTTATGTTCATTGCAAAGTTCATGGCAACTCTCAATGAAATATTAATCTTAAATTTTTATTTAGTCCTGTATATAAGATATGTGAAGCACGTTTTCTTATGTTCATTGCAAAGTTCATGGTAAATTTTGTTTCGAGTTTCTTCTTCCCAAGAACATTGCGCGTACTCCCATGAACTATCAATTATTCATATTGTTGAAAAAGATATAGCTTATTTTTAGAAGTTCATTGCAAAGCTCATGGCAGCTCATATTAATAATCTCAGGCTCCTTAAATAGTTCGTGACAAATATTGTTTCAAATTCCGTTTTCCCATATTCATTGCAATCTTCTTAGTAGCTCCTATTTTCAGTCGAGCTTTGTTTTTCATCTTCGTTGCAAAGTTACTCTCACTTCTTCGGTAGAGTATTCGTGCTTCGGCGTGCAGCATTCCTATTCGTCAACGTTACATATTTCTTTTTATTGCTTTGCGAGGCGATGATTGACACCTCGTCTGGCAATAAATTTTTAATTTTCAAAGCGCCGTGATAGACTACGGGCTGACTCTCTTATGGCCTGCCTGCCATCCAGCCAGGCTGCTTGACTGACGGACTGAGGACACGCTCTCGATGCGGAGCTTGTTAAATTCAAATTAGAGCCGTGCTCTTTCATAGAGTTGCCGCTGACAGCTAAGATAAATGACAGTGCGCTGTGCGATCGCAACAAATTAACCTTGTTAGGGGCTGCAGCCAGCAACAGTTACAAGTGTATGTAATTTTTTATCGTCTCACAAGCAGACACGCCCCCAGCCACACCGCCGCCTCAAGAAGCTGCAGCAACTTAGCCCACTGACTGACTGACTTATGAATGGCGTGTGGCAGTTGCGAGTGGGCGGGTCTCCGGCTCCGGCTCTGCTCGGCATCGATAAATCAGTTTGTATATCAAATTGAATTCACGAGCGTGCACTTGACACCAGCACACGCACATTTATCAGCCGCTGCCGCCTCCTTCTTATGGGTTGTTGCCTTCAACGAATGCAGTCGCAGTCGCCGTCGCAGTCTGCAGCAGAAACAAAGAAGAAGGCGGCAAATCTTTGGCATTTGCTGGCGCTTTAACTTGGGCATGAAAAGAAGCCACAAAATTTTAATTTCAGCTAAAAGCGAGGCAAAAATATCAGCGCTTTGCATTATAAATTATTCATTACATTGGGCGCAGCCACGCCCACAAACAGCAGCAGCAGCAGGAGCAGCCGCTGACGGCTGCTCGTTTGCACCTAATTTGATTTTTAGTTGTGTTGAATGGCTGCTGGCTTCCCGGACAGCAACCCGGACCCGTACCCGGTCCCGTCTCTGGTTACGGCCATCGCCCAGCGCTCCAGCTCTGGCTGCGCTGCGGTTTGCCCCGTGGCAATCTTTTTGTTGTTGCCACACAGCGAAAGCAACAAAAACATGTGGGAGCTCACGAGGATTGGCCACGCCTTCGCAGCGTTTTATTCCTTGCTTCTTTGGGCTTCATTCATTTCGACTCCGTCGAAAAAATGTCTGTTATGTGGCTGGCAGAATTTTGCAGTAATTAATGGCAACTGTTTGATTAAAAAATTCCATCGTCCGTATACATTCATATATGAACCGAACTGAGCTGAACTAAGCTGAACCGGGCAGAAGCCAAGTGTAGACCACATCAAATCTATGCAAATACCAGAAATCGCTAGTGCTTGGCAATTATTTCATAGAGAAGCGACATTTCTTTCGGTTTATATGCAACGTGTCGCTAAAGGATGTTGCGTGTTCATATATACCAGAATATCTAGATATGCATGCTCTGAAAAACATTGAATACCTTTTAAATGCATCTCTGAGAAAGAGATTAAGGCAAACTGAATGAAAACTTAAAAAGTTTCTAAAATAGTTCTCAAAGGAGTTTCTATCGACCGGAATTTATGTTTCATTTTATTACTCTTGATTCAGGTTCTTGATTGAATGAAATATTTTGAAATCTGAAAATTTGCCTGGAACTATATTTCAGAAGATAAAAAATTATTTATGCATAATGGCCAATAAAGCCGGACCTTCGAGGCGGGCAGCGTCCTTGGACTACGATGGGCTCGATAAAAGGAATTGGAAATTGATAGCTTCCCGCTGGGTTATCTTAATACTCGCTATCAGCTGTATTGTTAGTTACATAATATTTGTTTGTTGCCTTTAAATGGTAATTATCCAACCTTAGTATGCCAACATCAACGATATTATGTACTACAGCGGAATAATCAATCAGTACTCGCAAATTCCGGAATGTGGTTTTGTAAAATTTGAAATAATGGTGGTCGTGTCAGGTATCTTAATGCTAATCACCTTGACTGTAGGAGGTGCTTTGGTGCTCAAGCAGCAGCTACGTCAATTGCGCGCTGTGAGTGGAACCGATTGCAATTCTTTTGCTGCATAACAACAGTATGATATTTATGCAGTACCTTTGCAGTACCTTACGTTTCTGTTCATATTTAGCTGGATGCACTTGATGATAATCCTCGTGCTGACACAGCGTTATCCGCTTGTCCATGAGATCCACAGCAAGTGGATAAAGAGAGAAAGCATCAATATGTACGAGATCATGGTGAGTTGATGTACCTGAGACTATACAACGCCTCGCCAACTAGCGCCTCTTCAGTATAATTGCTGCGGCGTGTTCGGGCCGGATGATTATCTGCTCCTATATGGCAAATTGCCAAGCAGCTGCTTCAGCGATAGCACCATGGAGTCCAAGGATCTTTATTACACTGGCTGCCTAAATAAAAATGATATCGAGTCCACCATCGTACGCGGTGAGATGGTCACGTCATTGATACAGGTAAATGAAACGATAGCGATCGCAGTCAATACGATTATTTCTGAAGGTGTATCAATTGCAGTTCATTTTCTGCATTTTGCTGATGTGTTTCTATTTTTTTATCAAGCAAATCAAAGCGCCGCAGCGTAGTCTGCGCGACTTGTGGAAAGACCGCATCATACTCTAGATTTCGATTTTGTTTTTTTTTTTTTTTGTCGTGTCTCAAGCAACAAATTGAATTTGCATTTGCAAGACAAATTGGATGGCATTGAAATTGGCAATGGGCTGGGTATTGGCAGCCGGGCTTACACTTCTCATATTTCACCAACAGCTGCAATCAATAACGATAAACACTCGAGTGTCTGACCAAAGCGAAATGCTCGTCGGAGCCCTTGTCCGAGTGTCCGTTCTGCATATGCATGAGCCAATAAAGAAATCAACAAAGGCGAATCCCAACTATTGCAAATACCCAAACACCAGAACACACACAGTGGATATTCGAAACAATATGCCAAAGGAGAGAATGCAGCCAAGCGACTAAGCACATGTTCAAGGACAATCTCAATGCTCAGAGCTTGGATGTTTTCATTTTTATATGTATGTAAGTGCATATAAATTTTATTGTTGTCAACATTAAATCGAAAACAATTTTCAAGCATTGCGAAATGCATAAAATATGCATACAAAATGCCAAACAGAACGGCCAACTTTATGGCTAAATAGTTTGCTGCGGCCCAAGCAGTTAATACTTTTTTTATGCCCTTCCACAGCCCTTATCTGAGCCAGTGTCGACGATTTGGCAAAACTTTTCCGCCCCATAACCATAACAATAACAACAACACTTTGGTCAAGCTGCTGATGGGTCCCAGCGCAGAGTTTATGGCGGCAAAGGCAACGGGCTAACTGAAAACCAAAAGGGGTCATGTGGCTCATTAAACTTTGGCCAACAATTTTTTTGCGCCCCACCACCAACAAAGACAAACAAAAAGTTTAACACTAAATATTTTGCGACCCTACGGAAAAAAAATGTATATATATATATTCGCACTATATACTTACATAAAGTAAGTAGCGATTCATGCGGATGAGCACGGGCGTGAGGCATAAAATTATGGCACACATACGGCCCATTAAATGTTAGACAAATGTGAAGGGCAACGTCTAGGGGTAAGAGGGCTCGGGCAGGTGGCTGCAGCAAGAGAAAAACAAACAATTTGAGCTAAAATAAATAGCCATAAGTGCAGAAAAGTAATTATCGGAAATCAATATGTTAAAAAAAAAAACAAGTGTTTACAAATCAATCTTGCCACTCAAGGTGACATAAAGCAGGATTGTGCTGCATTAAAATTAAATGTAGTTGACAAAAGTCAAATTGTTATCGAAAATAAATTGCTGTTTATAAACCAACCTAACGACACTGCATTGGCAGGAAACATTTGCTGGCTGCAATGAACTTTGCCATGCACATGAGAAAATGCGCGTAAGCTATTGCATTTATAGCAATTATACTGCGGCCATACTGTCTTAAGCTTGACGACGCAGCATTGACAGCAACTTCTACCATTTGCCATGAGCTCTGCTATGAAGTTATTAAGCTTTGTACAATTATATCGATTAGCTATGGCCCCATCGCCGTAAGCTTAACGATCAATTGAGATCAATATCTACTATTTGCCATTTGCTATGAGCTTTGCAATGAACTTTACCATCATCATGAGAAAACTAAATAATAACAAATATTTTTGTTAATAGTTTTATTTCGTGTGATTAAACAACAACAGTTTCAACAAGTGCTAAGTGCTGGACTCTAGCCTAGTAGCCCCAGTGTGAGCCAAAGCCATCGAAGCTAACATGGGCCACACCAATGGCGGGCGAGTACTTCACATAGGCAGTGGGAGCAGCAGCTGGTGCCGCATAGGCGACAGCCGGAGCAGCATAGGTCTTGGCAATGACAGGCGAATGAGCAGCATAGGTCACAGCCGGAGCAGCATACGAGACGGTCTTGGCCAGGACGGGAGCTGGAGCAGCATAGGTGACAGCTGGAGCAGCATAAACGGACTTCGTGACCACTGCAGCAGGTGCGCTATAGACCGTCTTGGGCGTGTACACATTATTGGTGGTGCGTGAGTCCACCTTGCTGACGCTGGAGTAGGGCGTGACCACGTTCTTCGAGTAGGTGGACACAGTGCCGCCGAACGAGCGCACCACATTCTGCTGCGTGGTGCCCACTGCATCGTAATGGGGCTGAGCCACATAGGTGGCTGGCGCCGGCGCCAGGAAGCCAGCACTGGTCGCGCCGAGCAGAGCGCAGAAGGACAATAGGACGTACTTGAAAGCCATGTTGGTTAGCTGCAACTGGAAATGTTACTGATGCTTAACTGGGCCAGCGGCGCAGCTTAAATAGCCAAAATCAAAATGTTTGGCCAAATTTCACGGTCACAATGGCCTCAAATTTGTGACAGACCGACTTAGGCCTAAGCCCCCACCCAGCCCCAGCAACAAGCAAACCAAACAGAAACTGGTTCAATGGGTCGGCAAATGACGGTGCGCATGCCAAAAGTAACTCAATGGAGGAGTTCGAGTAGCTAGCTGTGAATTTCGAGCAGCTGCCCGTCGCGTACGAAAAAGTGAATTATTTTGAATACTATCAGCAGGTCATAAATTTTCCAGAAAACAACAGTGGGCAAAAACTTTTATTGCGTTCGCGTATTTTTCCATTAAATTGAGTTCAAGTCAAGCAGCAAATATGACCCCGCGCCTCGGAAAATTCAAGGACTCTTCCAGCTTGTGTCAACTTTTTCCTTTCTCATTTTTTTCGGGGTTGTTTTTTTTTTTGCACTTTTTGTTGTTGTTTATGATTTTTGTACTTTCGTGCAAGTTTTTCAAAATGAATATCCCTGCTGCTGCTGCTGTGGCTCACGGGGCGCATGATGAATATTTATTGAAATTACCAAAGTTGCCGCTTGCCTCAAATTGAATTGTGTTGCCAACTTGGGATAGCTGCACGCCCACTTACCGCCCCCGGCCCACGCTGGCTGTCTTAGTTTTATGTTTTTTTTTTGGCAAATTGTTATTAATATTACACGTGTGCCATTGAGTCGCTCTCTAAACCTAATTACGACGTTTAATTTATGGCCACAAATTGGCTTTCAAATAATTTGCCACACACTCGACAGACAGACAATCGGCTAACGAAATCCGCATCTCTCATTGTGGGCAGGTTCCCAATTAACCAAAATGCCGTTTGGCACGCGTCAGTTGCGTATAAAAGCCGCAACATTTTGGCCAAATCAACAACAGTCGCAGCTCAGTCAGCCAGCCGATAACAGTTTCAGTTTCCACACCCAGTATCTATCGCTTACCATGGCCTTCCGTTACGTCATCCTCGCCCTGTGCGCCCTGTTGGCCTCTGCCCAAGCTGGCCTGCTGACCAGCCATGTGGCTGTGGCTAATCCTTCCGTGGATGCTGTGGCCTCCACGCAGCACAATGTGGTGCGCTCCTTCGCCGGCACCGTCTCCAGCTACTCCAAGGCTGTGGATACGCCCTACTCCAGCGTGCGTAAGTCGGACACACGCATCCAAAACAATGTCTACACGCCGGCTATTGCCAAGACAACTTATGCGGCGCCACTATACACTCAGGCCACGCCCATTGTGCAGAAGAGCGTGTATGCTGCTCAAGCTCCCGTCCTGGCCAAGACCGTCTCGTATGCTGCTCCAGCTCCCGTCCTGGCAAAGACCGTCTCGTATGCCGCTCCAGCTGTCAGCTATGCTGCTCCCGTCAAGACCGTCTCGTATGCTGCTCCGGCTGTCAGCTATGCTGCTCCCGTCAAGACTGTCTACGCTGCTCCTGCTCCTGTTGTGACCAAGACCGTGTACGCTGCACCCGCTCCCGTCGTTGCCAAGACCATCTACTCTGCTGCTCCCGTGTATGCCAAGTCGTATGCCGCACCTGCTGTTAGCTATGCCGCTCCACTGGCCACCACCAATGTGAACCATGGTCCATCTGCCACCACCTACAGCCACAATGCCCCAGCCCTAGGCGTCTCCAGCTACGGCAGCTCCCAGACGGTGCACTATTCGCCCGCGGAGAGCGTCTCGCACATGAGCTTCGATGGCTTCGGCACCCACTGGGGTTTCTAGGCGCACGACTCGCAAATTAGTAAAGCCGCTTGTTAATGGTGCACGTTGTTAATAAAAAAAAACCCACAAATTTTTGTTGCAAGTAAAAATTGGCAAAGCTTCCGTTTCGAGGTTGGGCCTGAAACCAGCGCAGGCTAAGCAAAATGAAGCCTAACAAGCAATAAACGCGCAATTGTCCAAAAGTACTCAATGAATTATATCAGAAAAAAATTGGAGCTAGAGCCGGTTTCTGCGACGTCATCTTGGGCTCTGTGGGCGGCCTTCGTTGCTCGTTAAGCGGCTTTCTGATAACTTGTGACGGGGGCGTGTCGGCTCTGTTCGGCTCGAGTCTGTTTGCGCATTATATTATTTGCCATTAATTGGATTTAATATTTTTGCACACCTCCAGCTCTATTGGCTGCCCTGTTGATCCATGGAATTGAAATCGCAATCAAAATCAGCCTCATTGCCATTCAAATGTGGCCGGATGTACACACAATTGCGACCCGGTGTGCTGTGTGTTTTTTGCACTTGTTATAATTAGTCTCGGTTAATTATCGGCTGTTTCGGCTGATATAACAGCATTAACAATATCTGTAATACATTTATTTTGCCAGTGCATGGCCCGATTTCAAATTTGACATTAAAGCCAACTACTCGTGGCTTGCTAATGGACAGAGCTCTATTGAAAAAACAAACACATGAATTTTGGCCTATTCAGTCCAATTCAATAAGGGTTAATGCTCTGCGCGCGATCTTGAAGTTGCCTAGAAACAAAAGACAAGGTTTGCCCATGTTTCTACTTGAATATGCACAATATGAGCGTAATTGTTCATTTCATATTTTATTACTTATCCTATTTATGACTAACAAAATAATAATTTCTTCATATCAATAGTCAATATTTATAGCTTTGATTTTCCTCAATTTAAAACTCAATCCTTTTGTTAATATTTGACCTATAGATTAATTCTAATATTTAAGTTTATAAAAATACAAATTTTCTTTCTAGAGTTCATGAGGAACTGCGTTTCGGCCAAGGCGTAATGTCTAGATTTTTGAATTTCGAATTTCTCAAATATCTCGAGTCTGCAGCGAGGCTAATTTATGAAAGTGCTTAGTCATGCTCTCAGGTGTATAGATGACACTCATAAATAGCTCGTACTCTTAAAATTGAGAATGCGTCTGTCCAATCATCTAATTGAAAAGTGATTAAAAAGTGATTGTGGCACACTTTATTTAAGGCTTGATGTGACATTGATTTCAGGCAATTCCCTGGCTAATGCGGACATAAACAATCAAATTAAATGAAGATATGCATTAAAAATCTGGAAAGGGAAACACTCACACACTTTTCTTTGGCAAATTAGCGCGATTGTTGTGAGTGTGTGTGGGAGTGTGTGTGTGTGTGAGAGGGTTTATATGAGCTGAGATTGCGCATACGCTATGTGGGCCAGAAATCACACACTCTTGTGTCACATTGTTGTTGTTGTCTGTCTGCCTTGACAATTAGTCAATAATTTATTTCAATTTCATTTGGCATGCCAAGCACACACACACACACACACACACACACACACACACACGAACAAACACACACAGAAAGAGAACTGGCCTAAGTGCAGTTTAATTACATTTGCATTTGGCTTGTGCTTGTGCTTGTCGCTTTGGTTTTTGCACAAACTGCTTGCGCATGCAGCTGAGCACAAACAATTGCTGCAATCCAATTTACGTAAGCGAATTTTCATGATTTAAATAACATAACATTATGGTTTATTGTGCTTATCCGAGAGAGAGACAGAGAGAGAAGGAGAGGGGTCTGGAGTGAGAAAGTGAAAAACTGCAATTCCCACACCAAGCTCAACATTCTGCAGGGCCAGCTGGCTGTTGTCTGGCGTCTGTACAGCTATGTCCTGGTATAATTAAATTATGAAAGGACATAAGACGCATAATAAGTCATAAATCAAATTTACCTATCCCACGGGTATCCACCGAAACGGGAGGCTGGCAGCCAGACAGCAAACCTTGGTGCCAGACAGACTTACAATATTGTCGCCTCGACTCAACTTTGTGGCCCTAATTTGATGGACATTATGACGACTCTGTCTCGGCAAACAATTAGACAATTGATGCATCTCTGTGGCTATTTGGCCAATGCCATTTTCTATTTGTTTCGGACATGGACACATCACAAACGTGAAAAGGGCCGACCCCAAATGGCCCCAACAGAACAGGACAGCTGTGACTGTGACTCTGACTGCAACTGCGAATGCATTTTATGTTGTTCACGTCATGGCCAGACGCTGTTTCGAGTGTGCAATTGAAAAATTTCTGCAACAGCAAATGTAAATTTTGTGTGCAGCAAGCGGCGTTGCCAGAGTGTTGCAATATGCCAGCGTTGCAGTACTTCTGTTTTTGCTGTTTCCCCCTGTTGCCCAACAATGGCCTGGCTCAATTCAACCATTGACAATTACACGAAATTGCATTTACACCGAGCTCTCAATTTTGACACTGGATTTTGGAAAGTTCTCAAATTATATCCAAAGAATATTATAGAAAAATTATGGGAATTCGAAATTTTGAACCATGGCTACATAAAAAACTGCGTCTAGGATTTTGACTGAATTTCGACTAGAAAATACGTATTCAGATTTGAATGCCAGATTAATCTGGAGGGAAAACCATGAGCAAAAATCCAAACCTCGTACAAATCGGAGCAGTTTTGACTGAATTATGGGTCTGGGATTTTGACCCATGTCTTCATAAGAAACTGGGTCTAAGATTTTGACATGAATTTCGACTAAAAAATACGTATTCAGATGTGAATACCAGATTAATCTGGAGGGATAACCATGAGCAGAAATCCAAACCTCGTACAAATCGGAGCAGTTTTGACCGAATTATGGGTCTGGGAAATTTTGACCCATGTCTTCATAAGAAACTGGGTCTAAGATTTTGACATGAATTTCGACCAAAAAATACGTATTCAGATTTGAATACCAGATTAATCTGGAGGGATAACCATGAGAAAAAATCCAAACCTCGTACAAATCGGAGCAGTTTTGACCGAATTATGGGGATTCGAAATTTTGACCCATGTCTTCATAAGAAACTGGGTCTAAGATTTTGACATGAATTTCGACCAAAAAATACGTATTCAGATTTATATGCTAGATTAATCTGGAGGGAAAACCATGAGCAAAAATCCAAACCTCGTACAAATCGGAGCAGTTTTGACCGAATTATGGGTCTGGGAAATTTTGACCCATGTCTTCATAAGAAACTGGGTCTAAGATTTTGACATGAATTTCGACCAAAAAATACGTATTCAGATTTGAATGCCAGATTAATCTGGAGGGAAAACCATGAGCAAAAATCCAAACCTCGTACAAATCGGAGCAGTTTTGACCGAATTATGGCTCTGGGAAATTTTGACCCATGTCTACATAAGAAAGAAACTGGGTCTAACATTTTGACATGAAATTCGACCTCAAAACACGTATTCAGATTTGAATGCCAGATTAATCTGGAGGGAAAACCATGAGCAAAAATCCAAACCTCGTACAAATCGGAGCAGTTTTGACCGAATTATGGGTCTGGGAAATTTTGACCCTTGTCTTCATAAGAAACTGGGTCTAAGATTTTGACATGAATTTCGACTAAAAAATACGTATTCAGATTTGAATGCCAGATTAATCTGGAGGGAAAACCATGAGCAAAAATCCAAACCTCGTACAAATCGGAGCAGTTTTGACCGAATTATGTCTCTTTGAAATTTTGACCCATGTCCACATAAGAAACTGGCTCTAAGATTTTGACATGAATTTCGACTAAAAAATACGTATTCAGATTTGAATTCTAGATTAATCTGGGGGGAAAACCATGAGAAAAAATCCCAACCTCGTACAAATCGGAGCAGTTTTGACCGAATTATGGGTCTGGGAAATTTTGACCCTTGTCTTCATAAGAAACTGGGTCTAAGATTTTGACATGAATTTCGACTAAAAAATACGTATTCAGATTTGAATGCCAGATTAATCTGGAGGGAAAACCATGAGCAAAAATCCAAACCTCGTACAAATCGGAGCAGTTTTGGCCGAATTATGGCTCTGGGAAATTTTGCCCCATGTCCACATAAGAAACTGGCTCTAAGATTTTGACATGAATTTCGACTAAAAAATACGTATTCAGATTTGAATTCTAGATTAATCTGGGGGGAAAACCATGAGAAAAAATCCAAACCTCGTACAAATCGGAGCAGTTTTGACCGAATTATGGGTCTGGGAAATTTTGACCCATGTCTTCATAAGAAACTGGGTCTAAGTTTTTGACATGAATTTCGACTAAAAAATACGTATTCAGATTTGAATGCCAGATTAATCTGGAGGGAAAACCATGAGCAAAAATCCAAACCTCGTACAAATCGGAGCAGTTTTGACCGAATTATGGGTCTGGGAAATTTTGACCCATGTCTTCATAAGAAACTGGGTCTAAGATTTTGACATGAATTTCGACCAAAAAATACGTATTCAGATTTGAATACCAGATTAATCTGGAGGGATAACCATGAGAAAAAATCCAAACCTCGTACAAATCGGAGCAGTTTTGACCGAATTATGGGGATTCGAAATTTTGACCCATGTCTTCATAAGAAACTGGGTCGAAGATTTTGACATGAATTTCGACCAAAAAATACGTATTCAGATTTGAATGCTAGATTAATCTGGGGGGAAAACCATTAGAAAAAATCCAAACCTCGTACAAATCGGAGCAGTTTTGACCGAATTATGGGTCTGGGAAATTTTGACCCATGTCTACATAAGAAACTGGGTCTAAGATTTTGACATGAATTTCGACCAAAAAATACGTATTCAGATTTGAATGCCAGATTAATCTGGGGGGAAAACCATAAGCAAAAATCAAAACCTCGTACAAATCGGAGCAGTTTTGACCGAATTATGGGTCTGGGAAATTTTGACCCATGTCCACATAAGAAACTGGGTCTAAGATTTTGACATGATTTTCGACCAAAAATTACGTATTCAGATTTGAATTCTAGATTAATCTGGAGGGAAAACCATGAGCAAAAATCCAAACCTCGTACAAATCGGAGCAGTTTTGACCGAATTATGGGGATTCGAAATTTAGACCCATGTCCACATAAGAAACTGGGTCTAAGATTTTGACATGAATTTCGACCAAAAAATACGTATTCAGATTTGAATGCCAGATTAATCTGGAGGGAAAACCATGAGCATAAATCCAAACCTCGTACAAATCGGAGCAGTTTTGACCGAATTATGGGTCTGGGAAATTTTGATCCATGTCTTCATAAGAAACTGGGTCTAAGTTTCTGACATGAATTACGACCAAAAAATACGTATTCAGATTTGAATGCCAGATTAATCTGGGGGGAAAATCATGAGAAAAAATCCAAACCTCGTACAAATCGGAGCAGTTTTGACCGAATTATGGGGATTCGAAATTTTGACCCATGTCTTCATAAGAAACTGGGTCTAAGATTTTGACATGAATTTCGACTAAAAAATACGTATTCAGATTTGAATGCCAGATTAATCTCGAGGGAAAACCATGAGCAAAAATCCAAACCTCATAAAAATCGGAGCAGTTTTGGCGAATTATGGGTCTGGGAAATTATGAAAACCATAAGCAAAAATCCAAAACTCGTAAAAATCTGTTGGATTTTTACCAAGAATGTGAAATTTTGACCCGTGTCTATAGAATATTTGAGGGTACAATTTTTACATGAATTTTGAGGACGAAAAATTTTTTCAGCCAAGCCATGAGAATAGGATGAGATTTGACCAAGTGATGGGGGTGGGAAATTTTGACTTATATCTATATAAGATATTTTCACATGAATCTTTATCAAAAAAAATATTACCAGATTAAAAGTTCAAGCTATGAACAACATAATTTATACAAGTTCGGGCTCAAATGGCCATCAAGGATTTGTCTATAGACGAGGAATTATATTATCATTGCTTTGCCCGAAAATTTGGTGAATTTGCTGGGCGAAATTGTTTGCTGGAACTCACTTAATTCCTAAGCTCTTGCAGTTTAAACAAATTTGAGCATGTTTAACGCAAATGCCAGACGAACTGAAGCAGAAGTAGAAGTGAAAAGAAATGAAAACCCAAGCAACTCAGACGACTCCCATCGCGATATGTCATAGCCGCAGACAAAGGGCAGCCCAAGCTGGTGGATGAGGGCGGCGATAGGGCGGGGCATGGTTAGAGCAAATGCACAAATGCTAAAGATTCTCGTACTAACTGATACGGATCATTGCTTGGCCCGCGGGCTGCTGTTGCCTGTGTAGATTAAAATTTAATTTTTAATTTAAAGACTGTGTTTGCGTTTTATTTGCGCCTTGTTGTGGCATAAATAAATGAGCGAGCGGTCCCGTCTGTTGATTTATCATTATTCCATGCAAATTCAACGCTCACCTTAAGCTTTCAGCTGCGCATCTACGGCAAGGTTGGCCATTTGGCCCGCTTTATCTGCCACTGCCACAGCCACTGCCACGTGCAATGTCAATGCCAAGCGATTAACATTCAATTAGCTTTTGGCTTCATCAATGATTTTATCGCAGCCATTAGAAGAGGGTTGGGGCTGGGGCTGGGGCTGGGGCTGTGGCTGTTCGCTGTTGCTGTGGCTGGTTTGAGTGTAAATTGTGGCAAATTATCATTAGCCTGTTGTTGTTGTTGTTCTGTGTGTGTGTTTGTGTGCCTTGACAACGACATCTTTACATCTTCAAAAGGTTTTTATGACATCAACAGCTGTCGTTGACAGATTATTGTGGCGATTATTTTAGCAGACAGCGTTTGGGCCACACACACACACACTCTTACACACAAAGCAAAAGGACCGACAAGAACCAACAGGCAAGGACTTTGGGACAGACAGGCACAGGGCCAGGCAATGCTACCCTGGCCAGGGGCTGGGCTCTGCTATTGACTTCAGCCCAGGGCCTCAGCCTGCCCGAAAGGAGTCGGCGGTGCCTTCTCCTGCTTTGTGCGTTCAACTGGAAATTGTCAACAATGTTGTCATTGTTGTTGCTGGCGCTTCGGCCGCTGCTGGTGTTGCACATGTGGCCCGTCCACTTGAAACATCTTGTGGGTTAGCACTTGTAAATAACTATGTTTCACTTGGAATACTTGTCATTTATGTTATACACTTTTCTACTACATACACAAGCTGTATTTGATATCCTGGTGATGTGCATGCGTTCGCAGCTCTGTCTTAAATCTTTGGCTGCTATTTGTCTGACCATCCTTTTGGTAAGCGCTGAAGAAGTCTTTTGCCCTCTGATGGCCGTCAGATTAATTTTCATATAGCAATTTTGCTGCATAGAAATCGGTTCGACTTTCGACAATGGACTATTAGATAGTCGGAAGAGGACTGTGCTGCTGATATCAAACCTGGCTACGTCAATATTTATGATCGCAATCGCATGTTTGGGATTCTTTATCGTGTTTAGTCAAGCAACATTTCTGCTGCTGTTGGTAAAGTTTAAGAAACATAATCAATAAACTAAGTTTGATATTAGCTTAAAAGCAAGCTTAATTGTGTCCATCAATTCAATAAATGTTAATGCAAGCTTTATCGAGGTTACGGGCTTAAAGCTTTCTCTATATTACGAGCTTAAAGCGAGCTGAATGAAGTTCATTAAATTCAATAAACATATTTTTAACTATTCTTAAAGTTAAATTAAAATTTTCATTTAAGTTGTGCCAATTTAGCTTAAAGCCACCTCAAAATTACGAGCTGAAAGCGAACGTAATTGTAATTATTAAATTCAGTAAATTAAGCTTAAAGCTCTCTCATATTACAACAATGATTTATTAAATTATCAACTATCCTCACAGCTGGCAATTGGCATTGGCTTATTCATATTTATCAAATGCAATATTTGGATACTTTATGTGACAATTGGAAACTCTACGGAAACATACCCGAACTATCATATTTGGTTTGCATCAACGATCTTGTGGGCCGTAAGTGTAACAAAGCAAAGTTCAGGTGTGAGTGCAACAACATTTGTTTTCCCTTTTATAGGTATTGAGTCTGATTGTACTCGTAAGATTGTTGATAGTACGAAAGCGTAGCTAAGAGTTTTGTGTCACATTCAACAAACATATTTATTAGAGTCCATACCAATGTGCTTTCTGGGAATAGTTTTACTTAAGATCCATACAATCATTATATCTATCATTATTCTGGTAAGTTTGTTGTCCAGTTCGGCTGAAGTACAAAACTGACTTTTTAAACCGCTTCTGGTTAGGTATGCAATACTATGGATATCGTCAAGTCCATTGAAAATGTGGGCAGTTACCGAGGTTATGCAAAGAGTGCTTTCATCATATCCATGGTGCTGAACAGTTTTCTAACTTTCGCAATTAGTTTCGGCAGTTATGGGGTTATTCGCCATAAGAAATTGCCGCTGAAGCTGGTAAGCGGAGGTCATGTTAACTGATGTAAGCAAATTTTTAAAAAAAATCTTATTGATCCCACCCAGTTTTTATTCACATTGCTGGCCTTCTTCATCTGCAAGCTGATGCTTGCGGAAATAGTCGATGGCATCAATGGGAAAATTTATGAACTCCTAACAAGTCCCTGGTATCATCTGGACACGGCTCTTTCGGTAGATAGACTTCACAATTATCACAAGCATATATCAATATTTTCATTGGTTTTCCCCTGACATTTCAGCTGCTATGTTTAATTTTTGTGTCAGCCCTTTATTTGCGATTAACGGATGAAGCAGATTTGAGGTAAAGCCATTCTTATCCATTTACATGTAATCGATTCTTTTTATGATTATTTATTATACTATAGTAATAAATTTAAATTAATAATTTTGACTTTAACTTTAAAGGTCGCAAGCTATCTGCCTGTCAGATTTGGACTCAACCAATGGCTGCAGACATTTGGAAAGCTTTACAGCATAAGGATTAAGTTACCCGAAACTTTAATGGGATTTTAAAAGCTGTCGCACGCTTTCGAAACTGTTGCTTGACACACAGTAGTCCGTTCAAAATTGTTGCTTAACGTCAAAAAGTTGAAAATCTTACTTAATATTGATAATCGAAGTGTTTGAAAAAATTATAGAAATGTGTTTGTGCCAATTCAAAGTAGTCAAGCTTATAACCATAAGCCTAACCGTATGCCTTGCAGTAAGTATTATTAAAGTAAAAGATTAGCACTCTGCATAATTTTACTCTGACCAGATATGTAATACTGTAGACCTGACTACGGCCCTATTAACCCTATGCGAAGCCACGGAAAATCTCAAGTTTGTGCTGTTCTCATCGATTGTGCTAAACAGTTTAGTTTATTTTGCAATTTTCATCGGCATCAATGGATCTCTTCAGAATAATTCATTAAAGCTAAAGCAGGTAAGTCTTGAATATTTAAAACCTTACAGTTGCATAAACATGTCAATCCATTTCAGTTTTTAGCTGCAATTTTGATCTTCTTCTTCGCCAAAATAGGACTGTCGAAATTAATTGACGACATAAATAAATCTGATATCGAACTGGTTATTCAGATATGGTATCAGCTTAACGTGGTGATCTCCGTAAGTAATTGTATTCCACATACGATTTCTATCTATTGATATTCGTTAATTGTAGGGCTTGTGTTTTGTATTCGCAATGCCATTTTGCCTTAAGTTGTTGGAGAAAGAGAATTCACCCGAAATTGCAGTGCAAAGTGTGATAAGTACGTTTTAAAATTGTTTCTAAATTTAAATGTGTGTATTTTATTGTTATAAAACTTTCGTGAATACCAAGAAAAGACTAGGGATATGGTCATATAGTTGGGCCTGGTTGGCTTTTGGGCTTCAGTTCACGGTTCGAATCAATTGAACGTGCTTTAGGTTTCAAAATTTTGTAAACTTTCTCCTTTTCCATCAAATTGCAATAATTTCCTTTGATGAGATATATATTTGGTCATTGATTTTTATTATAAGTTATTTGAAACAAATTATAAAATTATAAATGCGCGCCTGTTCTACTGAAAATATTGCCATACATATATATTTTCATAAACAAAAGGCGCGCAACATTTGAGCTCTTTCCAAAATTGGCATATGCCAAATATGGTTAGATATACGCAATGGTTGAGGGCCAAGTTATAAATGGTTTGGATCTCGTATTTTCAAAAATTATATGCTACTGGTTGGGCTTCGATTTGGCTAGATATAGCTTAAAGTTTGGTTCATAGTAAAATCAATATAGGCATGCCGCTCAGGGTCTTTGGGCTGACTGGAATCTGTTTGGCTTAAAAGGGAAACACGTTTTATTTTAAATATAAATATAATATTTTGTTTTATTTCTCAAATGATTTAAGCCAAACTTACCTTCAGAATTGTCTTAATGGCTAAGATTTTCGATGCGGCGTTTCAGATAGCGAAATGCGCGCCAATCTGTGTGGCTTGTGTGGGTTATCAAATTACATGCGGCATTATGGACACAACACGCCCGCAGGATAACAACAGCAGCAGAGGCAGCAGCAGCAGCAGCAGAAGCCGTGGCAGCCAATAAAGATGACGATGACAAGATAAACGAAAGTTTGTGGCAAGTGGCAAGTGGCAAGTGGCAAGCGGCAGGAGGCAAACGGGCCAATTGTCGCTGGTTGTGTCTGCTTTAAATGAAATTTAACGATGCAGAGAAATAATGGCACTTTGCATTTTAAAACACTTTAACGACTGCCGCCGAGGCGGTCAAAAGTCAGCAAACGGATGCGACATTGACATTCAATTTGGACGCGAACGCTGATGTCCTGCTGCTGCTGCTGCTGCTGCTCTGAACTCTGAACCCTGATGCTCATTATACGCATTTCCATTTGACACTTTTATTGGCCCAGTCTGATATTTCACACTCTCCTGCGGCGGGGATGGTGATAGAGGCGGGGAATGCGTAAATGCTGGGCAACATTTATGCGGGTCATTTTATAGCCAGAAACGGATGCGGATGCGGATGCGGTTACGGATATATCAACCGATAAGGCCATTAAATTGATGCAGCACTTTTGCTGGCCATAAACTCAGCTAGCGCCAGCAGCACTCAGCCAATTACGCAAATAAAAGAAAATGTTACCAGCTCGCGCGTCTACTTATGTGGAAAACGTGTCAAAGTGCTGAAAAATGCAACAGCTTTTCGAGCAGTGTGCGGCGGCAACTGAGTGGCTCATTAGGCATCAAGCTGGCCCCAAGGTGTTGCGCGTAAATTGTGTGGAAAAACGTGTCCCCCCCCGCCCCCAACACACACACCACACCGCTGGCTATACACTTTAAAAAAAATTTAAGCTTGCCATGCATATAAATAGATAAATGACCGAAATGTCTGTATGAGTCCACTTTCACAAACGCTTAATTAAAGCCGTGTGCCGTGGGCGATTTTCGTCATTGTGCTCAGCGTATGGGTCTGGGCCAGTGTGGAAATTCCAATTGTCGCCGAGCAGCAGCTGGCCCCCCCAAAAACAGCATGTTGTCGCTGTCCTTGCCAGCGTCCAGGCGCATATCCTGCGGCTGATTAAAATCTATTAGAGTCAAAGAGATGTAAGACACCGAACTGTCGGTGGTTGGGCGGTTGGGCGGCTGGGTGGCTGGGTGGCTCAGTTCTTGCCTGACTTGGGCATGTAAATGTCGACGCAATTGAAATGCATGCGGCGGAAACTTCCAACTAGCTATAACTTAAGTACACAATGAGCCTGGCTCGTTTCTTATTAGGTTTGACAAGAGTAAAGCGAAGAAATGGGTTTTCCTATTTTCAATTGTTTTTCATTTCTGTAACGATGTTTTCTTAAAATGCATTTAGTGTTATCCCACTTGAATCGGTATTTATGATGTAATAAGGTTTGAACTAGCAGCTATTTATGATGTAATAAGGTTTGAACCAGCATCTGGAAGTGAATAGTCACGAATGTAGCACATGCCGGGAGTTGGTTCTAGAGCATAGCCTGTCAATCAAATGCTTTTCTTTTCTTCTCTTTATATAATTATCTTACTCTTCTTCTACATGCTGCATGAATGTAGCCCGTTAATTCTTAGGCGTTGCCACCTGGGTAGAATTGCGTATGCTCGGGACGTTTTGTAAAATTTCCCCAAGGCATTTGTTTTTATCATAATTATTGCATTTTCTTATCATAAATACTAACATATTAATTTTTTAAATAATATAATATTTCTACATCTCTCCAGAGTTTAGTGAGCTGAACTAAAGTTCAGTTCCTGATCACATGTACCCCATGTTAGGGTATTCAAGCTCTGTTTGTTGTTGTTGCCATTGCGGCACTGCCAAAAGTCGCACACAAAAACTTTCAGCGCAAAGTTTTTAACGGAAATTGTGCAGCTGTTTTGTGTGCCGACGACACGGATGTGGCCGGGGGCAGGGGCAGTAGGGCTGGGGGCGTGCCATTGCCAGCACTTGTTGGCTGCCCCCAAACATACACATAGTCCATAGATATTTAGTTGTAGACAGCAAGTGTCTTGCAAATTTCTTGAAATTTTAATTCAATGGCAAGGCTAAAAGAAGAGCTCGTTACATTTACATATGTAAGCATGTCCTTACCTATAATGTGTAAATGTATGTGTGTGTATCTATAAGTATCTATCGTTATCAAGCGCATGCCAACATGTGCCGCCTCTCAATATGAATTTTCATGATTAAAGCGCGTGTCGCTCGGCATTTTATCGCCCAAAGACAGCGCCATTCCGGCAATGTGAAACGTCGCCGGTTCAGTACGGCTCGGTTCGGTTCGATGAGTATATTCTTATAAATTATCGTGCATGGTAACAAATGTGTCCACACAGCCATTCACACGCATGCATAATAAAGTGATTTTAAAGGGCACTTTTCTCCGACTGCGTAAAATTTCCATTTGCGGGGGGCACTCAACTTTATTGGAATCGAAAGTTGGCCCAGTGTATGTGTGTGTCTTTCGAGCACATGTGCTCTAATGTTACTTGGCTTTAACAATTCATTAAAATTGCATACAAATGCCGCTGCAATAGCCGCATCAAGAACGAAAGAAAGCGCATTAGCGAGCGCAGCCAAGTAATCCACTTTGTTATTAACTGCTATTTACAAATGTGCAGCCAGTGTCAAGTAAATAATACAATAACAAAATATATTAAATGCAGCGCGAAAGCGTCAAGTCATAAACTGCTCATCAGTCTTGGGGCTGCAGCTGGTGGGGTTGTTGGTGGAAGTTGACACAACCCTAGCCCCACTCTTGGCTGTAATTATGCGCATCACTGTTGCAAAAACTTTACTATCATTCGCAGTCTCATTCCCATCCTCATCCTTATCCTTGTTCACATCCTCATGCTCGTTCTCGTTCGCGTTGTCATTGTCTCGACGCGCAGGAAGTGCCAAAGCGCCGCGAGCCAAAGCAGCCGGCGTGGTCCTGGCCTCGTTCTGGCTGGGCTTGGGTGCTGTTGGATGTTTCTGGTTGCTTGTCGCCTTTTGACGCTGATAATGCAATTTCCGCGCTGCCCGTAATTTACTGTTATGCAATGTTTCATTTTATTTCACCCCTCGCCAGCTGAGGCAATTTTTTAAAGCGCCTTTGAGACAATCAACGGCTAGTTGTTGCTATTTATCTACATAAAGTTAATTGAAAACATTCAAATGGATCTCGTCCTGGAGCCGCCTCCTGCTGCTGCTGCGTGATGTGTCAACATCTTTCGCATGCCGCATAATCCGGAATATGCTGCCCGTCCGGCTGCATGTCCACTTTTATGTCCTTCTCATTCGTAGTCTTTATTACAAATTGGTTTTCTGCACTCGCTCGCATGTTTCGTGCGCAATTTGCAGCCCTCTGCCAAATGAAAGCAAAAAATGTAACCACTCAACAAATGTACAAAACGAGCAACGCCAAAAAAAAAAAAAAAAACTGGTAAATTACAGCCGGGCAACTCACGTGGTAAATCCAGGAACGAAAAAACAAAAATAATAAAAAAAAGTTCCATGCATTGTCGAGAAACGTGTTCACTTTGCACGTTAACGAACTGAAATCGAAAGTTTTGGCTGCGGTCAACGTTGCCCTATCTGTCCGCCTGTCCCCCTGTCCACCTGTCCACCTGTCCACCAATCCGTACCGTGTGCCGCCCACAGTTGCAGACTGTCAGATTGAATGGTTTATGTGTGACACCTTTGACCGGTCGGGTCGAGTTGCCGGCAATATAAATTAAGCCCCCGACTGCAAGCTGAACAGCTTTAAGCTATATGCGAAAGATTCCCTTGGCTGAGCTACAAGCCAGGCTGAGCGTCAGCTGGGCTGGGATTTAATGATTCGCTTAAGTCGCAGACTGGACTTATGTAATACACTTTCCATATGGAATATAACATTCCTTAAAGATAACCGCATCAAGTTTGATTGAAGAGAAATAGCTCCAGGCTTTAACTTTGTTCTTTTAGTATTCAGTTTTCTCATTTTCAGTTTCTTCTTCTTCATCGTATATTCAAGCGAATAATTGTTAAGGTAAAATTATATATAATTCCTTCGCAGGATTAATCATGTTATATTTTATGATAAATTTTATTTAACTTTTTTTTTTTTTCTTTGGTTCGTCTGAGCATAAAATGTAATGTTTCGGTTCAGCTGCAATTTCCAACCCCATTTCTGGTTTGCTTTTATTTGCCCAGCAAAAGTCACGTGGCATTCATAATTCTTAAAACGACGCCATCTGAAATTATGTAGCAATGCTAAGTGCACCCAAACAGCGACAGCTGCCCCAACGTACTAAATTCCCCTCCCATCCCTCCTAGGGATTGTACGTGACCAGCATTTGTCGCGCAGCAAAGTATGCTATGATTTTTGGACTCTCAAACAATGGGGAATTGATTTCGGCTTTTGGCCAAGTGCCGGGGAACTGATTATGGAATTAAAACATATTTTTCGCTGCCGAAGAACTTAAAACTTTAAGTGGCAAAGGTTGTAGCCGTACGTGACATTCTCCTGCTAGCCAAGTTTATCACATGACAAGCTTCACACGCACACAGAGAATGCGTTTCATTTCCATTGTAAGCAAAAAAGAAAACAAGCTAGCCATGTGTGTGTGCGTGTGTGTGGAAAAGAAATGAATAAGTAAGCGAAAACTACAAAGAAGTTAACTACAAAAGCGCACTGTGAAAGTGAACTTGGGTTACAAAGGCTGCCAAGGGCTAGGGGCTGAGCAGGGGGGGTGCGTAAAAAACGCAGATAAATAACATTGAATGCGAAAATAAAGAGAAAAGCGAAGGGAACCAAAAAAAAAGAAAAAAAAAAATAAACAATACGCCTTTTGAAATGCTAAACGTGGCACACACACGCACACACATCTGCAAACTGTCACTGCCAAAGGCGCTCTTCACACTCTGCCAGGACGCGCACAGGACTCGTGTATTTTTATTAGCCACCCTGCCCGCTCCCCGACAACCCTCTTCATCGCTTTATCTTGTTACCCCTCCAAAAAAAAAAAAAGGAAAACATTTATCTTGTCGTATTTATTTTGTAGCGCATTAATTTCATCTCATGTTCGAAACGGGAATTGACTTATTTGCATTCTCTTTAATTTGTATGACCATCAATGAGGCATAAGAGAAAAGGCATTCTCTTTATTCTTGTGGAATGTGGGAAGGGGCCGGGGCAGTGGGTTGCTGTACCGCAGCCACAGGTGCTGCATGTGTCAAAATTGTGATTGATGGAAAAGCAAAAAGAGGCAGACAAATTATGAGATTTCTTGTGCGCCTTCCTATAAATAAAAAACCAGAAAAAAAACTATGGGGCTTGATTGATTTTAAGCAAATCTGGGAAATTTTAAAACGCATTTGAAAGACTTCACTCAGCTGTATGAAAAAATTAGCTTAAATATATTTAAGCTAAAAGGTGAGATTTTACAAATACTTTTAAGAATTTAATACTGTGCTCATGACTTTTCTGTTTGATAAATTATGTCTTTGATGCCAAATTAATTGACTGCCTCTTCAATAGCAAATCACAAGCTCAAAGGTTAATTTTCGGCTCTTAAATTGATATGAGAAGTCCATGAGCTCATCTGTACTGACCAAAACGAAAAAGGCAACATTAACATGGCAATATTCCAAATGAAGCTATTCGGGCAACTGGTTGCAGTTCACATCATGTAACAGCAGGCAAATGCATTTTTCATAAGGTAGACAGCGATAGATTGCACACACACACACACAAAGGTACGCAGCAGTTGGCCAGTTGGCATACCTGCAGACGGCTATCGACAGGGCAGGCCAGCAGCGACGGCAACTGCGCTGACAATGGCCAAAAGCGAACAATGTCAACTGAAATTGCGATTGCGTTAAAACTCTATAAATACCAAAGTAACATGCAACAACAACAACAACAACAACTACAACACCGGCAGCAGCAGCAGCAGCAACAGCAGCAAGGACATGCTGATATGGCAACAACACAATCTAATCCGGTTATTGCATTTTAAATGCGTTACAAGCTTTCATTTTGTTAGCCCCAGCGGCAGCGACAAGCGACGCGTTGAACGCCTGTGGACAATGCCAGGATTTAAGCTAGCCACTGTGGTCGTTTTATTTTGGGCATAATAGATGACACTGGCTGAAAATGAAAGCTCAGCTATGAATTAATATTGGTAAGGGTAAGTACATTTTTATTTTATTCCCTCACATTTCCGAAATATTACAAAAGTAGCTCAAGTTAAGAGCTCAAATAACTTAGTCTAGTTACAACTGTAAAATAATTTCAAAGATCACTTAAAGCTCTCATAAAGGATACTGCATCCCACTTAAGCAACAAGATTTATTTGCTTAATAAGACTAAAGCTGTATAAGCACATTAAAGCACACTTAAGAAAGAAAAAAGGAAGCCTATTAAAGCTCAAATAAAACACATAAAACTAATAAGTAAATATGTCTATACCTCTATAGGCCCATTAAAGCTCAGTTTAAGCGAAAAGCTCAAATTTGTAGTGAATTTTTAGCTGTTAAATCAAAAATTAAAGCTCACTTAAAGCAAGAGGTTGAAGAATAGATAGTAAGTAAAGCTTTAAGCTTTAAGCTTTAATAACAAAATCTAACTAATTTTAAAAGCACATAAGTAAAACCTCAGCAGTAGAATAAAGCACACTTAAAAGTGAAGGCTATTCTGGTGAGTTGAAGCTGAGCAGCTGTTAATTATACAAATTTCAGTAAATGGTAATAGTAGACAACACACACACACGCAGGCACACACCCACTTCAAGTGTGTGTAGATTCTTATGCTAATGCGCTTATCTGCAGCTCGCAAATGCCAACAGGCAGCAGGCGAGCTGGCGGGCTGGCGAACCGCAAGCCGAACTCTTTTCAAAATGTAATGCAATTTCACAGCATATTAAACAGCTGGAGTCTGTGCCACAAAGTGAGCTCACCTAGTTGCAACAGTGCAACAGTTGTTGTCGTTGCCACCGCAAATCGCAAACAAATTTTCAAGCAAACTTTACCGGCTAGAAGATACGGAAGCCAAGCAGCAGCTGCCTGCCGGCCGCCAAAAGGTGAAAAGCCAATCATAAGTGAGTGCCGGAGTAAGTGTGAATGCGACATTGGGTGTGAGTGTGAGTACCTGTTTGGGTACTCATGAACTCGCAGAATGGCTAATCAATTGCGCGCACTTTGCGCACAAATCAAATTACGTAGCTGCCACCCCTTTATTTTGCCTTTTTTTATGCGCTTTTGCACAAAAGTTTTTTGTAAGTTCAACTTTTGCTCAATTTGATTTTTCAACAAAGTACGCAAAAAGAATAAAATATAAAAAAAAACAAAATGAAGCAACTCCCAACTTTTACCTGCGTTCTGCGTTTCTGTTCTTTTGCCTGTCGTTAAACAAACTTATCCAATAAAAGTTTGTCAACATTGATTTAAAGCTGAGACGAACGCATATATCAAACAAAAAACAAGGCGGCAGCTCGCCCACTATCTGTGATGTCTGTTTGTTTTTATCGTGCTGCCAAACATACTGCGATCATGTGGAATTAGCAGAGCTATCCTGAAATTTTTGCAAATCAATAGATTTTAAGTATTATTCAAAGATAATAATGGATCTACTGAAGTGAGTGAATAAGTAATATTTAAAATCTTTAGATACAAAATGAGCCATTGCAGGGCTGGGTTATACATGCTAAATATGTATGTTATCCTATTCCAAACACACCGAATTTTTAATTCTTCTTTGTACCACATAGATTATTCCATTTCTGAAATGATTGACAATGTATTAATTATATCAAAGTTATACTTTTGTGCATGCATGCGTGAATGTATACATGTTTCCATGTATGCATGTTGCATGTTTGCATGTTTGCATGTATGCATGTTTGCATGTATGCATGTACGTCAGCTCCTTTATTGCAAGCAAGGCCTAAGTTAACTTTCCACCTCGCTGCAAATTAAATAAATAGTATTCCTAAGCAGTGTCGTACTACTCAATTCTCATAACTGTTATGAACTGTTATGTGCTTGCAATTATCTAGTATGTATATACGATGCATTTACATATGAATGTAAGTATGGATGTATATACGTACACATGCATCTATCCAAATTTGCGTGTACGCATGCAGCATGTTTTTTTTTGTATTAATGTATGCCTAATTTATTCGTCTTTCACTCTTCTCTCTAAGCGTTAAATGAGTTAAATGTTTCAAAGATCTAAATCTTAGCCTAAGATTAAATATTTTAAAACAATGTAAAGTCGGCATAACTCTCTCTCTCTCTGTTTTCATAGCATAGATGGCAGCTCTGGCTTGCGCACAATTCTTCTCATAAATATACCACTTATTATACACTTAAGCCAGCTTTCATTTTAGCCAGAACAACAAAAAGTGTTAAGCATGACGCATAAGTAGGACTAGACCAGGCACAAGCCTAGCCAATGGGCAAAAGTTTCCATTGCAACAACATGTTGTTGCCATTGTTGTTGCCGATGTTGTTGTTGTTGTTCTTATTGCTGCTGTTGTTGAAGAAATGCATTTACAGTTATGTAGAGAGTTGGTGTCGTGTTGCTGCAGCAGCAGCAGCAGCAGCAGCTTCTTGATGCACATCTACTTAATACTTTAATAGTTGCAAAAGTTAGCCCGGCGTTCGCTTAAGTAGCTGTTACTTTGCTTGTTGAACCGTTTGTTTGTTTCTCTCCTTGTCTGTTTGGATGTGTGTGTATGTGTGTGTGTGTGTTGGTTGTGCGCGGAATACCGTCTTTAGGTAGTGCTTAAAATAACTGTAAAACTGCCAACATAAATCTAGCCACAACATCTTTTATGTTCGCACTAGCAAGAAGTTAATGTTAATGCCATTTGCCCCAGTCCAGCACGTGAGCGCCAGCATCTCGGCCAGATCTTGGCTTTAAGAGATGAGATTAAAAAGTTACAAAAAAAAAAAAAAAAAAAACAGGAAGAGAAATCATAGAAAAAACAAACAGCAAATTGACGTGTATCTTTTGCATATTGAAAAGTAAAATTGTGTTTGGCATATTAAACGAAAATCATTCGAAAATCGAAAGCAAATCTCCACTCAACTTGTCTGAACTTCCCTTGCAATCCCCAACCCCACGGCGAATGTCGAAAAGTGATTTTTCTTGTTGGACTTTCGGCTTAGCGACGCAGCAAATTTCTCTAGCGACGTCTGCGATTTTCATAATAGGTGGAAAGTTTGGCTGCGGGAAACGGAAATCCACTCGATTGATCGCATACTTAAATAAAGTAGCGGCCATTGTGTTATTTAAATGTTTGTCATTGTACGCAAAATGATTTTAAATAGCACAACATTCAGAGACTCAGACTTTAAATATTTGTTTAGTTGAGGTATTCGACCATATTAAATTCGAACAATTTGCGTTTGAGTCTTACCAAAATAATTTATGCCAATTAAATATGTTGTTATTTATGCCATGTTTGGAAGCACAAAAATGTTTCTTGCGCATACAAATTATTTATTATTATTATTATTATTATTATTTTTTGTATCAACTGTCAATTGCATTCTTATTGCATTGGCAACTGTTTGCTTGGCGCGGTTACCCTGCTGCCATATAATACTGTTGACATTTAATTATTATTGCAAAATATCCGCACGAAAATATATTATATAAATATTTTACTTGCCCGAAATGAGCTGTAATTCAAGCTTAAATTTTATGTGCTGTCTGTCTGTCTGGCTGTCGACCAAAGGCAAACCGCAATATTTTGCACAATGCCAAGTGCTCCACTCATTTTTTGCCATTCGTTCCAATTAAATAAATATCTACAGAACTTTCAAGGGATATTCCAAAAGTATTACACGCAAAAAATATGATTTTTATAAATATAGTGGAACAATTTTTTAAAAGAAATTTTTCCAGCAAAGAAACATAAACTTACGAATGTTTTATGCGTTGTAAGTTGTTTTGTTTTGGTTGAAAATATAAAAAAAACGTGTTTCCATCGCAGCCGGTAGGATTCGAACCTACGCTCCCAGAGGGAATCTGATTTCTAGTCAGACGCCTTAACCGCTCGGCCACGGCTGCTATGAATAGAGCTCAAAATTATTTCGAGCACTTTCAAGATACAAACATAATAAGATTAAAGGAAGAAGAAGAATATATAGTTAAGTGTGCTTATAAATAATTTAAAATATTTTACCTCTCTGCTGATAAAAGCTTTTTAATCAATTCTAAAAATAAGATAAGAACTTTAACCAAGCGCCAAGTTATTTATATGTTATATGTATGGAATTCTTTCACTGTTAAAACACACCTCGCACTTTGCTACAATATATGCATAACTATAAATATTATTAATGTGCGAGATAGGCACACACAAATTCCAAAGTGTCCATCGAATTTGCCGCTGCTAATGAGCCAAACGCAATGCAAATTGATAGCACTTTTTGTGGCTATACGCGAGCCACGCCTCCCTCACAGCTAGTTGTGGGTTGGCTCTTGTTGAGGGGGCAGGAGGGTTGGCTTAAGGGATTAGCATCATTATGCGCAGTCTATTTGTTTACTCCTTATATATATGTGTGTGTGTATACATATTTATGTTGCGGCGCAAAATGTAATTTCATGTAATTGTTTTTAATTTCCATGCATTTATAATTTAACACTCGCGACGCGCTTAGCGCCGCGCGGCTCTTGAGTGTCATGAAAAGCTCATTTACTTTGTGCCACATAAATTAACAAACGGTCGCCGTTTTGCCAGCAGGTTAGGAGTGTCGAGTGCCGACTGTCGAGTGCCAAGTGGCGAATGGCCGCACGTCGAAGTGTTGTCTACTTCAAAGCGACTAGCACAACGCGGCGTATGCGCAATGCGCTAATGAGGCGCGTTTCGTTTCGTTTTTTTTTTTTTTTTTTTTGGTGTTGGCGCTGGCGTTCCCGTGGCGGCAGCTCCCTTCTGTAATTATGCAAATTTTTAATGAGTGTGAAAATTGTATTTGAGCGCAACACGTGCCGCCGGCGACCTGACTGAGCCATCATTGACTGCGGCTAATTCTATTTAGCAGCTTTGGCTACCAATTCCCAACCTGCTGCTGTTTCTTCTCCTTCTCCGTCCGCTCATTCCCTGCTTGCACAAATCCGGCTCATGTGCGAGCCAGTTAACTGACTGCTGCTTGTTACGGCATTTGCTCTTTAGATTTATACGGATTTTGTCAAACAAAACATGATTCTGCACTTTTATATATGCGAACTGCTGAAAGCCGATTTCATGAAAGCGACGCACACTACATTGGCCTATTGAAGTGGCCAAAAGCTTTAAGGGTAAGCGCTTTTCAGTCAGCAGGCCACACACATATGTACACATATGCTTCGGGTCTTAGGGCAGGGGCTTGACTAAACGAACAGGTGAATATTGGCAGCATAGCTGGATCTCTATGAATAGAATTTCCAAATTTCTAATGGCATAATAACCATAAAATGCAGATGCGATTATTGGTAAAGCTAGGCTTGTTAGTTTAGGCGTTTAGCTCTTTGATTTAGTCACAATCCTTGATAGTTAATTATACTATTACAGATTTTATTAATTGAATTGAAATGGCCAAAAAGGGTAACATGTTTTTTTTTGGCAAATGTATGAAGCAGGTAAAAGACAGCATTTCCAGCCACATAAAGTACATTTATTCCTGGCCAGGATGCATTGATTTCGGAAGCTCTGAACACTTTTATGTAATATGTTTTCTCGACTTCCAAGCGGAGACTGAATAGAATAGTTATTTAAGTACAACAGCTAGCTACACATAATTTAGTATGTAGGTTCTTGCATAGCCAACTTCAATTAAGAATATTTCACTTTTCGTAACTTGGTTTTTACTTAAAAATTTAAAGAAAATATTGTTCCAAGGCAGTGCCTTGCTTAAAAAGATCGGACTATAAACATCGAAGCTATATATTCAGGACGGAATTTGTCATAGTGTGTGTATATAACTGGAGAAAGATGAAGCTTAATCAGCGTAAAATGCAGAAGCTAGCTCGAATGCTTCTCCCTCCAAATCTGCGCTAGTTGCAGTGTATCTTCTAGTCATATCCGACTATTCCCTGTTATCTGTCTTAACTATCAATCTGATGCCCGGTAAATAACAAAGTTTTTAATATATTTCATAAATTTCCAAATAATGAATGAATTAAGTTTTCATTTAATATAACGCATACGCCGCGTGCTACACAAGTTTCAGCCTGCGATTTATTTTGGCAAGCGGATTTGCAAAATAAACGCTTAAATGCTGTCAATTTGCATAAAAATCAATTGGTTATAGTTTTTTGGCTAACCAAGCCCGTGCGATATGTGAATGCGTAAATTGCAACTGTCTTTTTCAATTAATACAAATGCCACACACACACACAAACACACGCACAACAATGGCGTGGCAGTGGCAGACAAATGTGGCGCTTCGCTTAAAATGCAAATGCAGATTTTTAAGCCTTGCGGCAGCTTTTCGCAAACAGATTGTAAACAAATAAATGCCAACAGCAGAAATACAAAGACACCAACACACACAGCGGCACACCCCTATCCACACACATACACACACACACTCACACACACAAACACACACATGCTGACGCATTGAGTGGTCAGCGTTGTGGCAATCTGCAGCTGGATTCAGGACGCCGCTGGAGGCCATTGGCACAGTGCCTGCGAATGTGAAACGCGCAGCGCTTGACTTTACATATTTTATATACATGTGCATACATGTGTATGTATGTGTGTGTGTGTGTGTGTGTATGTGTGTGTATATTTATGTAAGGCATGCATATGCATAGTGTATTTTTGCGCCGGCAACGTATTTCACACTTAAGTGGTTAAATTGGCTGTGATAAATTGTCGCGCAGTCAAAGTTGTTGCCACAGTTGCGCTGCGGGGCACCTTGAGTCGCCCACAAGGATATGAGTGCCGGATGAGTGAGTGAGTGCCATGAGTGCTTATTCATAGTCTGTCTGAGTGCCTGCCGCTGACAGTAATCATAACGCACGCATCAGCTTGTATTTTTAGGGTCTGCCTGACATATGACAACTGGGAATTAATATGTGGGCGTCGGCAAATACCAAAATGAGACAAAAGTCAATGTCATAATGGCATATGTGGGCGTTCGTTAGCATGGGTGTGGCAACCCCAGACCATCCGCCTGTGAGTGATGGCAACCTTTTAGCCGCACAACCAAATTAAATGTCTAGCCAAAAATGTAGTTAGTCAACAACAGTCAGCGCGACGACTTACTGTTTGTCTTGATTAACCGAGCAGGCACCGTGCATGTCCCCAAACTGAACTTCTACTCAATTAGAGCATTGCGAAGTTAGCAAATTTTCCGCGCTTATCGCACCATTGATATCAGACAGCGTTGATGTGCATATCATTTTTATGGGCATTTCATGCAAAATGCTTCCTGTCACCAACGACAGCTCCAGCCGCAGCCGCAGCCGCAGCCGCAGCAGCAGCAGCAGCAGCAGCAGCCGGGCACATCACCAGCCACGGCGACATGTATGTGCCCTACGCTCATGCTGAAAATTTTCTTGCACATATATATAACATTTTCACAGACATAATTATGCATTTAATAATATATCCTATATTTCTTATTTTGAAACCTCATTTTTTACCCTAATACGACGTTGCAACGTAATTATTCAATCTAAGTTTCAAGCCTTTAAAGCTTTAAGCTTTAAGGAAGCTTTAAGTTGTACATTAATTTGTATTGCAATTAAAGTCGCTGTTGCCGTATATACGAATCAGTTTATATCCTTGAGCTGCTTAAATGGCGGCTTCTAATGCTTTTATGTATAAAGATGACTAGATTGTCAAAGCTTTAATCAATTTTTAAAGCTCTTAACTCAGATGCATTGAGAAAAAGTATCTATTTATTACTCGATGTCTGATGAAAGTAAGAACATAAGAGCTTTATGTATAGCTTAAAAGAAGCTTTAAGCGATTAGCTTTTAACTGTCAGCGAGTGTCTTTGCAGCGAACTACAGAGTTCGTTGTCATCCGTCCCCTTTTGTTTGGGTACCCCTGGTTCGTTTTTTTTTTGTCGCTCGTCGTGTGTCTTTTGCTGTCTCTAACTTGCCGGCTGACCGACTGCATTTGCAATTTATAAGCGTATATGTATCTGCGAGTATCTATGTGTCTAGTATCTGGGCATTTTTTGTGCACTTGTAGCTACACACAGTTTTTTAAAGCACAACTGACTTTCGTCTTGTTGTTGTTGTGTGTTGCTTGATGTGTGTTGCTTGCAAAGGGAAACAATGGAAATGTAAATTGTTTTTATGTCTTTGTTTTTAATTTTTCGCCGGGCAACACGATGCGACTCTGATATTCGGCAGGCCTCTGTGAAAGGGATTTGCTGCCGCCCGTTGCCCGCCGCGTTGCATGCCACGAATTTGCCATTTGCTTTTTTGCATTTGCCACTCAACAGTCACATTGCAACAAGCAAGCAGAACAATAAGAACGGTCAGACTTTTGGCTTTGCTGTTCGCTTAGGTTTTCATTGTCGCCGTTGCCGGAAAATGTTTTTCTATTTCATTCGTTTTTTGTTTTTTTTTTTGCTGTTTTGTTAATTTGCATACGTGCAGAACTTGCAGGCGAGCCAACGCCATTTTCGGTTGCTCCTGACATTGACGTATGAATTTACATTTGTGCTTGTATCTGGGCACAGCAATGATCAACCTGGGGGTTCAACAAACCCAGAACAGCGCAATAAAAGTGCTTTCATTAGCCGCCATTAGACAACTGGAATGTGCATCACATTTCACACGATATTAAATTGTGCACAAGGAGTAAGCGCTGTGAAAGCACTGTATAACCTAGCTTAAATTGCTTGGACACATGGCCCTGGCCTGGGAGTGCGTGTTTCTGCCATTAAAGTTTCATCAGCGCCGCAAACCTCGCCAAAATCCCCAAAGCCCCCGCGGCCAGGTCCTGGTCCAGGGGAGCGAGCTGAAGGGTCGCTTGTGCAGCTGATATTGTCATTACATGCTTCGAGGATATTTCTGTGGCGTAACCAAGGCAAATGTACTTTTGACAGTTGGACTCTTGAAAGGGTTGACCGACAACCCACACACGCACTCAAGCACACATATACACATAAACAGAAAACTTTCCACAATGCAAAAGATTTAAATTTCTGGCTCTGAACAGCAACAGCTGCCATTTGATAATGCCGCTGGGGGCCAAGCCGGGCCTGGACCTGGGCCTGGGCCTGGGCCCGTGCCTGCCCCTTGGCCATGTGGCCAAAACTCTTGGCCAGCCCCAAATTGCTGGGCTTACTTCTAATAGTTGTGAAATGATTTCGCTTGCAGCTAACTGTAGCAGCAGCAATAAATGTTAGCTAAGTGTTTAAATATTTTATCAATGTGGGATTTGCTACCGATCCAAATGTACATATTTGTAGCTGTATCTGTATCTGCAGCTAAGGCAATTGCATCTTCTATTGTTCTGGCCAATCAAAATATTGTTTATGCAAAGTAAATGTATTGCAATACCTTCGAGCTGCATTTCTACATACTCCCAAAGTCTTTATAGATATGCCAAATTGATTTCTTGCTGACTTTATATATTCATTAATTTTGATTACTCTACAGATTCTATTCAGGCATTAAAATATTTTGCAAAAACAACTTAGGCATTATATTTGCTTTTCAACATTAAGTATGACTGTTCAGAATTAAATTTCAATTAATTGGAAATTCAAATGTTGCTAGCAATTGAATAAGTGTGGCTAGCAAACATGTTGCTAGCAACATTTTGTGGAACTTATCTGACTGAAACAAAACCCAAAGCAACATTGGAAATTTTATTAACATCTAATGAAAGTTTAAATCTTAAATAATACCTAATAGATATTTTAGCCAGAAGAACGACAAATTCATTTAAAAGCCTGAATTCATATATTTCAAACATAATAAGGGAAATATTAGAAAATGTCACAAAATAATATCACATATAAAAAACTGTTAACAAATCTAAAGTTAGTTCTTTCATCAAAAATTATCTAAATATTTATTTAAATGTCAAATGAATCCTGCTGACGAGCATTATTAAAAAGAATTTCCACATGGAAATCAAAGACCTTTCCTTTTCAAGGACCTTTCGATTATTTACTACCAGAAAGAAACCCTAATAACTATAAATTAAATTAATTTAATTGTTGAATAATGAATAATATATTAAGTGCAATAGGAAACAATTATAAATAAATAGTTAGAACAAGTTAAACAATGCAAATGAGTTCGGAAAAAGTTGATCGGCAGCGATAAAAGTTATCGACTCGTAAAACACTTGAGATAGCTAATGTCCCCCAACGAGTTGAGCCATAAACCGGTTCTAATCATGGAGAGTCTATCGCACTTGCATTTGCCAATTGCGTTCGCAGTACACAACATGATCTTGGCCAGCATTTTTGTGTGTTTCTGCCTGGCGTCGGCCTTTAATTATTTTCGCCAGCGTCGCCAGCGCGGTTTTGTGGTGAATCTGAAGGGACCCTTCACCTGGCCCCTAATGGGCGCCATGCACAAAATTGTGCTGCTGACACCAAACAGTACGTAGAGATTTTTAGCTGAAGCCTGAAGTCTAAAGTTGTTATTTCAACAGATTTCTTTCAGCGCAGCGCCGACTACCTGGCCAAGTATGGAGCTTTCAGTCGCTGCTGGGTTTTTCACAGACTTTTCATACCAGTTGCCGACTGGGAGCTGGCGCAACAGCTGCTGCACAGTGAGTCGCACCTGGAAACGGGCCATGAGCTGATGAGCGACTGGCTGGGCGAAGGTGTGCTCATGTGCCAGCCGGAGCACTGGCCACAGCGACATCAGCAACTTGCCGCTCTCTCCAGCCCAGACAACCTGTTGCAGCTTACGAAACTGTTTCAGCAGCAGGCAGTGCAACTCTGTCAACAGCTGGAGGCATATGCCGCGACTCGCCAGCTCTTTGATGTGTGGCAGCCCGTGTCTGGCAACGTGTTGGACCTGATGCTGGCCACCAGCTGCGGCATGCAACCAAGCGAGCAATACAAGCAGGCATTTACTGAGTGAGTACGCGAATTTATTAAATTTTATAATATAACAAATTTAATAATAATATTAAAAATAATTAAAGTAATTTTAATAATGTTATATTGTAATATAATACCTTATCAGTTAAGTTCACGGCTCAAGCCAGGGGCGAACATTTGGCTCTGATTCCTGAACCTGCTGCTTCGCATCAACTCGAAATTGGCTGGAGTTTTGTCTTTTTATGCCCTTGAAGAAGGTATTAAAATTTTGTCATCATATGTGTATGAAGACACATCCTAGCCCAAAACGTCTGATATGTCCGTGTTTCCGTCCGTTCGTCTGTCTGTTTCTATGCGAACTAGTCTCTCAGTTTGAATGTCTCGACTCTATCTTGACCAACTCCAGTAAATACTTTTTAAACTATGCTGCTTATATATGTGAACGTTCTAATCTGGATAGCAATACTATATGATATAGTTTCATAAGAAGAATCGGGTTGTTTTTCAAGATATTTTTCATTAAGCTCAGCATTTACGAGTTTGACTATTCTCACATATCTGCAATTTTGTCTAAAACAATTCAATCTTTATTTTATAAATGCCCTTTGTGCTGAAAATATAGTTAGCTCTGCCTATTTTCATATACAAGATGCGGGCTAGATTTAATCTCTGCCAAAAATAGGTTAGATAATAAATATTGGTGAAGCTTAAAGTGTGGTCATGGTAAAAAGTGGCTTCGAATCGGTTTAATTCAAAACTGTTTTTTATCCCGTGTGTTTGGTTGACTATTTCACATGTATTTTATAATAATATCAGCCTCATAGAAATCTATCGCAAACGTTTCTTGAGCATAAAATCAGCCAACCGCTTTACCTTTTGGCTGGCATCTCCGCTGATGCGACGACGCCAGCAACGCCTCATCCGAATTCTAAACGATGAGAATAAACAAATGTTGGGAAAGTGGAGACAACAGCAGCTGATCGAGAGTCAGTTGAAGAGCGAGGGCATAACAATTGATCGGATTGAGCCAGCATCAAAACTGCAGCACCAAACGCTGCTCGAGGTGCTGCTGTCAGGCGGCAAACTGAGCGACACGGAACTGTGCGCCGAGCTGAACACCTGCAACTACCTGGGCTATCTGCTGTGCAGCTCGACGCTGTGCTTTACCTTGGTGCTGATTGCGCGTCATCCGGCCGTGCAGCAACGTTGTCTGGAGGAGCTGCGCAATGCACGCAGCTCAGAGGATTGGCAACTGCAGAGATTGCCCTATCTGGATGCGGTGCTTAGGGAGAGCTTGCGCCTGCAACCGCCACAGCTGATTGTGGGGCGACAGCTAAGCCAGGATTTCAACTACAGTATGTCAATTCAGGAATTGCTAAGGAGCTTCACATTCATGACACATTTGATTGCATTCACAGCTCACTCCTTGGTGGGAAATGGCGCTCTGCCCGCCGGCGCAGAAGTTTACATAAATCTCTACGAGCTGCAGCGTTCTGAGCCGCAATATGGCAATCAGGCGCATCTTTTCCAGCCGGAGCGTTTCCTGGCCCAGCCACCGCAACTGCTCAGCTTTGGCCTGGGTCCGCGCAGCTGTCCGGCTCGGGAGCTGAGCCTAAGCCTGCTGAAGGCGCTGCTGGCGCCGCTGCTGCTGCAGTTCGAGCTGCTGCCCTATGGCGATGCAATGCGTCCGAATCTGCGACTGGCGCTCGGCTCACGCAACGGTTTTCAACTGGCCCTGCAGCCGCGTGAGGCAATAGAAACTAAGACGATTGATTAGTATACGAGGACAATTTATATTCGAACAGTGGACTCCAATTGTGTGTATCGAAATAGTTTTATTGCCTGCAGTCCTCCTTAGACACAAGAGATACTTGGAGCTGGTGCCCTCGCTATAGATGTAGAAAGGCATAAGCCTTTCTAGCTTTGATTCTTTAATCAGATTATGCATATCTTTGAGCCCAAGTTCGGGCTCGAACCTCGGAATATTTTCATTCCACTTTTAGGCTTAGCTGAAGCTATTCTCTATTCAAAGCTTCATTGGATATCCAACTTCAATTGAAAACCTTGTTTATAATTAACTGATATTAATAACATTTATATAATTAAAAATACGACTTTATTGCTTGCTGTCGCTGGCGTCGTTGCGCCTGCGCATGCCCAGCTGGAAGCCGTTGTCGGAGCGCAGGACAATGTTGACCACCGGCTGCACTGGTTCACCCAGGGGCAGCAGCTCGAACTCGCGCACAATCTTAGCCAGCAGCATCTTCATCTCCAGCTGGGCAAACTTCTGGCCAATGCAGTTGCGTGGTCCGGCGCTGAAGGGCACAAAGGCAAAGGTCGCGGCACGTTCGCCGCTCTCGTGGCGCTCCGGCTTGAAGCGCAGCGGTTCCGGGAAATAAGCTGGATCATTGTGCATGCCAATGATGCCCATGATCACCTCGGAGCCAGCGGGTATAACACCATCGCCCACCTTGGAATGTGCTGCAAGCAAAAGGTGTTCTCTTAGCATGTGTCATCCCAGTTCTGGGTATCGCCCATTTACAGTACTTAAAGTCCGCTTGGAGCGTGCGTCCCACTAGCGGCACTGGGGGAAATTGACGCAGCGACTCCTTCATGACGCACTCCATGTACTTCAGCTCGCCCAGATCGCGCATATTGATCGCCCGATTGCGATCCGTGCCCAGCACCTGCAAAATCTCGGCCAGCAGCTTGGCCTGAACGTTGGCATGCCGCGAAATGCACCACAGGCAAAAGGATATGGCGCTGGTCGTGGTATCGTGGCCCTCGAACATGAACGTGTCCACCTCCTCGCGTATCTCCTCGTTCTTCAACGGCCGTCCATTCACGCTGGCCTGCAGCAGCACATCCAGCAGCGCCATACGGCGCTTGCTGCCGACTGCATTCTCGCACTCCGATCCGCCGCCCAGCTGCTGCGCCTGCTCCAGAGCCTGGCGGCGCCTCTCGATTACCCCGATGGTGAATTCGTGCATGGTGCGTATGAGCTGCGTTTGACGCCACTTCAGATGCGGATGCGTCAGCGTGAAGAGCAGCTCGTTCTGCAGATAGATGGACATAAACCGCCAGGCCATCAGCGCAGTGCATCTGTTGAGAAAGTCAGAGTGTGTTGCCTAATATAAATATGGGGTAAGAAAAGATGCACGAAAGGCTGCGAAACGCGTTCAAACTAAAGCGATTCTAGCCAGAAACTCGAGAATTTTAACTGTGAACCGAACCTGTAATCAGAACCTAACGAATTCTTAAATATGAATTGGTTCATGCGAATAAGATATATAATTTTTGTGATCTTTAAAAACAGATACGAATTTGGTTCGAAAAGTGAACCGAATCCAAGGCAGTATTCTCTTGTAACTCGAACCAGTTATCCGAATCGAGATCCGATCAAGCCTCTATATATTTCCTTAAATTTGCATAAATATCCCAAAGTACTTACTCGTTCACAGCATTGGCATAGGGCGTGCTCTCTGCCAGTTGGGCATTCACTTTGGTGCCCATCGCTGTCTCCGCAATGATGTCCAAGGCGGCCAGGCAGATGAAGGGATAGACATCGAAGCACGTTTGGCCATCGGCTCGCTGCTGCAGACGTTGGATGCAGATGCTCGACTGCTGGTCAAAGACCTCCACGAACTGCTCCAGTATCGAGAAGTGAAAGGTGGGCGTGATTATCTTGCGCCGCTGATGCCACACTCTGCCATGGCTCAGCAGGAGTCCATTGCCCAGCCACTGGCCCAGCAGCTGGTACAGCTGATGCTTGACCAGGTGCTCCTGGCTGAAGAGCAGCTGCTCATTGAACTCCGTATCGCTGCTGGTGATCAGCAGACGATTTAGGATCCAGACGCGCTGCAAATTTCCATGTTTCTCCACTTGCTTGCGCGACTCCCTTATAAAACCTGCGGTAAGCCAAGACGATTAAGCTAAATCATATAGATAAATATTAATAAGACCGTAAAAATACATGCACCAGCTACTACGGTAGCGATAACAATACAAGGTTCATAAGTGCTTCAATTGTTTGTTTATAAACAATTTTTATTGGCATGCAAAACAACAATGCAATGTGATAACATTTATAAATAGGTCCAGTAATCAATGGTATTTTGATAAGACTTCATTGAAGGAACATTAAGTACTTAACTTATCTCAGCTTGGTTTTTCTTTAGGTTAAATTCGAAATTCTTCTAATCTTTAAATCTTCTAAATTTTCAATTTTTCGCTATGTGTGAATTTTTGTGTACGCATGCATAAAAGTGAGCTAAATAGTTAGACTTTCTTCCAGTCGTGCACTCTGACCTCGACTTGTTTTTATGCACATAAAACAAATATAATCTTATTAGAGGCTTCACAATTCTAGAATTATTCATTGATTGAATATAGTTATAGAAAATATAAGAAAATTGTTTACAAAATCAATTTTAAACCAGTTTTTTTTCGAAGTCTCTGACCGAAGACTTACATTGGCTAATTAAAATTCAAATTTATACGAATATGAGCTCAGATTTTGCTAACTTTAAGTTTGTTGTAGAACAAGAACAAGACTAACTGGAACAATAAAATATTATTATTGATCCATGCATAGCTGCATTTTGTTCTAGTTCTAGTTAATTTTTCTAGGAAATGTGCGACAATCTTTAATTCGATTTTTTTTGAAAATTTTTTAAAAATTTATAGACGTATTATCATTACAATATCATAACTGTGGCCAATTTTTGTTTATGCGTTATAGAACTTTTGAATGCACTTTATTTTTTTTTTTTTTTTTTCAAATTAAAGTTATGAGCGTTTCACTGTCACATCAACTGCGGGTAATACCTACTCTTGGGATTCAGTTTGATCATGCGATGCACAGCTCCGATGACGGGCGGGCAATAGGGACCGGGCAGATTGGCGACCGCCGCCCGACGCGCCCCCTGGCTACGATGAAAGCGAAAGGCGGCCGTCAGCAGAAACACGACTATTGCGATCAACAGCATTTTGCAATATGAACTGGCTCCGGCTGTTCTACTAATCCGGGAATGCATAGGCGCCGGCTCTAGTATTAGCTGCTTATCTAATCATCTATTGCGGGCCAATTACGCCCGCTGCAGCGCAACCGCCCACTGCCACTCCCCCATCTGGATTCAGGCCGAACACTTGTGCGTTAATTCAGCGATTAGCACGTACTGAGTGTTATTCTTTCGGCAACAAATGAATCGTATTGAGAACAAACGAGTATGTTAATTGTTTTGAATATACTAACGTTGACGCGGAGGGGGGGCGGCATCCAGCATTGAGTCATCGCTGGCATTGGGTAAACTTTTTATTTTTTTGAAGTAATTTCCGTTAGAGACATTCGTGCGGAAATTAAAACATTTGCACTGGGGATGGATAGCTGCCAAGCTGCCAAAGCCGAGCCGTGGCAAGTCCGAGAGCTGCACTCGAAAAAACTAATTAACAGTTGCTTCCTGGAGCCGGCGGAGCGCCAGCAACTTTGACTTTGTAATGGCATTTTATCATATTATTTTAAATGGCAAAAGGGTCAGCAACTGAACACAAAAACAGCTACAGATAGATATCTATATACATATATACATATCTGCCACATAAACGTACTTTTAATTGTGCATTTTCAATTTTCACAATGACTGTTATAAATAAAACTCTGTGCGACGGCAACAAAAAAAAAAAAAAAAGGAGAGATGTGAAAAAAAAGAGGAAGAT